>NC_133039.1:16087500-16400000 GCF_048771995.1 Taeniopygia guttata
CATGAACTGATTTTGTCTTGGATTTCTTCTTCTGAATACAGGCAACTGCTCTTACCACAGGTTGTTCTTGTGGACAACCTGCAGTTTGAATGGCCATCGTGCCTGTTGCTTTGCTTTCCTCCTCCTCCCTCTGAAGGTGCTGTGTAGAAACAAGTAGTGTCCAGTAAATAGTAGCCAGGGTCCAGCACATTCCATAACTTCACTCCTCTCTGGAACTGCCACAGCAATTCTCTTTCAAACATTTTATCAGGGCCCTGTAGCTGTTCAGGGGTGAACTTCTGAACCAGGAGTAGAGTACTCTTTCAAAAGCTGGCCCATTTTCTCCCATATGCCACACCACTAATGACTATGCATCCCAGGATATGTTTCTGGACAGCTTCTCTAGAATTCTCTGTCCTAAGTCTTAACATGGTGTACACTGGACAGAAGAAACCTAGTAGACATATCAAAGAGGGCATGCTTCCCAGATCACTGTGAAACAGGTTACTGTGGTGGTGTCCTAGGGTGACGTTATGGTGTTTGTATCTCCAATCCTGTGTTCTGTTTATGTTTGATATTATGTTATGTGCTTTCAGAACTGACTCTGAAAGGGAAGGTTTGTTTTGTCTTGTTATCAGCTGGTTCACCTCCCCCCATGGTCTGCTGTCTAGAAAAGGCTAGTGCTGGCTGGCTTTTGCTTTGCTTGCTTGCTTGCTTGGCTTGCTTGCTTTGCTTGCTTCTGCTTCCGCCTTTGCTTCCTAGTTAGTTTAGCTAAGCAGTCCAATTCTTTCCCTGGACTGTTGCTTTTCCTTTCCTCTTCCTGAATACCATCCAACCTGCTCTGGACTGGGATCTGGGAAACACCAAGGAACACCAGGAGCCTGCATTTTGTGATCTGCAGCAGCCATCCCCAGTGTTGGAGAGCAATCCCCAGTGCCCAGACCCGGGCGACCACTCCCAGGAAAGACTTTCTGGATTTGTTCATCTCTTCAGAGTGGTGAAAGAGTTTTGTTGTCATCTGGTGTTGTTAATTGTTTTGGTGCTGGGGAGTGCTTTGTTCGTTGAATAAACAGGTTCTTTTCCACTTCTCTCTGAGGAAATTTTTCCCTGAACCAGGTGGGTGGGGAGGGGCCGTGGGGATTTGTTTTCTGGGGGCTCCTTCCAGAGGGTTTTCCCCAAATTTGCCCTAAACTAGGACAGGTGGAAACATAGTGCATATACGAGAGTATATGCAGGGTTAGGTATCACACCCACATGAACAGAACAAGCAACACTAGGACCAGGGAGCTCTCTACCTAAAACACAAATGCTTACATCAGAGTTATTTCAATCCTCTTGAGTCTTATCTTTGGCACCAATTAAATGTGGTGGCTTAACACCAGCAAAAAATTAAATGTCAAATAAGCCATGGCCCTTCTCCTTTCCCTTCTAGTAAGGGAGGGACACGTGCAGAGACTATGGACCGAGATAATTTACTGAAAGCAAAAAGCAATGGAATAAGAAAAGCAAAGTAACAACAGCAATATGAATTTTAAAAAATATCCAAAACCAGAAGGTGTTTCAGCCAAAAAAAATAGTTTTATGTGGCTGCTGAGACCAAAACCGAAATGGTGGATGCTCCCCATAGGTTGCATCTATGTGACTTCCCCAGGCTCCCGCATGCTGTTGCAAACAAAAACAGTACGGCAAGAAGCTTCCTGCCCCTCCCAGGCCAAGACAACTAACAACAATGGCAAACAGACCCTCCCGAAAGCTGGGTCATCCAAGATGGGTCACACTGCAGCCTTGCTGGGCTCAGTTCCACACAAGTGCCTGCACCATTTCTTCTACTGCTCCACCATACTTGGGGTTGATCCTACAGCTCCTACAGGTTGCTGCCACTTCCCTGAAATTCTGCTGCACTCCTTTTGGCCTGGCTTAGGAATGGGCTCGGCTGGGCTCCCTTTGGCTGTCCCCTGCCCACAGTCTCCCCACTGGTGCTGCCATTCAGCACACGTCAGTTCTGTGTTCTGCTGCTTTCCTTTCAGCACCATATCCCACAGCTGTGCCTCAGAGAAAAAGGAGGAGGGTGGATGGCAGGAGCAGAAGACAAGAGTCTGTAGGGCTGATGCTGACAACCCTTCCAGGAGAGAGAGCAAGACAGAATGGTGCCCACTTACGGGGTGTGTGCATTTTGTCCCTGAAAACGGTGATGATATAGGTGGTGTAGAATAACTTAGTTGCACCTACATGGTGATAAGCACCGCCTACCTCTGCAACCAGGACAATTGGAATTTCCGATTTTTCTCAAACTCACTAAGAAACTGAAAGTAAGCGTAAAAGAACTAAGATAGAGTCAAAATGAAAAGAACTATGAAAAAACAGAAAGACGAGATGAAAACCATCTTTCCAAGTTCAGTAACACATCATTCTAGTCCACTTTTAGATAAGCTATTTTTGCTTCCTCATCAACATATTGTCTGAGAAACAAATATGAGAGTTGATTCATTTGAAAACAAAATAGTGATAATCAAAAAACAAAAAACTTACAAAGAATAAATATTGCAACTTTACCCTGTAGTATGACTCTTACCTTCATGAGTTCTTCTGCCTCTCCCTCGGGAGAAACTGCATGTAAGGACAACTGCAGAGTCTCTGTTATTACAAGTAAAACATCTCTTTCCTCTAGCAACAGGAGCTTTCGGACCAGACTGTCCATAGACAATACCTGCCTTGACCTCCCTTTCTCATTCACATAGTGCACAGAACCTGTAGAACAAATAAACAAGGTACAGATTATAGTTCACGGCTTTTAGCTACAAAAACCAAAGTTGATACTTTCTACCTTAATAAAACATTCCTCAAGTGCTGAAAATGTAAAAATAACAAAAATTCTTTTGTTTTCTAGTTCGTCTCAGCACAGAGAGTACAATAGCTGACAGAGCAATAAACCAAAGCATATTTTTCCTCATTTAGAAAATCCAAAGAGAAATACTTTAAATAATTTTAAAGGCAAGTAAACTTTCTGTATGAATGATAGCTTCCGAAATCTTCAGTCTTAGAAAAAAATCTGTGAAAGAAGAATGGCAGCTAAGAATTGGTTCAATTTACAGCAGAGTTTAGATGACAGAAAACTGCGAACCTGAAGTTCTTCATTGTTTAGGAAACACTGCTCCACGCACCAAATTCAGCTTTAATCCGTAATTTGACTGGCAAATGGGACAGTGTTTTTCTAAAAACACTGACATCGGTAACTAATGCACCTATCAACATTTTAAAAGCCGTTATAATGTCATTAAGTTGTACTACTCTATCATCATAGAATCACAGAATCATTAAGGTTAGAAAAGACCTCCAAAATCATCAAGTTCAACCTTTGATCAAGTAGTACCATACCCAATAACCATATAATAAAGTGTCACATCTAGTTATTTTCTAACACTTCCTGGGATGATGACTCCACCTGCCCTGGGCAGCCCATTCCAACATTTAACAACCCTTCCTGTGAAGAAATTCCTTCCTCCAGTCTGCCCTCCCTTGGCACAACTTGAGGCTGTTTCCCCTTGTCCTGTTCCTTGCTCCCTGGGAGCAGAGCCCAAACACCCATCTGCCTGCAGCCTCCTGTCAGGGAGTTGGGCAGAGCCAGAATGCCCACCCAGAGCCTCCTTTTCTCCAGGCTGAGTTCCCACAGCTCCCTCAGCTGCTCCCCTTCAGATTTGTGCTCCAGACCCTATTCCAGCTCTGTTCCTTTCTCTGGACACACTCTAGCCCCTTAAGGTCTTTCTTGTTGTGAGAGGCCTGGAATCAAGGTGCTTTAACAGCATCCAGAACAGAGGATGGTCTCTGTGCTGGGCCTGTGGCCACACTATGGCTGATCCAAGCCAGGTGCCATTGACCTTGCACCTGGACCCAGGTTCAGCTGCTGTCACCAGCAGGGCAGGGCCTTTCCTGCTGGGCACTTTCCAGCCACTTTTCCCCAAGCCTGGAGCACTCCATGGGGTTGCTGTCACATTAAGTGCAGCACATGGCATTTTGCCTTATTTAATCTCATACAATTGGCCTTGGCCCGTTGAATGCATGGGTTTGGGCAGCGAAACCCCCAACAAGCAGTAGAGATGCTACAAAAATCACCCAAACCTGTCGGAACCCCTGGCCTGGTTCAGGGGTTCTGTGTAGTGGTAAAGTCTCTCCTCCAACCCGTGCTTCCAAAGAAAAACTCCGCAGCCTCTTGTTGTTCGGTCTCAAGGCAGTTTATTGCTAGTTATCTGAAAGATTGCTTTCGCAGGCTGTGGCTGTTTGGTCAGCAGCCTAGGCAGAGACACACACACTCCTGATGCCCTCTCTGCCTGCTGTCTTCTTCTTCTCTCCCCCCGCCCAGAGCTGCTGCTATCTTTTATATGACATATTACATGTTACATGTTTACAGGTTTTCCCCAATACCTACTACCTATGTTAAAAGGTGCTTTTCTACTCTAAACCAATCCATGAGTGCCAGCATCACCAAGAACATGGAGGTAAGGAAGAAGAAGGAGGAAGAACAGGATTGGCCCACTTTCCTCCATCTTAGAACTTCTGACCCCCATGTACAAAGTAAAAAACCTCCCTGTACAGGTGCTAAACCCCCCTTGTACAATACTAAAAAATTTTCCCCTCTACTTTGTAACTACTTCTACTATACTATCTAACCCTTTGTGACTGCTTGTTCCACCTTCAAAGTTGGTAACTCATTCCATGGCTCAAACTCAAAATCACAGCTGTTTCCAGCTGCCTGACAGGGTCTAAAACGCTTCTGACCAAGGTCTGGAACCTCCAAAAATGTCTGAGGGACATTTTGAGTTCCAACACAAACCAACGTCATCAAAATCTGACAGATCCCAAGCCACATCCACATAATTTCTTAGCAAATCACAGTATTATATAAGGGCAACATTTTACACCACAAATCAAAAAACCTATTAAATTCAATAGTATCTTCCCCCAAAAGCTTAATCAGAAAAAAAACAAGTGTATAAGAATGAACATTAAGAATCCACACTAAAATGTAAGAGACATGATCTGATTAAAAAGAATGTTTACATTTCCAAAACTCTTGCAAATATATTACCATCCCCCACATTCCAGCTATATAAAAAAAGAAATTCCAAGTCCTGTCCCACTGCTTTATTTTCTCCCTGCAATAAAACCCTGCATAGATATCCTCATCTTAAATCAAAGGACACTTTGAGTTTGAAATGACTTTGAAAACTAATGTCTTTTTAACCCTCTTGCCACAGGCAGGGACATGTCCCTCTAGTCCAGGTTGCTCCAAGTCCCATCCAGCCTGGTGAACACTACCAGGGATCCAGGGGCCCACAGCTTCCCTGGGCACCCTGTGCCTGGGCCTCCATACCCTCACAGTGAACAATTCCTTCCCCATATCCCATTAACCATGTCCTCTGGCAGAGGGAAGCCATTCCCCTGTCCTGTTGCCCCAGGCTCTCCAAAGTCCCTCTCCAGCTCTCCTGGAGCCCCCTTACGCACTGGAAGGGGCTCTGAGCTCTCCCTGGAGCCTTCTCCTCTCCAGCTGAGCACCCCCAGCTCTCCCAGCCTGGCTACAGAGCAGAGGGGCTCCAGTCCATGAAGCATCTCCATAGCCTCCTCTGGACTCATTCTAATGGCTCCATGTCATTCCTGTATCGAGAACCCCAGAGCTGGAGGCAATGCTACAAGTGGGGTCTCAACTGAGTGGGGCTGAGGTGCAAAATTCCCCCCATCCCCTGCTGCCCATACTGCGGGATCAGCCCAGCATACAGGGAATTTCTGGGTGCCAGTGCAGACAGCTGGGGCATGTCCAGCTCTCATTCACCAGCACCCCCAAGTCTTGCACAGGACATTTTGGAGTTATGGCAGATCACTACTAATTAGGAACTGAGTCCAAAATACATATGCTCAAACCAATTCAAGCAATGAGGCTGCTCACAAGGAACAGTCGGACAGTATAATTTGACTGAAATTTCAGAAGTATGACAAGGAAGCTGTCTTGGGGTGACTTTATAATATTGTACCCCTATTGTTTGCTTTATGCCTAGACACAGGTTCTGTAACTTTAAGCTAGGTCCTAGAAAGGGGAGAAGCTGGGGGAATTCTTCTGGCAGTTTTTATTCAAACACAGATTCTCCCTCTAGTCTTTCTCAAGAGAGAGGAGAGTTAGATCCTTTTGCTTGTAGCTAGCTTCTTTTCATTAGCTGAGGCAAGAAGTTTTTCCCAGGACTGTGGCTTCTTCTGGAACTGTTTAGCTTTGCTCCAGTCCAAAAAACCAGACCACCACCAGGA
This sequence comes from Taeniopygia guttata, assembly GCF_048771995.1. Lineage (NCBI taxonomy): Eukaryota > Metazoa > Chordata > Aves > Passeriformes > Estrildidae > Taeniopygia > Taeniopygia guttata. The sequence continues at coordinate 16,093,771 of NC_133039.1, forward strand.
GCCCCATGCCACGGCCCCGTGGGGGAACACTGCAGGGACATCCGGACCGGACCTCGGGACAAGCCAAGCAGGGCTCTAAAATGCACCAGCTTCCAGCGCAGCGAGCAGGTTTTAGTATCTAACATTATTCATTCTTGTTCCTGTGCCTGTATGCACTCTGTGTGTTAAATAAACAGGTTTTTTTCCCTTTTCTCCAAGAAATTCCTTTCGTCTGATGGGAGGAAGGTGTGCTGCAAACCTGCCTTTTTTCATAGGAGACGCCCCTTTCAGGACGTTCCCTCCTAACTTGTCTCAAACCGAGACAGACGCCCAAGCCAAGGACAGCACCCGCAGGACACACAGTCTGTCACTAGATGGGGCTCTGCACCATCACAACAGCAACTTTGAAGGTGAGGATGGAATGGGCACAGCTTCATAAAGTTTCACTCCTTGTAATCTTTATGAAACACCCTGTGTTTACTTTCCATTTAAAGGGTACCTTTCTAGTAAAGAGGCTTGTATTCACACATTGAAAAAAGGTACACTACAAACCAACCACGCAGCTGGCCCATGCCACTCCTGCAAGCTGTACTGGTGTAAACAAGGGTTATCAATTTTGGTACAACACTGAATCAAATTGTAATGGAACTGCAGAACCAGCATAACTGAAACGTTTCAGAACAGTTAACACTTGAATCAACAGGATGACTTGAATCACCTACCAGAAATACCCATTATGCAACTTCTCACACACATTCTGGCTCTAGTTCAAAGAGCAAATTACAGAGAGATGGCATCACAAAAAAAAAATGGGATGGGAAGAAAGTTAGCTTAGAGCAAACTAGTACTCAGAAGACTAAAAAGGATAGGAAAAGACAGGGAAGAGTAAAAGGCAAGGAAGAGGAAAATGCAGAGAAGAAACAATATCTGGCAGCAAATTAACAAAACAGATTCTCAGACTTTTTTTATTTTTTTTTGTTCCATAAGACTGAAGCATCATTTCAAAGCATGAGAAAAAAATTAAAAGAAAGTTGAGAATTTAAGGCATATGTTTTAGCAGAATTTGCCTATTTATAGACAAAAGAACCCACAACACATGTAGCAATTTGAAGCTTTGAACAACAGCTAATTTTATCTACACTTGTATGTTAGAGATTGTTTTCCTCATACACACTTCTTCAGGAACCAGACTAACCCAGCAGGTGACCCTGTGAACAAGACCATCCTGAAGATAAGATTTCAGTAGTTTTATTCATTTCTTACCAAACATTCAACAACTCCTATAGAATACTCTACCCTACTGAATATATGAATATGAGGGATATATGAATATACCCCAAGTGTCAGACATTAAAACAAGACTATCATGCACTGAGCTATTTTGAAGCTCTAAGGAAACAACTTCCCAGCCAAATGGAAAAGTGGTTTTGCACTTACCACCTGTCAAAGTGATAAAGAAGGAGAGTCCTTCCTGGATTTCTGTTTTCAGAGGCAATCCTATTCCAGCTTTTTTCCAGTTAAACATATCCAAGGCTTTCTCATCACCACTCACAGCTGCTTTTGCCAGCTGTACAAAGTCCCTGCAAAGAGATATACTTCATTCCCAATTATTTTCATAACTGTAGTTGCAGTCTCAAAGAATGGATGAGCAGTTAATAAAGCATATTGTATAAAGAGAACAAAGATGTTTCATACACTGATTGAAAAAAGGACAAACTCAAAAAGATACAAAACAAAATTTCTATATTAGTTTTCACTTGCATAGTTTCACCTTTTTTTTTTTAAAACACATCACTATTTTTTCAGAGATGTGAAACAGAAAAGCCCAGACAAGGAAAAATCTTCTTTTTCACTACAGCAGCTTCCTATTTCTTGCTTGGACAGGAAAGAAATAATAATGTTTAAGAACTGACTTTTAATTTAATTATTTTTTACAATAATATAATGATAATAGTGTTTCCAGTGTGTTTGTGGCTTTCCACAATCAGCAATATTGCTAATTAGAAGAACTGAGACAGAAGAGTCAACAGCAATGAACAGAAGATGTGGAGAAGAGAAAGAAGACCAGTTACTGCACACTAGACACAGAGCCAGCTACCAGACTGGAAGAAGCGCTTGGAAATATAGGGCAGTTAGGACAGGAACAATTTTTAGTTTATTTTAAAATAGTTCATTTGTGGTAGGACTTTCTTTCTGTGGAACAAGGCAAAGCAGAGTTCTGATGGGACCAATACTCACTTGCTAGGAGGGGGTGGCCGAAAGACACAGTGCCACAAGCATTTCCCATACTCCTGCTTAACCAGGGCAGGACCCTGGACTCTGCCCCGATGGTCCATTTTCCACAGAAACAAGACACCATGCTAGAAAAAGACAAGTTAATTCATTACCCTTTGCACACAGATGAGAATTCAGACTCAAGCTAATCACTGCACATAAAAACAAATGTTTTATTGACAGAGCAACACCCTTCCTTTTGTTTAGTCGACACATACAATTACTCCCACTTAAAACTAAGCCACAGGGAATCAAAGCTGTATCTAAAAGTATATTATCTGCTCCCTTAAAATAAAATTATCTAAAAATAGCTTGTTAGTCCTATACTTTTTTAGTTAAATCACACTGCCAGAGCAATTAAATTGAACAGTCTTGGTTTTCTTCCACAAGTAGCAGAAGAAATATTTGTCTTGATAATGTCCTTTCCACATTTTTTCTTGCAAGTAGTCTGAGAGCTTATTTTTTAGCAATTGAAATAAAGGATAGCAGAGCATATGCATCCCCCATTTACATGCACAGTAAGTGCATGCAAAACTGATGCAGATCAGCATGGGTATATGATTAGACATGTAAAGTCACAGGATGCAAAAAGACGAAGGGCAAAAATCTTTAATTTCTGGTGCTTTCCTCCTCTTTCAGAGCAGACATTCAAGAACTTACTTATAGAAAAATCAAGAACTTGCTTTTAGAAAAATAATCTAGTAACTAGAAAAATCATAGATGCTAAGGAAAGGAAGTCTGTTTAGCTAATTAACAGTGCTCAACACAGGCCAACCCTAGAGCCTGGCACAGGTGCTGACATAACTCACACCCTGCAGTGCCAGCTCAGGAGCAACAGACCCCTGGTGACTGGAAAGAATGGAGACAAATTCCAACAAACTGACTTACACTACAGCCTCACAGTTGGAATGCTAAAACGATTATTTATTGTTGTTGTTATGCTAGTGCTTATGAAACCAAATTGCATTTAGGAACTTTCCATGTAAGCACAACATGAAAAACCACAGTAACAATTTTCAATATTAAGTTCAATCTCATTTTATTTCATTAAGACAGACAACAATAAAGTGGCATGAGAATTTGCTCTATTTTAATTTATTGTTTTCAATGAAGTATCATCCTTTACCTAGAAGTGAAAAACTGTTAGCAGTGGTCACTTATTCACAATTCTAACTAGAAGCCACACAAGATGCAGCCAAGTCCTTCCAAAGTAACATATCCCCTTTTTTTCCCTGAGATCAAAAGAAGCTCTAACTTCTTTTCAACAGTAAGATGGCAATAGTTATACCATCCAAAACTATTTATTAAGTGCAATGTGTCTTGCAGCTTAAAGAATGCCACTCAGCTGCGCAACTGTGACACTGCTGTACTCCTGTCCCAAGAGGACACTTGCAGATCATAAAATGTTTGCTAGCTACCTCTGGAAATCACAGGATCCTATGAACTTGTTGGCTTCTCCTCTCACTCCTTCATCAACTTTATATGCCACCAATTTCCAAGGATCCCAATTAAAACCACCTGCACTATTTATAAGATGAAGGAAAAGCCTGCAGCTTTCTAAAGCTGACTTTCATTCCATCTCCTTCTAGATATTCCAGCCTGTATCCAGATAGCCTACTTGCAATCTCAATTCTTAGTTTGGAGCACACGAGATTGGAAACAAAAAAGGCTCACAATCTCTCCTAAGTCTCAGTGGAAAGGATGCAGAACTCATCTGTTTTCAAATGATATTTTTAAAGGACATAGGACATTGACCTTATCATCTATCTAAATGTTCTTTCAAAACAGATTTATTCTCTAATTCTATCCTGTAACGTTCCAATACTTTTTAAAAACTCAAAGCTTTAGTTCCTTGGTATTAAAGCAATTTTCTTTACAAATAGGCTTTCATTATAGAAAGCACCTAGATCCTCTGTGTGATCAAAACTGGAAATCATCCACGTTAGTTTTACTTAAAACAAATTAAGAGCTTCTGATTTTCACAGTAACATATTCCAACTTTATTAAGTTATTTTCAAATAATTTTATTGCATTTCAAGATGTATGATGACAGAAATCCCAATGAAGACAGAATCATAGAATATGCTCAGTTGGAAGTGACTCACACAGCATTAAGCCCAACTCCTGGCCCTGCACAGACAACTCAACAATCCCACCCTGTGCCCAAGTGCTTGTCCAAAGGCTCACGGAGCTCTGGAAGCCTTGCAGCTCTGAGCATTCCCTTGGGAGCCTTTCCAATGTCCAACCACCCTCTGGGTGAAACAGAAATGAAATCAGGATCCAAGTATTTATCTTCTTTCTAAATAATTTCCTCTAATATAAGCAGAACATGATCCTGGCAGCACTCACCTAATGGAAGTTTCCTACATATAAACCCTCATGGGAAAAATATTAAAGATAAACGAATAAACTATTGGAAAATATGTAGGAAATTAAGTATATCTGTGCTGCACCTCAGACCAGTGACACAGTGACACTGGTTTGAAATCAATTTGAAAAGTATTTTGTCCATAAATGTAAGCTCTGTCTGCATCAATGTATTGTCTCATTGTGATTAAGGCCTCAGCTACACTGAGATGGGTCCATCTTTTGCCTGGGCAGAACTTTCTCTTTTCTAATAAAGAAGATGACAAATTCTCTTTTTACTTAATTTTGAATTTCTGCATTTCTGTCAAATGCAGCAGCAGAACTTTATAAACAATGAATTAAAATAATTTTTTCTTCCCCAGTAAGAATTCGGACATATAGGTAAGAGCAGAACTGAAATTTTTGGGCAAGCTCAAGTTTGTATCATGGAAAATACAGGGAAAAAAATCCTTTTTTCCTTCATTGGTTGACTCAGGAACTGGCAAAATCAGAATCTTCTATGAATACTTAATCCTGAATATTCAATAGCTACTTTCTCACTTCACTATGTAAAAGGGTAACCAGCTCATCAAGAAATAGTGTCACATTTCCCAATACAATTAATCTGACACAATTTTAATGCATTAATAAAACCAGAAAAAGAGAGATTAGCATGGGTTTCCTGTGAGCACTGCTCTGCACTCAGTATGGATGAATATGTTGTAGATGGAATTTGTTTCTCAACAGCTAGTTAGGCTTTATGCTTGAGTCTGCCATAAAATTTGTGCATGGACAGGAGCAAAAAAAATTCAAATTGTCTATACCTCAATTACCCCATCCATGAAATAGCCTTAAACCTTCATAAATGCTCAGCACTCACTGAGATCCAACACATTTTTATTTAAAGAAAAATTATATTCTTTAATTGTAGAATAGTATTAAGCAAAACTTAAACCACTAAGATTTGATTTTATTCCCTAACAGTTTTTATTTGTACCTAAAGAAAGGAAATTTCTCTCCCACACAACTCTCCCTTCCCCATGGATATCCATTCCATGATCCTATACTATTTCAGAGCTTCCAAGACTGTGTTCTACATCAAACCCACATGGCATTTCAGCTACTCACCCCATCTCCAGACACAAGGCAGGTACCACTTGTATTCCAGCTCAGGACTGTGATTTTGGTACTGTGATTTGAGGGTACAGTGTGCTGCTCCTTGTCTTGTTTGTTCAGTATCAGAACTCCCCCCGTCTCCCATCCTGATGCCAGAATGGGTCTGGAAGGGTGCCAGGCAAGTAATGTGACCTGAAAGCTTCTCTCAACATGGAAATCAGGCACATGTTCTCCCTGGAAACAGAAATCAGTGTGAGCTCAGTCCTGTGGAAACTCAGCAGCCAAACCCTCCAATTCACAGCCCAGTCAATATCAAGCTTTCTCTCCCATATAAAGGATATAAGAAGGCTTTAAGCACATTTCAAAGTAAAAAGAAATTCCATCTATTGAAAAATAACAAAGCACATCACTAAGGACATAGAATAATCTAATGCTTCAACAATTCTTAAAGGCAGATCCTCCTTCAGGCACAGTTTGCAAGAATATTTCATGTTAATCGTTTAACATCTCTAAGTATTTATTTTTCCATTTGTTAAACTTGGATAACAATTTTTCAGAATACACATTGTAAAGTACACATTTTATAGGCTATTGTATTAAGAGACTTAGAAGTTTCAGTAAGCCTGCTGCTTAGCACCTTTTAGCGCTACTTCCCTAAAATTATGCAAACCAAAGTCTTACATAAGGTTCTCAAGTAAAAGTTAAGAGTATGCAAAAGAAATATCTGTTTACAGACAGAAAATCAGTTCAGTCTTGAGGTGGTGGAATCATTTGTTCAATTTCCATTTCTTAGTATGTTCCATTCACTTAAGAGTGAGTTAAAAAGCAGAAGCATATGTTCATTTACATATAAGCCTGAAATTCTCACACTATGAGAAGCAAAAAGCAAATCAGTAACCATCACAAACAAGACTTATAGACTGTAAACATCAAATTTCAAAGGAAAGATCAATTTAATTTATGAAGATCTTTTTAAAACTACATATAATGAGTGGCTGAAGAATCTGTTATGTTCTATATAGCACAGGACATAGACAGCAATTAAAACCCAGAGAGATTTCAGGAGGATAAGTAAGCCTGCAAAAATAGAGATTAAAACTGTGAAGTTTTAAATTAGGACAATGATAAAGGCTGCTGAGAGAAGCTGTGTGACTTCTCACACATCTCATACCTTTGGAAGTTTTCAAGGCCAGGTTGGATGGGGCTTGGAGCAACCTGGTCTATGGTTGGTGCGCCTGCGCATGGCAGGTGGCTGGGACAAGATGATCCTAAAGGTCCCTTCCAAGCCAAAACAGCCTTTGATTCTGTGACTCTATATCGAGAGCAAAAGCAAAGTTGATGATTTTTCACCTGTTCCAGGTAGATATCCACACAGCCCCCAGCTGCTGTGCTGATGGAAGCAACTGCCAAGAGTGGATGAAGTGGGTGCCATGCTATATGGGAAGGGGAGGCAACAGAATCAGGAGCATCTATTCGATGATCCACGTACACAGCCATAAAAATACGAGCTATCTCAGACTGCACACCTGTACAAGGAATACAAACATCTCTATCAGGTTTGCTTATGCAGATAATACAGATACACTACGTAAATGCTATAATATATTGAATTTATGTACCATACATAATGACATATATATGGGTTAAAACATAGGGAGGAAAATAAAACTACAGCATCATCTTGTTGCACATACTACACAGACATGAGAATGTCAGAGTGGCATTTTAAAAAAATGGAGAAACACTGAACCTCATACTCTGTAGATTCACAGTATGCATAGGCTGGTACCAATCTCTTACCAGTGGTTTCTGCTGGCCTGCTTCAATGGACTCTGAAATAACTCAGTATTTATCAGAAAGCTACTTCCAGTACTTCATATCCAAAGATGTTAATTAATGTACAGATTGAACTCTTTTATGTTGTTAAGTCTCATGTCTGGGCTTTCAAAGTAAGCTTCAACAGTTGTCACCACCTTGGAGCTTGTACTGTTGAAATCACACTATCTGCTATTTACATTGGAACTGTTACCAACATTTGAATGAAAAAATAAGTGCTGATGTTGCACAGAAAAGAACATGAGAATTAAACACTTTTCAGTGTTGTGAGTCAGAAACAGAGGACATTACTAATAATCTGTAATAATTTATACACAGAAATGGTCTTTGGACTTTGTCATGGGATCCAGTAAGGTCAGTTACAAAGAAAAACAGCTGGAGCAAAACACCTCAAATTCCTAGCAAATAATCATAGAGTTCAGTGGGTCAACTGTTTTAACCTCCCTGCTCAAGCAGGGTCTTCCCAGAGCACACAGCATAGGATTGTGTCCAAACAATTCTGGATATCCCTAATGAGGGAGACTTCACATCCTCTCTGGGGCAGCCTACTCAATGCTCAATCACCCACACAGTAAAGTTCTCCCTCATATCTAGATGAAACTTCCTGCGTTCCAGTTTCTGCCCATTGCCTCTAGTGCCATTGTTGAGCCCCATGGAGCACAGCCTGGTCCATTCTCCTGAGCTTTTCCTGCAGACACGGACAGACAGGGATGAGGTCCCCTCTCAGCTATCTCTTCTCAAGGCTCAATAGGCCCAGCTCCCAGAACTGGACACAGTACTCCAGATGTGCCTCACCAGGGCTGAACAGAGGGGCAGGATCCCCTCCCCAACCCACTGAAAATGCCTTTCCTCACACACCCCAGCATAGACCATCTTGGCCCCAGGGCACATGGCCGGTCAAGAGGAGCTGGTGCCCCCAGGTCCTTCTCCACAGGGATGCTGTCTAGCAGGGCAGCCCCCAGCCTGGACTGGTGCATGGGATTACCCCTCTCCAGGTACAGAACCCTGACAAGACCCAGTGAAAACCAAAACAAAACCCCCAAGAAAACAACACAAACAAACACACACACAAATAAGCCCCCAAGCATGAAACGTTTAAAAGACTTCTGTGACATTTAAGGGGAAGAGATGTCTTCTTCTGCACAAGTAAACCATAAATTCAGAACACATGCACAGCAGTGAGACTTGTTTAAGCCACCAGCATGGAAAATGGGCACCAACAGACTCTTAATGTCTCTTTTATTTAAATCTTCTGTCAGCGCCTAAAATAACTAATTTGCTGGGCACTTAATTTAGAAAGGTGGGCAACTCTGTTCAGTAAATTGGGAGTTCTGTATCTTGCCTCTGACACATACAAGGAACAGCATCAACTATAGGATATGAGAGCAGACAAGAGCAGTCAGCCTAAGGGCAAACCATTTAATCTTCCAAAAAGATCCACTCACTTTTAGCTGCACAATCCTTCAAAATCCTCATCATTCCCAAAGTGTTACTGCATGGGTCCAGTTTTATCACCACTCAAAAAAAAAAAAAAACCAACAAAAAAAACCCAAAAAAAAACCAAAAAAACAAAACCAAAAAACCAACAAACCATTCAAATAAATTTTGGAGTGTTTTTCATCTTGGTTTCATGTATTTTAAATGTTTTCTTACATCTTCAATACAGTTCCAGAATTCTGTGTCCATACTATTACTTTACTTCTTATTTTATCTGTTTCATTTTCTTCTATGAGAGGAAGGATTTAGTCCATATTTGGCTATAAACTTTAGATGGGCTCAAAATTTGAAATAATAAAGAATTTTACTTCAGATTAAAATAAAAATGTAACATGCCTAAATGAAAACATAGCTACATTTCTTATGAAATAAGAGTTTTATCACACAAACCATACTGCTGTAATATCTTCTCTATAGCCACCACTTTCTGTTTTAGCTGTTCCTTGCATCTGTAGTCATAGATATTACTTATTACATATTACTTATTATTATTCAGCTATTTCAGTCCCCTTCAATGACAGAAATAAGTTTATCATGTTTCCAAATTGCATCTCTTGTTCAACTCACTAATTTAACTTCTGGAATTAATAGATGGCAAGAAAAAATTTTCAGCCAAACTGTGTATATTCAAAATGGCAGACTGTCACTTACTAAAACAAGATTCAGTGATACTATTGCATAAATTATGGACAACCCCAAATATAAAATACTCTTCACCATTGCAATACCTACACAGAATTGTGCAGCAGACTGCTACACACAAATAAATAAATGGCTTACATAAGTGGATTACTCAGTGGTGTAAAAATAATTGAACCAATATTCAATTGCTAAAGATCTTGCTGTGATCTTAGGAATTCATTACTCACATGATTACTACTAGCTTATGTATTTACACTGTAGCTTTGACAGCCGCCTCTTCAAAAAAGTCTTCAAAGAAAGAAAAAGAAAACCAAGAAACACTGCCTCTACAAACTATTCTGGCACTGCATGTTCTATTTTTCCACGGTTTCAAAAAAATAAAATTTCTGAAAAAGTTAACCATTTTGCATTTTGGAATAGAATATGACCAAGTCCCCGTACTCAGTCTCAAAGATCAAATTAGATACATCTGACAGACACTTTTGAAACAGTCCAAACAATTCTTAAAAATGGTTAGATCTCATGGAATCATAGTATGGTTTGGATTGGAAGGGACCTTAAGCTCATCCAGTTCCATCCTCTGCCATGGGCAGAGACTCCTCCCACTATCCCAGATTGCTCCAAACCCTGTCCAACGTGGCCTTGGACACTTCCAGGGATCCGGGGGCAGCCACAGCTTCTCTGGCCAACCTGTGTCAGGGCCTCAGCACCCTCACAATAAAACTCTCCTTCATTATGCCTAAACTAAAACTAACATGTGCCAGTTTAAACCATTAGCCCTTCATCCTGTCAGTATAGGCCCTGGTAAGAAGATATCTCCATCTTTCTTACAAAATCCCATAAAGTTCTTTTTAAGACAACTTCTCTGTCCAACCATCCAGAAGCCACCCTGACAATCACTCTTGCACCACCTGAGCTGGGACCAAAGCCCCTGAGCAGCTATACTTCCACACCCATACAGTCAGACCAGTTTTCCTTACCAGCTCAACCATAGGTTTCCCATAGCGGTATCAGACATCTGGATCATTAAAATAATTAAATTTTGGTGCAGTAACAAAATTACAGCTCAAGCTGGTATCTCCAAGGAGGAATGCCAAACAAAGGAACCCCCAGGCTTTTACACCCTTTCAGTCTAAGGGTGAGGAAGCTCTAAGTGTCCCTCACCTGGCTGGGCCACAGATCCCCATGCCCTGTGTTATGCAGAGTCGTCAGTTTGCAGCCTCTTGCTCTGGACATTCAAAGCTCAACCTGCAGTTTGCACTCAACTGCACCCTGAGCTACTGGCACTGAATGAATTCCTAAAGTACTAGAAGGCCACAATCAGGTGTTCACAGAGCCTCCTCTTCTCCAGGCTAAATACCCAAAGCTCTCTGGCCTGTCTCCAGAGCAGAGGGGCTCCAGACCTTGGAGCACCTCCGTGGCCTCCTCTGGACTCTGTCCACGAGCTCTATGTCCTTCCTATGCTGGAGCTCCAGAGCTGGAGATACACCTGAAGATCTCACCTGAGGAGGGCAGAGGAGCAGAATTCCCCCCTTCCCTGCTGTCCACACTGTGGTGATGAGCCCAGGACACAGGGGTATCGGGGCTGCCAGTGTGCATTGCCAGGTCATTTCCAGTCTTTCACCTGCCAGTACCCCAAGTCCTTCTCCTCACAGCTGCTCTCAATCTGTTCATCTTTCAGACTATACTGGTAATGGAGATTGCCTCAACCCAGTGCAGAACTTTGCACATGGCCTTATTGAACTTCATGAGGTTCACAGAGATAAACACTACAGACAACATTAACAACTGCAAATGACAGCAGCAAGCCAGAATATGCACACATATTTCACAAAATAATCATCAACGTTCAGGAAAAAAAATATATGCTATTCTATCTTTGTGGACAATACTGAAAAAGCTGCTTTTATGTTCTGTCACAGTGCTACCAGCATATTTAATCGAGGTTGACAGCAACTTGATTTGCTGTACCTGTGGAGCTGTGGACTCAGCAGCCTCCCAGTCACCACACACATGGTGAAAGGGTTCTCTGTCCCAGTTGCCTTAACAAGACTCTCCGTCAAGGCTCAAGTTACCAAAGCAAAGCCTTTCCTTTAATCCCTACCTATGAGAAATGCTGGTTTTTAAATTTGAAATTGTTTAAAAGAGCCAGCCCCAGGAAAAAAAAAAAAAAAAAAAAAAAAGACAGTACAAAATTGCTCTGTGCTACAAAAAGATGGTTAATGACTATGTACAATCTTCCCTAACTAGTAAAACAGATGAAGCAAAAACCCGGTTGAATCCTGCACCCGCAGAGGGAGAAGGGGTGAGGAGCCTATGCCAGGCAGAGCCCAGGCTGCTGCTGCCGTGGGAAGCTCCTGGAGTGGACCAAACCCTGCGCGGGTTCCTCGTCCAGGCCGTGACCGCCATTCGCCGGCACAGAACAAGGGGCTACACAAACTCCACAGCTCCAAGAAGACAAACACGTGGGCCACGCCACTATGTTGGCGCCCGCGGGCGGATTCGGCCGCCCCCGCCGCCCGCGGGCAGCAGCTCAAATGCCTATTACCTCCGCCTGACCGCCATCAACCTCGCTGTCGCGGGCCGGGCCCGGGTACAACCATGGAGAGCCGGCCGACACGCCGCGGGCTGCTGCGAGCAGAGCCCTTCGCCCGCTCTCCCCCACCCGCAAGCAGCGCCCGCCGCCCTCTCTCCGGCCCCCACGCTCACCGCCCGCGCCGCAGGCCGCACTCGCTCCGCGATGCTTTGCGTTTCCTCGACAACGAGACGAGCCGCGAGCGGAAACTGCCGAGCGGAGCCGAGGAATGGCGGGAAAGGCCGAAGCTGCCCGGGATTACACGAAGAGTGGCGGAAGGTGACGAGCGCAGTGGGTCCGTCGGCTGTGTCGCGCATTCCGCTGCGCTGTCCCCGCCTGTCTCAGAGCCGTCCTCAGGGCTCGGCGGCTTGACCTGTGAGTAACCTTTTCTACCGCAGGCGATGGACTGTGCCGCCGTCCCGAGAATCGAGATCCTTTCCCAAATCCTCCCGGTCCCCAACGCTATCAAGCACCTGCTGTGACGGAGTGTAACCCAGCTGAACCTCCGTGATATAGAAACGCATATCGTAATCATATTTAATTGTACCACCCGGAGCTCAGACTGGCCATGTGTAATTTATGTGGTGTTTATCAGTTTCCTTTCCCAAATACCCAGGGACTCTTGTGAAATAAAAAACAAACAAAAAACAAAACACCAAAACAAAAAAACCAACCAAATAAAAAAGCTCCGTTTTGGTTGTAAGTAGGAAAAAACCCCAGTGAGAGGCACACAGTACATTGAAACACACTGTATATCTGCTAGAATTATGGTAGGCCTTCAGGTAGAGAGGCAAAACACTGGCTTTAGACCTTCTTGTTACAAGTCAGCAACTCCCATAGACCAGAGCAGCAGAACTGACAAAATCCTGTTTCCTGGAGCTTTTGATCTTCTCCTCTACAAGGCATCAGCTCTAACAGTAATTTATGGCATCTCTTCATAGTGGATTCCTTGAACATGCAATACCCCGGTTAGCTCACTCAGGTGCCACTCCCAGAGTCAGTAATTCATCTCTTGCTTCTGCCCAGCCAATTGTTCTCACTGTAGCCTTGAGTTCATAAGACTAGAAGTTGAGGATTTGAGCAGACTGTGTGCAGGTGCCTTGTTTTCTCAGACAACTAGGCTGTCGTGGAAACTACTGCAATTACATGATACACTCAAGTCAGAAACATTCAGCCAGCTGGAGCCTCAAAAAGTCATCTACTCTATCATCCCTCTCTGGGCTGGAATAAAAATAGTCTAAAAAGACCCACTGACTGTCTCTGTGCAACTGACCACATCACAGCTCTCAGAATTGGCTGGTTCAATGTCACACAACATTTTTCCCAATAACTAAACTACATATTCATACTGTGCAGGCTTAGCTGGAAATGAAGTTTTCCTGTCCTTCAATATTCAACAGAGAAGCCCTGCTTCTATGATAAATAGGCAAGTGAATGTGGACTCCTAAGATCTTAACATCTTCTCTTCTACTCATAAAATTACATAACCACAGAATAGTTTGGGTTGAAAGGGGCTTTAAAAATCATCTAGTTCCAAGTCCCTGGTATCATAAAAGATGCCTAACAGCTCCAAATCCCTAAAGTCCCAGGAATGGCTGCAGTAGTGCTGTTGCTCACAGCCCATTTCCTCCCTTCCCCTAAGGACTTGACCTCACACACCAAGAAGAAAACAAAGTTGCATGACCAGGTGCTTCCTTATTCTGTAAGCAATAAGGGATTAACAATAGCAGTCTGTCCTTCCATTTCAATCCGCTTACATGCACGGGAAAGAACTGCTTTAGCAACACAAAGATCATCCATTATTGTCTGCCAGAATAAACAACTTCAGAGCCTTCCTAGAAAAAATAAATTATGAATGAAATCTGCAAGCTTCTAAATAATCTAAAAGGAAAATACAGAACATTCACTGTATTGGTGGCTTTTACACCTAGGATCTTTGGAAAAGTATTTCCATGTTATAATTTGCAGTAATCGTGCACATTAGATGCAAAATTTTAAAAATTAACAAATCTAAAATATTAACTTTGTCCTTCTATTGAACAGTTCTGCATTGCTGGCTCTATTGTCTAGTAAAAATGCAATTTGTTACTCGTACCTTAAAATACACAGAATGTGGGACAAATCCAAGTTAACGTTCTTGCCTGGCCTAGGAAACCATGACAACAAACACTGGAAGATTTATCTGCATTTTGTAGCTGTGCAGGTCTGTAAAAACAGACTAGCAAGGAAGAGCCATGATCAAAACTGAACAAAGCTCAAGTGTCTTTTGACATCTCACCCTACCCCCTGCCTCTCAGCTCTTGCCCAACTCCTTTTCAGTCAGCTTTTCTCTCACAAACATTTAGACACATGAGCAATTTCACACCTTAACAGCCCACTGGAGGCAATGAGGTTATTCACACAGGGAAAGTTATTTATATGCAGAGAATTGAAACATTCAGCTGGAGAGCTGAACATAACTGCATATCTCTCAGCAAAGCACTATGGAAATACATGGTAGTGGAGATACAGAATCCACAATTTCCTAACAGTATTGCTGAATTTGGCTGTGGCCAAACCAAGGAGGAAAAATAAGCCATATAATTTTGTGTGAGATTACTACAAAATTGAAAAATATTTTCTTCAAAAAAAACCCAAAGAATTAAAATGTAGATTTAAATGTAAAGCTCAGCACCAGAGACAAATCTTTTTTTAACAAATTCCATTTAGAGCAGTCCACTTGGTTGGTTACTCACAAATACACTTTACAGCATATTTACATATTTCCATACACAGTGCTCAAGACATATTACATTTCTTCCATCATAGATAATTACTTACAACATGCTCCACGGGAGCCAAGTTTTCCAGAATTTAGATACCATCATGAGGTTTAACAACTTAAGACCTTATTTCTAAGTTTACAGAGATTTTCCTTGGAAGAGGACTCAGACATCCTTTCCTGCTATGAAAATTATAAAGATTCAAAAAAGAGGATGATCTAATTTTCTTTCCACAAACACATTATTAAGATAAAAGTATCCCACGCAGTATCAGTTATAAGATTTTTTAAAATTATCCTGCTTAGCAGTTAACGTGAAGTCACCACATGGAAGTATTAGTTCACATCAAGGAGCCCTCACTACGAAAAGAAGAATGCCAAGCAGCAAACTCAGGTCCAGCGAAGGGCCTCCTCAGGGGGATCGCCTGTTCCCAAATGCAGCCCACGAACGTTCCAATTGGCCCAGGGAGAGCGGTCCCACGGCTTTCCTGGGGATGCCGGCCCAATACGGTGCCGCCAGGCAGGCAGCCCCGGCTCCGCCGCCCAGCCCCGAACCCCAACACCCTGAGGGACCAGCACAACCTCACGGCGGCGCCGCCGCCCGGCAGCCACAAATAGTGCGCCGCATGCAAATCACCCGCTCCTGACCAATGGAAACCTGGACCCCATCTCGGCTAGCGGGCTCTCCATTGGCTTTTCTTTCAGCCAATCAACAGACAGATCTCGGGTTTCACCCCCCCCCCCTCCCCCCGCCTCTGGCGGACACGCGCTGCCGCCTCTTCTTCCGCGCGGAGCTTTCGTCACGCGCCCCGCGCCGCGCTTTGTTTGGCTCGCCCTGGGACCGTGACCCCGCCCCCGCCTCGCTCCCGCTCGCCTCCGGCCAATGGGATGCGTTGCTTGGGGGGCGGGGAGCGCCGGCGCTCTCAGCTGGGCCCGCGCGACGCGGCCCCGCCCCCGGCCCGTGCAGGGTGAGGAGGAACCGGAACCGCCGCGGCCCCAGCCCGGCCGAGCCTGGCGGCGCTGGGACCGCGGCTGGGTTTCGGAGCAGCCCGGGAAAGCGGTCGGCCCCGCAGCCGGGAGCGGGGCTGCCGCCGTCAGCAAAACTGGGAGGGCCGCTGGGCTTCGCGCCGGCCGCCTGTGGAGCTGGCGGGTCTGGGCGCAGCCTGGGGGTGCCTGAAACTGTGGGTGCCGGAACAACCGAGGCAGCCGCCGCCGGCGGAGCCGGAGCGCAGAGGCTTCGTGACGGCATTGATGCGGCAGGTGAGGCAGGGGCGGGGGATGGAGCCTGCGGGGCGGCACGCGCCTGGCCCTGGGGAGACCGGTCCGGCCCCGCTTGCCATCCGGGCCGGCCGCGCTTGGGGAACGCGTCTCTGGGGCTCTTACGGGAGGAGGCGGAGGGACGGCCACGAGGGTGTAGATGACTAAAGCAGCTAGGCTAAAGAAATTTTTAGTTAAGGAGAAAAAGGAAAAGGAGGAAGAAGGTGAAAACGAAAGGAGAAGGTAGCTATAACGGGGAAACTGCACGGCTTAGGCAGAATGCTGGAAGGAGCGAGCAGTTGAGAAGTGGGGCAGATCCTGCGGTGTGATACTCGGGTCCTGTAAGGAGCTGTCCCCAAGGAGCGTATCTTTGTTTCCCGCCGCTAATTGCTGGGGTAGGCCAGTGGCTGGGTGCATCGCTTGGTTATAACCAAATCATAAATAATAAAACCAAAACTGCTAATTGATAATTCAGTAATAAAACCAAATTTCAAATTATTTAAGCCTTACTTACGTGAAGATTTTGAGCACACACTGTCAGAATTGGAATATTTCTGTCCCCAAAACAACTGGAAACTGCAGGTTTTGGTGAGTGAAGAACCAGTCTGTAACTAGTCAAGTTATTCACTGTCAAGTGAATAAATAACCAAATTTCAGTGTGAGTTTAGATCCACAGTTCAGATCAGTTTATTGAGCATTTTCAAGGAGCAAAACATTACTCAACACAATTCTGGATGGGTTTAGTGTTTTAGCTGAAAATTAGTGGGAAAGATATAATTTCAATAGTATGAATACAACTCATATGCAGTAACTTCATGAATTTATATGCCATATCATGTTGATGCATCTTTGTTAATTTGAACCTCGTTATCCTGGTGTCAGCCTAATCTGTAGTGATTCCAGTGTTTGTGATATTCAGAATTTCCTCCTCTTGTTGGTTATCGTTTCCCTAAAGAAGTTGGATGGTGGGTCCTGCCATGGTGTCAAGGCAACTGCATCCCAAGTACTGCTCCTTGCTGGGTGCTCTAACTGTTTCTTTCTTGGAAGTTGACTTCTTTAGGACATGCTGTCAGAAATATTTTTACACTCTTGAGGAAAAACTAAAGAAGTTGTTGGCTTTTAACAGATAATGTGATTTAATGCCTTCAGCTTGTTTCTGATGTTTTGTTCCAAGTATTTGAAAAAAGCCTTCAGAATTGAGAGGATTTGTGAAGTCAGCACAGGAAGTGGTCATCCCAGCAACTGGTCCCAATGTCAGGTCTGAAAAGTCGACAGATGTCTTTGAAAGTCTAAGGATGCTCCCTTGGCACAAGGGTTCAGGGCTGCCCTGCTTGGCCAGGGTCTCTGCATGGCCAGGAGCAACGAGGCAAGGGTGCACAACCACTGTAGATGCATCTGAAGTTTCTTGCCCTCCAAAGTAAAAAAAAAAAAAAAAAAAAAAAAAAAAACAAAAAAAAAAAAGAAAAGAAAAGAAAAAAAAAAAGAGAAAAATAAAAAGGGGAAAAAATGGGGTGTCATTAATTTCCTCCCAGCAGAGGCGGCAGGCAGGGGTGCTGGCCTGGGGAGCCGGTCCCCTGCCTGTTCCCGGTAACAGAACAGACCCGGCCCACGGTGCTGCCGTCGGCGGGGTCGGGGCTGCCCGGCGGAAAGGAGCGCGGGGAGGTGCGGAGTGGGGGCGGAGGGGAGCGGGAACCTCGGGAGCCTCGGCCAGTCCCAGCCCCAGACACGCACACAGAGGAGGAGAAGCCGCCGCCGCATCCAGGAGCATGCATCCCCCTCCCTCGGCGGGCCGGGCCGCGGCTCCGCGGTGAGGAGAGAGGAGAGCCCCAGGCTCGGGAGCCGCGGAGGGGTGGGGTGGGATGGGATGGGGGAGCAGCACTTTTCCGTTCTCCTCCGCTGGCCCAGCGGCTGCCGCTCCTCCGGCGCTGGCGAGCGCTGCTACACGCCCGAGTTTGGCCGGGCGATTTCTCGGCCAAGGGCGGCCCGGAGCACTTCGGGACAGAGACGAGGGGCTACCGGGGGCTTCTGTCCACCGTTTGGGCCGGTTTGGGAGGGGTTGTGGCGGGGCTTTCCCCCTCCCACCCTCGGCACAGGTTGTTGGGTCGGGACAGCTAACGAAAGGGGATTTAGTAACAAACAACGGCGGCCATGTTGAGAGGAATTTCTGCAGCTAAACTTCTCCCCTCTCAGCCCAGGGGTTTCTGCCTCCCCGGGGGGCTCCCTGGCCTGACTGGGTTGCCTCCCTCTTTTCTCCCTCTCCTCCCCCGCAGGATGACAGTGAAACTGGGAGAGAGCAGCGGGGAGGAAGGGGTGAAAAAGCTGGGCAAGAGAACAGGAGGAGATGAGGAGTCCCTGGAAGAAGAAGGGGCAGGAGGAGGAGAGGCAGCTCCAGGCAGCAGTAGCACAAAGAAAGAAGAGAAGATCATTAACAGCAACACTACCAGCAGCTCCCCACCGAACCCCAGCTTGTCACCAGCCCCTGCCTCTCTCCAGCCCTCCCAGAGCCAGGACCAGCATCATTTTCTCAGGTCCAGTGTCAGACCGCAGAGCAAGAGACTGAAGAAAGATTCCCAGGCATCCTCCTCGGTTGGCAGCAGCACTGCTGGGAAAAGCAAAGGTAATGTGTTTTGACACCCTAAAAACATGCAGGGAAGGGTGATGGCAAAGAGGGGAGGCAGCTGTGGGACTGTGGGTTGCCATTCTCTTTCTGTAGATACCATCTTTTTTTTTTTTTTTGTATTGGGAAGGTGTTTTGGGGCTTGTTTCTCATGGCTGAAATCTTCTTTGTGTCCCAAGGCTTCAGCTTCTCTGCTGTGCACTGTCCTCTCTGCGCTTCCAGAAATGAAGGGTCTGGACATTTATGTGGAGGAGGGAAAATTCTACATTATTGAAGCAAATCTTTAATGTCTTTATTTAATCTCTCTTGAGTTTTGGGAAATTCCTGTATTTTGATTAGGAAATCAGACTCTAGCTAGCTACTCTGTAATCGGGTGGCTGCACACTGAATTCTGTTCTTGGATAGTAACAAAATATTCACTGGGTGCTAGTTAGCATAGGAAAAAAATCCCACCCACAAGACGTTGGTGATTTCCCCCAGTTATTTCTCTTATCCAAATAATTATTTTGGAACCAGCAATGAAATACACATATTGACATATTTGTTTCTAAGGTGTTGGGAGTCCTGGTTCTCTGTATCAGAATAGTTTGAGCATCTATGTGATTTGAGTTTTTATTAAGATTGATTTATATACATCTGAAGGTTTGTAGGTACAGACGTACGCACACCTGCTTTTCCACTTAGCATTGGAGACAAGAATTTAATTTTTTGGTGCTGTTTCTAACTTGGAATAGCTGGAAGGCAGCAGGAATATTTAAATATTTTGGTGCTATTATGTGTGCTCAGCAGTGACTGATGACATCTCAGCACTGCAGTCGAGATGTACTTGAACCTAATTTTGGGTATCAGGCACTAAAGTGCTATTTTCTGTTAATTTTTGAGAAAAACAGCACTCAAAGATTGCATCAACATTTAAAATAATGAAATTTACTCTTGTCTGCTAAATTGAAGTATAATTCCATGTAGCATAAATGTGTCTTGGAGGTTACCTCACTCTTTCCCTCTCAGGGCTGTGCACATGCTAGGCAATAAGTAAGCATTACAGTTATGATAGTTTTGTGTTGCCGTGATAAATCAGTGCAAATGGGGATATTTTAGTTATTTTTATATCAGAAAAATGTTCTTGAACTCATTTGCCTGACAGTTGGTATAATTGACTAAAATATTTCTAAATACCTTAGTAAGTCCTCTTTAATCTCTTGAATGTTAAATGAAAACAGTGTGTGGTGGCAGAGGACAGAACAGAAAGGCCTATATAATTTTTCTTCCAGTTGCATGAAACCAAATAAACAAACAAATGGAATACCTAGGAGTGTTTAGCTATGTATAATTAATCCCAGGATTGTAAATAGTATTAGATGTGAGGAGGTGTTTCCTTGAAATACATCTTGTCTGTGATTCACAAGTTGAATATGTCCATTTGAAATTGTTCAATTGATCTGGAAGTCCATACGTGTGTGAACAAGTACATGTGTTTGTGTAAGTGTATATTCATGTTTGTACATGAACATTTATTTTCAATTCCAGAGCCGCATAATGATTTTTCACTAAGAATATCCATGCAATAGGAAAAGAAATTTCATTCACTTTTGCAATTCAGATTCCAAAACAAACATAGGAAAATTACATACAGAATAGGAAATACTAACTTAGTAAGCAGCCATGGATTGCAATCACTGTACCATGTTGTCAGGTTTGGGAGAACTTCTTAAATTCGTCAGGAGTGACAGTGGTAGAATTATGACTGTGGTTTCACTTTTTCGATTTTAGGACTGGCCACAGCTCTGCCTGGCCAGATTTGGTGTGAATGTGTCCTATTGATTGGATTCTCTGATATGGTTGAGAACATAACTGCTAGATTTTGGAGAACAGAGCCATGGAGCGGGATCCTTTCTTATTTGGGCTCTTTATGTTGAGATGCCTAATGAGAGATTTTCCAGGCTTGTCTAAATTCTCCCTAGTGGAATGCCTTGTGATCAGAATTCATAGTGCTCTGTGTTCCAAGCGAAGTGTCTCACAGAGCCAGCTTCTGATAGGGAATGAATGGAAAGGTGGAGATGACTAATAAAGATTGTACTTAAATCCTTTCATTAGCTGTCCCACAAACTTTCTCCTCCCTCTCTAAGTATAAAAATGATGAAAAGCTGGAGTGCATCAGTTCTGAACCTGGAAGCTTTTGCATTGTTTATGTCAAAGTCAAGTTGATGGCTGCACAAGTATCTCTGACAGGGGCCAGCTGAAGTGACCAGACCACGCCTATGCTTGGTCCAGTGAAACCAGAAACTTGTTTTTGTAATAGGCATTCAATAATGCTGTGTAACCCTTAACATTTTATTGAAGTGGTTCTACTTGTAGAACCTCTGTATTCTGAAAGGAAGACTCTCACTTGCCAGTTTCTAAGGAGTGTGATCAATGCACTTTCTTTCAAATTGTAGTTGCTCAGCAGGCATTGGTTTGTCTTCAGAGAAATTTTGAAAATAGTATTTTTTTTATGTGTGTTGCAAATTCCTTGTTACTTTTGGCATTCATGCTTTTAGGGTCCTTAATTGTAGCAGACAAATCATTAATAAACTTGGCTGTAAACTGTAAAAAGAGTGTGCCCACTCAGCAGCTGCTGACTTTTCAACTTTATCGTACTGTGGTTCTGGGAAGCTTGCTCATAGTAATTCCCGAGTTTTGCCTCCTGGAGTGTGTAAACATGCTCCTAATATTGCCCTGATGTACTCTTTAATTCCACCTTCGAATCCTGCCTCTTGTCTTTTGTGTACTGAGATGCAGTTTTGAGTTTGAGGCAAAAATTACATAGGAAGTAGTACAGTAAAATACAGTTTGGAAACTATTTCACTTCAGTAGCCAATCCATTTGGAATTGTGGGAAGGTTTGTCAAATTTCCTGCATAAATATCTAAATCTCTGCAATTTTTTTATAATTATTATCATACTCTGTTCATCACCTTTTAATTTTATTTTCAAGGTTGTAGTCTCTACCTCATCAGATGGATGACTTTTAAAGCATGAAGGCTTGAAAAGAAGTCTTCAAGTAACTTGCATGAAACCATAGCAGAAACTTGAAGAACTAGTGGTGTCGAGACAGTTTATTGGGGGAGTTCCAGTGCTGGGATCTGTAGAGGGAGGAGATGTAGACCAATGGAAGGTTGCTGAAAAAGAGGGATTTCTGAGAGTTTGCTTCTCAAACACCAATATGCCACATAGTTGCTGGGCACAGGGGTTAAAGTGTGTTTTGAGGCTTTGGTCCATGAAGCCAGAGTGGATGGAATACGTATGCATGTGTATGTTGTGACCACATTGATAAAAGGCATATTGGAATACATTGCTACAAAGTGCTGTAGATTTAACTTGTAGAACTAGAGTATTGCCATTTTCGTGTTTTTATCCATTTTCTGAATGCAGAATGAAGTCAGGAAGACTAGCCTAATGGTGATGAGCTGAAGCTTGAAGATGTCTTTCATGCTGTTGTTCTGGATTTATTCCTAAAATGTGTGGAATGGCTTAAACAAGTGTTTGGGTTTGTTTTGAGGTAATAATCAGTTATTTTTTGAAAAAGGACTTGTTCAGCTGAAAGCTTAGTCAAATTAAAGTGTTCAATCTTTTGGCATGGTATAGAACTTGCTAAAAAGCAGTATAGTTTGTTTCAGCATGCCAAAATTTCATGTTTGGTAGCATGTCAGTTAAATCAACTACTGTTTTCTGTAGAGAGGATGTAGATACCAAAAAACCTGATGTATGTACTTACAATGTCCTTGATTGTATCTTCCTGAGTTCATGGGTTGCAGAATATATTGTAACCATCATTTGGGATGTTACTCCTCCAGCATTTCTCTGGGACATGAACCACTGTTTAAAAACTAGTGGCACAGTCCGTTGTTCAGACAGTCTCCTTAATTCTGTCCATCTCACTTGCACTTAGTACGTCTCCTTCCATCCTACCCTGAAATGATTCATTCTTTGCCATCCCATTTACACCAGTTCTCCCTCCTCCCTCCCTTTCAAAGTGGCTTGGGGCTGGGACCTCCATAGTATCTCATCCTGTACTGCAAGAAGAGGATTTTCTCCTTCGGTGCAGTAGGTACTGAGCTCTGACAGGTACCTGCCTGCAAGGCTGCAGGGTTAAGTGGAACTTCATACTGAGCTTTATGGGTATTTTCTTTGGGAAGAGCAAGAGAATAGTGATTTATGGGAGATGGGGTGGTGACCAAATGTATAATAAATCATGGAGGCTTTTTATAGCTCTTCTGGGTTAGCTCAGATAGTACTACCTTTGATACATTATATACTAAACAGATCCTGTTTAGTATAGGGAGAAGAAGCCTTCAGTATAGCTTTGTTAAAAGGCTCCGGTTGACAATTGAAACTCTCTATGCTTTTAACACATTCATCTATCTCTAATTTTCTAACTAGTAGCAGTTAGGAGAAGATAGGCTACCATTGTCTGTGTAGGACAGTTACCAGTTGAGCCTAAGATTAGTTGAGTTGGTCAGAGCATGGTACTAAGAATGCCACAGTCACATGTTCAGTTCATGTGAGAGTTGGACTCCATAATCCTTGTGGGTCCCTTCCAACTCAGGATATTCTGTGAGTCTGTGTTGCAAACTTTGGATGTTAATTCACAACAAGAACACTATATGGCATAACCCTGCTGTAAGCTGTTCTAGACTCGCCTTTCTCTGGTGTCCATGCTGTGTTCTGTGGAGGCAGGGTGGAAACTTGCTTTCTAGTTACAAAGTTAGCAAAATGAAGTGTTGACTTGTGGGGAACTTGTCTGTTACAAGTTGGCATTTGCATCCCACGCTTTGGGGGGTGAGTTCAGCGTTTGAACTGCTGCAAGCAAGAGTGTGAATGCCCCATCTTGTTTATAAAGGTATTCTCAAATGATGCTCCACCTACAGTGACTGGTGACACCTGAAGAAGTTAAGATGTTGTGAGCTAAGCCTGTAACTTAGCCTGTGTGTTTGGATACAAGGATGTAGTGAGAATTTACTCCGGGGATTCCAGCTTCTCTGTGTGTATAATCTATCACAGAATATATGAATCAGCTGGCCTGTAAGAGCTGTCAGTGGAAGACTGAAAGGCAAATTCGAACACGCTACCTAGAAGCAAGAAGCTGTGGCAGTAGTCACTATGAGATCCTGATACTATCAATGTCTGTTATTTTAAACATGTGTATTCCATTGTTTGTCATTTTCATATCGGAAACTGCAGTTTTTAAATGTTTTTGTATAAATTTTTGTAAGTGTTTATGTTTTGCCTTGAACTACAGAGACAGCTTTTTCTATGGGAATGTAGTTTGATATATTATGACAGTCACAGATCAATGACATTTTAATAATGGGACATGTAGATGGGTAGACAACACTGGACAACAGGATTGAATAAGTTTCTCTGGAACACTAGTGTTTTGACCCCTGATTTTGTTAGGCATTGCAGTTCAAATACTGAGTACAAAAACCTGAAGTCTTTGCAAACTGTGTATTAGAGGCTGAGGGAAAATGCTGGGAACGTACATATCCAAATGAATACCTTGTACACAGATGCTGATATTCTGGTGCACCTAGGGCAAAGGAAAGGAGTTGTTGCAGTTGTAATGGTGTGGATGTCTAGGTCACTGGCTGAGAGATGCAAGAGGAGTAGAGAGTGGGAGAATGTCCAGCTTGTCTTTGTCTTGTCTCTTCTATAAATGATTTTACATTGACCAAACACCCCAGCAGGTTGTTAGAGTGAGCCCCCTCCTTCTCCCCAGCATTCTGCAGCAATAATGGTATAGCTGGCCTCAGGGGGAGCTTCTTGTTTTAATGCATTGATGAATTTTTAAATAATCCATTATTGGGAATTAATAATAGAATCTTCAATCATTAGTGAGGGGATGAAAGCTCGTTAGCTGTTCTGTATGTAACGAGAATTGCATACAGTAAGATTGAAGTAATGAATTTATGGGGAGTAATTTATTGATGTATGACTAGTCTTGTTTTTGCCTTTTATCCTGAGCTGGTCTATAGTTCTTTGTTTTAGACTACAGTACATTCCATTGCCGTACCAAGGTTCAGTATACTATAAGTTTGATTGGGATAACCCAACAATAAATATTACCATGCACAGTAGTAAGAAAGTTTATGCAAAGGAATGATAGAGCAAGCGCGTTTGTTCCTGAAAAAACTGAATGGCATGAAAGAGCTCTGTAGAGGTGACCGGATATTCAGATTTTTAGATCTTCATATACAATATTCTGAACAATTGTCTGGATGCTAATTTTTAAAGAGTTTAAAACAAAAAAGATTCTGATAAAATTCCCAGGACTACAGTTTGTCTTGTGGAATAGTAAGTGTGCATAAAGGAACAAAAGATCAATTATGAGCTACGTGTCCTTTGTAGAAGATGAATTCATGGAGTCCTCAGCATGTCCAATAGAGCTCTTCAGTCCATCTTTTACCTACGACTAAAATGTAAATGAAAATTAACTGAACTTTAAATTTCAATAAGACCATAAAATCTTCACTGACACTTTTGCTTCATATGCTTTTTAATAAGAAAAACTTTATGTGTACCAAGTGTACTGAACAATCTTTAGAAAATTCTTGGTAAGATCTGTTCTTCAAGCAGCTTACTTAGGATTTATTTACTTAAGTAAGTATTAAAAAAAAGAAACCACCCCACTCCAGAAACCCCAAACAAAAACCAACCACCCAGCACATGAAACACAAATGAAACCCCCAAATCTTGCATTCATTGTTCCTCTGAAGGATTTCTTGGAAGTTAGGGATCTGTGATCAGAATAGTGACTCTGGACTGAAATCCTGTACCTGGCTTCTGATAAAGGACATCTTCTGTGTTGGGAGCTGGTAGCAACAGCAGATTGGAGATTGAGTTTGGGGGCTGACATGTTTGATTTTCCCCTTCTTGACCAAAGATCTGTATTTCATTACTGTGCAAGTTGTGATATTCCAATCTCACATTTGCAGAATGAGGAAGTGTCAGTTCTGTGTCTCTGTTGGTTTTCTTCTCAGCCATCTGTTAAAGTGCTGTTTTTTTCTTGTGTTTTTCTTTTTATAAAGGATTTACCTCCACAGTGCCAGAATTAAATGGCCTAAGTTTCAATTATTTTATCAGTGGCTGAAGACTTTAGGAAGTAAAGAAGCTGTTTATTTCTAAAGTTGTTTATAAGTGCATTTCCTTCTAGATGTCTAATGGTTTTTCATGTCTTGCCTTGCATGCTTCCTTGTGGTAGACAGTAATATTTTCAAAAGAGTCAAATAGTCATCCCTAGAATTAAAAGAAACATTAACTCCAAAATAATCACAATATCATATTTTATATCAAGTAAATATTTTTTGTATGCATGAAAAAAAGTACTTTCGCACATCTTGCTTTCTTCCAGGTTTGATTTCAAATATTCTCCATTACTTGAGCAAACCACCTTCTCTAGGATTTGGAGAAATATTATTTTGTCACCCAAAGGAATTCCTTTCAAATTGCAACTGACTTGTTAAGATTTACATACAAGTCTTTAAATCTCTAAAGCATGCTGGGCCTGTAACACCTGATTCTTCTGATACTTAAAAAAAAAATACTGTTAAAATTGTCAAAGTGGGATCTCTGGGTTCTTGAATGAGATATATATGTATGTGTATATATAAAAAACATATATATAGGGGTTTTTCTAACCTTTGTCAGGTAAAAAGACCTGCTTCATGAAGCTGAGTTTGAAAAGATAACTGAACTTTTTAAGCCTAAATATGAAAGAGAGAATTATGTTGATATGTATAGAAGTTAGGGAAACCAGTTAGGACCACGGTATTGTACAAGCTGGGTGTATAAGCAAATAAGCTAAGGCAAGCCAATATATCATGAGGTAAAACACAAAACATAATGGCCAGTAACTAGAGAAAAGGAAAGTGTAATGAGCATTCTTTATAATGAGCAATGAATGCTTAGTGTTAAAAGACTTCTGTTCTATTAAGTATATGTCAGCATTGATAAGGACAGTCAAACCCTAAATAATTTTTTAAAATAAGATTGAAGACAATTTATTTTGGAAATATAAGTTACTGGGAATGTTTATATTTTTACAGAAAAAAATGAGTACATTTTGGGGAGTTTGCCTTAGTTTCTGGATCAGCATTCCTATATACAGTGTCAAACCAGGCATGAAGTTTTGTCTGTAGATTTTCCATCCCATTTTCTTTCCAGATCCCTACTTGAGTAAACAGCAAATTCTCTCAATTTTATCCAGCATTATTCTCATTTTAGTATTTCCAATCTTCATACCTCTTTTTCCATATTCTTTGCTGATAACTGACAAAGGGACAATCAAGATTACACCTCTGTGCCTTTTTCTGAAAGCCACAGCAGGATTTGGGAAAGGAGAATGGGTTGAGACTTGCCATCCTTTGGATAGCTGGAGTTTTCCTAGATGGGCCATGTCAGAGGTGGTGCTCTGAGGATCATACACTGTGGATCAGATTATGGAAATGCTGATCTATTGTTGTGTGATGAACTAAAGTCCAAATCTCTCAATCCTTCCTTTTTCACAGTTACTCCGGAGGCAGTAGGATCAAGACCAAAGACAAAGTTGTCACTGTCCTGCCTATTTTCCTCATGGACATCGCTTTACTCCACTGGTCAGCTCCCTGTTCAGCATTGCTCAGGAGTCCCCCCTGGCTGCAGGGCAGTGACTGCAGACCTCACCAGCATATAAACATCAGCAGGGGTTATCTGGTAGAGGCTGCTGTGATACATTCCTGCTTATCTGTGTTACTTCTGGAAATAAAAAATTAAGCCATTGAAATCTTCCCCTTGTTTTTTGCGCTTTGAGATTTTATTCCCATAAAATGAACCTCGTTATTTGCCCATTGTATTTCAAGTGACAAAGGAGAAAATCCTGAGTTACTCCCTTACCTCTCTATCCGTGAATCCTCCTGTTGGTTTAATATTCACTCTGGTCATGGATTTTTACAGCAGCAGATAATGGAGGGACTGCACCTGGTGGCACATCAGGAATTCCTCCCAGCAATCCTGCTGGGAATTCCAAGTCAGCAGCAAGGAACCTGGGTTCCTCAGCAGGAGAGAAGGAAGAAGGGAAGAAAGTCCGACGGCAGTGGGAGTCATGGAGCACGGAGGACAAGAATACTTTCTTTGAGGGACTGTATGAGGTACATGTAGAAGAAAATAACAGACATAGATGGCTTTGGTTAGAGTCTGGATATTCCTAAAGAAGGTTGATTAGGGTGAGATTGGCAGGAGCAGAAGGCTACTTACAGATGAGCATTTGTAGGGCCATACATGGGGCTGTAAACCAGCTGTCAGTCCAAGTCATGTGTCAAAAGTGTCCAGTTTCTTGGTTTTTTTTCTTTAAATACACAGGAAAAATTTTTGAGTTTTATTAATAAATGTTTATAGTAAGTTCAGTTGTTCTTTAATTATGGTTCTGTTTCAAATGAACATAATTAAATAATGTCCCCATCTGAACATTTAAAAGCAACACACTTGCTTTGTAATAATACCAAACAAGAAAAGCTGCTCTATTCTAAAGAGAATTATGTTTAATCTTTGGCCCTGAAGAGGCTAGAGCCAGTTCAGTCCTAGGGCTGAGAGACAAGAAAAAGTTACATCATCTTATCTGCTGTCTCTTATGATGTATATGATGGATTCCTGCTTTTCCTCTTCCTGTGATTATTTCAACAGCATATCTGTTTTGAAACTACATGCCAAAGGTGAAAACAAAAGCAGTGATGGGGAGTTATCTTTGCACATGTGCATGTTTTTGAATTATTATTTTTTCATAATACATATGGTATCACATACATATGTTTTCTGGACAAAAGGAGCACTTGAACAGTGTTGTCTTTTTTTAACTCCCCTGAATTTCAGTAATATTTGTGGGAATCAAGTAATTTTTAAGCCACTTTGCTGCCTTTTTTTTGAACAGTGAGGGAAAAATTTTAAAAATTGTTTTAAGGTGGATCTGAGACTCAGTTTGTTCAGTCCCTTCTACCATTCATTTTGTGCCACTACCTTTCAGAAGAGGTTTTCATACTTTGTATTTAAATCAGTTCCAACCTTTTCTAAATACAAAAATTTTGTGATAGCAGGAGTTAATGTGTAAATCAAATCTTCTGAAACTCAGATTTTTTACTTCTAGTAACAGTAACATTAAATGTACTGTAAATAAAACTGTAGCTGGTATATATAGTATGTTTTTCATTTACTCTAGTCAGATATGTGGGGGCAATGCAAAGGATGCTCAGGGAGAAAAATCAATGTTTTCAGTCCGTCTACTTAACACATTTGTAAGTAAAGTTGAGTGATTTTTTAAAATTTGCTAGCAGCTTACTGGTTTTATTTTGAAACAGTTAAAGAAATTGGAATGTAATTAATTTGGGATCCATATTGCATTTTATGTAAAACAAAGGAAGCCACTGTCATTCTTTCACAGTTGAGTTCTGGTCCCCAAAAATTTTGTTTGTGACCATTGATATCCAATTTCCCACAAAGAACCCCAAAGTCCTTCACGTTGTTTGACTTAGAACAAGATCCAAGTTTGTGTTTGAGTATTTCTATTTGATTTATTCTTTCTTCAGCATGGGAAGGATTTTGAAGCTATCCAGAACAACATTGCCCTGAAATACAAGAAGAAAGGCAAACCAGCAAGCATGGTGAAGAACAAGGAGCAGGTCCGGCACTTCTACTACCGCACCTGGCACAAGATTTCCAAGTACATTGACTTTGACAATGGTTAGTATGCACCAAAATGGGCTTGGTGCAAGGGTTGGAGTCCTACCTTTTAGAGGTGAGGAAATACATACTAAGGAGGAACAGAGAGTTCACAGTGTCTCCCTTCTTATTTTTGTTAGCATGGCCCTATCAAGGTTCATGTTTTGTGAAAAATGCTTTTCAGAACCTGGTGTTTATATCACTACTATTCTGTGAATTCACCACACCATAGTAAATGCAGATCCTGCTCTTAATACTGGGGGGAAAAACCAGGTTCAGGGAAATGTTTTTGTATTTTCAGGAATATACCCGTACCTTCAAGAACTGCCTTAACATTGATCAGGTGTGGCTTTATCAAACAAACTGACCCAGCACCACTTTGCAATTCTTGGGGAAGGTAGAAACAGATAACAGTCCAATACATTTGTAAATGGTGACATATTTGCTCCCACTTTAAAGACGTTTGAATATTATTCCCAGTGCCACACTCCCCTTCCCATTCTTTTCCCTCCTTCTCCAACTGGTTTAATAAAACCAAAATTAGGAAGTCAGATAAACTGCTGGTGGTGTTTAATAACAGTAACATTATAATTGAGAATGGATTTTTATCAAATCCATACTACTTAGGAATGGACAGAGGGAATTTGAGTTAGTCTGTGGGTGGCTTAATCTGAATAACAGGCTAAAGAAATGTATTTCAGTGTGATCAGGTTTTAGTAAGATTCAGTTCTGACTTTAAGGTGTCAAACTCCCATTAGCTTGTGATTAAGTAGTAGTCTCCAGAGTTTTCTGGTCATTCTAATTGCGTGTTCTATAATGCATAAATCATGGCAATTTTTGGTGGTTGAATGTTTTGGTCTTTGAACAACTCATAAATATCAGCAAAATTTTGGATATAAATTCATCTACAGTTTGTGGCCAGAGCCTCTCAAGTTAAAAATAACTCATCAGGGAGAAATTGATGTGGAAAGAAGTTAAAGGAATGCAAAGCTAGTGTAAAATACAATCTCTTTATCACAGAATCAACTAGGATGGAAAAGACCTTTGAGATCATAAAGTCCAACCTATGACCACCTTGCCAAGTAGACCATGGCACCAAGTGCCTCACCCAGTCTTAAACATCTCCAGAGACAGTGACTCCACCACCTCCGTGGGCAGCCCATTCCAATGCTCAATCATGCTTTCTGTGAGCTACTTCCTAATTTCCATCCTAGGCCTCCGCTGATGCAGCTGAAGGCTGTGTCCTCTTATTCTGTGACTGGTTGCATAAGAGAAGAGATTGACCCCCACCTGGCTACATCCTCCTTTCAGGGAGTTGTAGAGGGTGATGAGCCTCCTTTTCTGCAGGCTAAACAACCCAACTCCCTCAGCTACTCCTTACAAAGACTTGTGTTTCAGACCCTTCTCCAGCTTTGTTGCCCTTCTCTGAACACATTTGAGCATCTCAACATCTTTCCTAAATTGCGGAACCCAGAACTGGACACAACAGTCAAGGTGTGGCCCAAGCAGTGCTGAGTACAAGGGAAGAATCACTGCCCTTGGCCTGTTGGCCCATAGCATTCCTGATCCAGGCCAGGTGCCATTGGTCTTCTTGGCCACTTGGGCACACAGCTGGCTCATGTTCAGTCAGCTGTCAGTCAGCACCCCCACGTCCCTTTCTGCTTGGCCATTATCCAGTCACTCTGTCCCCAGCCCATAGTGCTGCAGGGAGTTTTGACCAAAGTGCAGGACCCAGCACTTGGTCTTGCTAAACCTCACTAAAAATTAAAAATAATGAGTTATTAAAAGTAACCCATTAAGGAGAAATGGCTAGAAAGAAGCTGAAGGAATGCAAAGCTATTGTACGATACACTTACTATCATGAATATATTGTTTTTTATGAACTTTTGTGTTCCTGAGCTTAGGTTATCAAAAGGAGGACTTGAGTATCTAAACAATCTTGCACAAGGTATATTTGTGGGTTTCTTTTTTCAAAACAAGGTAACAGTTTAAGATGAAGCCATTAGTATTTTATTTAAAAGCTAGTGTTACAGTGAACACAGTATGGAAGAATTTTTAAAATAAAAATAAGTTATATATCTGTATCTAGAATCTCATTGTCTGAAGGAATTTTAACAATCAGTGCAGTAGTTTAATTAGGTTTTAGTATTGATAGAAATATGTGTGCTTGGATTTTGAGATCAAAGAGAACTAAAGTTTTGATGAATAGACAAGAATAAATATTTTCACTTGATCTGTAAATCACAAGACTGTCCTTGCTGTCATAGATCTTTAGATCTATTAGCAGTAATGTGTGCATCTTGTGTGTTGAAGAGAAAGGACAAAAAAAAATCCCTTGCAAAGTTGAATAAAATGTCAGCAATTTTTTGTGTAAAAGTTTAGAATCTGGAATTTGTGTCAAATCTCTTATGGTGTGTTTGTGCATAGAAAAAATCTGTCATCTGGAAAATCCAAACCTACCCCTGAATATTCATGTAAAAGTGTTCTGTATGCATTTGCTTGGGGGCATCTGGACATTTCCCTTAGAATTTGTAAGCAGTTGATACTAGATCTAGCTTTATTATGATTTAGCTTTATTTTGCATATTGAGCAGTTGCATATTTGTTTAAATTCCATGGAGACTGTTTTGTTTTCCTGTAATCTAAAATATGCCATAAAAAGGAAGTTGGTGAACCAATCCTATTATAGTGTTTCTTGAATCAAAACTTAATTTTGCCTTTGTGATTTGTCTCATCATTGAAAATACAAATCCTCTCCTTTTTAGTTGAAATGAGCATCTGCAATGTAGCTGTGTGTATCTTCAACCTGCATCTCACGGACACCTTTTCTGCTTTCTAGTGTTTTCTCAAGGGCTGAAAAAATCCTCCCTGGAGCTGTACGGCTTAATCTGCTATGGGGAGCTAAGGAAAAAGATCGGGGGATGTGAGTATGAATGACTTCAGGTTATTTTTACATGATAGAATCAGAAGTTACTACGCTTGAGGCTTGCAGTATCTAGTACAGATCCACTTTTGAGTTGCTGTTATCTGTGGTGTTATTTCTTCATTAAATGTGTTTTTATTTTTACATACCTTCTTAGTCTGTTGGATTAATCCACTTTGATAGATTTCTTTAGTTTTATCTTCTGCAAAATGCTATGCATGTATTGCCCACAGGTGATAGGAAAACATACACAAAGTTTAGATTATCTATTCTGTTATTACTGAAACCTAAGCAATTAAGGGTGTAAATTATACACACCCAGAATTATCTGTGCCCATGCAATCAAAATCTGGGATGGTGTATTTTTCTAAGTTTTTCTTTAAATATTTGCTCACTGTACCCTGAAGATGAAAAGGCACAAACCACAATTGGAAATAATTTTACTGGCTAAGCAAGATGACTTCTGATCTTTACGGTCCCAGAGTCCAGTTTTGTCCATATCGATGAGTGGAGATGGAGGAGTATGTGCCATAACAATGCTTCGCTCCGATGTTTGCTGGCAGTTGATTTAATTGCATTAATTGCAACATACCTGAGCTTAGGCTCACAGAACTACAGAGTGGTTTGGATTGGAAGGAACCTTAAAGACCATTTTATCCCAACTGTGGGCAGAGGTACTTTCTACTAGACCAGGGTACTTTCCACTAGACCAACCCCTGTCCTTCCTGGCCTTGAACATTTCCAGGGATGGGACACCCACAGCTTCTTTGGGCAATCTGTGCCAGAGCCCCCCCACACTTGTAATAAAAAATGTTTTCATAATATATTTTAAATTTCCCCTCCTATGGTTTAAAACCATCAACCTTTGTCCTGGCCCTCCAGGCCCTGCTGAAAAGTCTTTCCTTGTCTTTTTTTATAAGCCTTCTTTAAGTACTTCATATGCTGGGACCTCCAGAACTGCAGGTAGAATCTCACTTGAGCAGAACAGAGGATCCCTACCTTACCCTAATGTCCACACTGAGGGGATGAGTCCCAGGACATGGTTCCTATGGTTTTCATGGCTTCCAGACCAGAGAGAGCTGTGACTTGACTGCTTTGAAGAATGGGCAGATAAATATGCCCTGTATGTGCCAGTCCATGAGCATACACCTTTTTATCCATGTATTTTTTTCATTTGTCCCCAGGCTTTTTGCACAGTGTTACAAAATAGTGCATCTTCTACCTGCTTTGTTTAATTCGTGAGACACAGAAAACCATCAAAATACCTTCACTTCTTTGTGAAGTCATACTAGTTGTAGGGTGAAATGGACACTAAAGTCTTCATAAGTGAACACGAACAATTCCTAAAAGAATCGTGGGATTTTGGGAAAGGTTTTTTTCTGTGTTATTCCCTTACCTGGGATTGCTGTCATAACAGGTAATGAACAAGAATTCACTGTTATGAATGTTCATACTGACTTTATTCTGTTTGTTTAAAGATCTCCAGTATGTTAACTGGAGAAGCAGTGCTCAACTTGGAGAAGCAATTTTGAGCTGTTTGATGACAAAGCAGGTGCAGAAGCAAGGCACATTGCACTGTCAGCAGAGATCAGTGTTAGTGTTTCTTTCATGTACCCACATCTGTTTTACAAGCAGACCCTTCTTGCTATGACTGGGAGTAAGATTTCACATAGTCACCATGGAAATGCCTGCAGCCTCTGTGCTTCTGTCTTTTTAGAACTTTGGGACTTGGTTACATACTTTACTTACTGTCACTTAGAAAATTCTTGTCTCCAAGACCAAATGTACTCAAGATGCAAGACTGTACACCCATTTATCACAGGTCTACTCTGTAGCCATGGAAAGCAGTTTCTTCCTTCCCCCCCATCCCTCTTTTTTCCTCTTGTGGTATTCACAGTCACAGAAATGGTGAAGACTTACTGAGAGCTATTGAGACACCAAAGCACTCCAGAAATACTTCTAGCATTGCCAGAGGAAGGTTAATTGTTCATTTAGTAGATCTGGGCCTAACTGTCGTACAAATCAAGTTACCAAAACGTCTGTTTAAAAACATGCTCTATAATGCATACAAAACAGTGAGGGTTACACGTGCACTTTATTATTTTTATTTACTCTTTTGTTGTGTTAAGCACTAGAGTGCTGTTTCATTCTGCCTTGCTGCCTCAGTAACAGAGATTGATCAGGAAGAAGCTTTGCTTTTTAATAACCCGGTGTCAGATTAAAGCCCAATGTTCAAAGATGGCTGTAGTACCTAAACTAGGGTTATTTAATCCATGTGTAGAAAGTAATTTTTGTGGCAAAGATCATGTAAAGCTTGCATGCTATGAAAATACAAACTTTCCAGAAGAGCTACGTTACAGCGCATTTATATACGTTAATCCTATGTGAGAATAAAATGTGATAGTTTTGAAAACCCAACAGGACACAGAGAAGGCCATAGGTTTAACTGTGTAAATCCTAATTCACTCTGTTATCTCATTTACTGAAAAGGTATGGATGACAAGAATGCAGCTAAACTCAATGAGCTCATTCAAGCTGGGTAAGTAAGAACTTACTCCTGAAACTCATAAAACTGTGTTGTTCAGCTGGATGTTGTACTGATCCAAAGTTTGGGACATTTTTTAATTTTCAAGAGCTGAAGTTTGATGTTTTCCATTCTTAGTTTATTTTGTGGTAGGATATTTCTCCCCTTTTCCATGAAGCCATTAATTGTTAATAATAAGAAATGATGGGTTAAGTTTAATAAAATAATTAAATGAGAATTCTTTACAGAAGGTACACTCACTTTCCCTGAGTGAATCCACTTACTTGTGGATTCACTCAGGGAAATCATAGAATTATTTAGGTTGGAATCCAAGATCATCAAGTCCAACCATTACCTCAGCCCTGCCACCACTAACTCCTGTCCCCAAGTGCTATATCCATAGGTCTTTTAAATCTCTTCAGGGATAGTCACTCCACCACTGCCCTAGGCAGCCTGTTCCACTGCCTGACCACACTTTCAGTGCAGAAATTTTCCCAGTATCCATGTAAACCTCCCCTGGCACAACTTGAGGCTGTTTCCTCTTGTCCTGATCCTTGTTCCCTGGGAGCTGAGCCCAACCCCCAACTGACTGCACACTCTTGTCAGGGAGTTGTGGAGAGCCAGAAAGTCCCTCCTGAGCCTTGTTTTCTCCAGCCTGAGCCCCTTTCTCAGCTCCTTCAACTGCTCCTTATCAGACTTGTGCTCCAGATCCTTCCCCAGCTCCATTCCCATCTCTGCACACATTCCAGCCCCTTAATGTCCTTCTTGCAGTGAGGGTTCATCTCCAAACCATGCTACTTCAGCAGGGCTCACAAGTCTTGACTTTCAGACCTGAAATGAACCTTCAGCACATTGGAGGCCTCAACCCTCCAGTGACTTTTGCATCTCCTTGACATAAAGAGCAAATGTTCTCTTTCACTTCTAAAGCGTATTGTGGGATTTGGGGATGCAGTCTATGATTTGATGTATTCCTAGAATGCAGAAGGGGTTAAAAGTTGTGTGTTATTATAAATGAGGGCATACCTGATGTATTTGTGCATAAATTTTTCCAAAGTAGTTCAGGTTTTAGAATTTATGTGTTTTAAAGTGAAATCTCTTTCAAAAGACAAGGCATGTGATTACTTAGGAGGCAGTGATGTGTCCTTAACCCCATCTTTAAAAGTGATTTGAAAAATCATTATTTTCTGTCTCTTACAGGTCTGCTTTTACCTTTTACATTCTTGCTTTTAGGGTGTTCACTGTAGCAGACAAGTTATTGATGAAGTAAACTTGATTGTAGACAGGAGCAGGAGTTTGCCCCCTCAGCAGCTGCAGTCTTTGGACTTTACCTTGCAAAATATGGATACTTGGCATTGTGCCTTTCATGTGTTCTCAAATGGAGTTTTTAGATCAGTTTCTTAGGAGTTGAACAACCTTTTCTCTCCTGGGAGATGCTGTTTGTACAGTGTGCTTGTGTTGATGGTCTTCCATGTTGATGGTTTTCAATCACTTGAATCACTTGTTCATTCTTCTGTTTAACTGCAAGGTTTTAAATTAGAAGAGAAATTCCCATGTGGTTTGGGTTTTGTAAAATTAGGAAAATATGAGCCGTCTGTTTTATGACATTATTCTTAAAGGAAATTACTTTTTTAAATTGGAGTTACCAGTTAAAGTGGACCTGGGACGAGCCTTCATCTGTAGTTTCCGGAATATCTCTATGGTTCAGAGTATCAGCAGTTTGTTTAGTCACTCTGTGCTATACTAGAGCACCTTTCTTATATTGGGTTATGCAAACATACTAAAGCAGAACAAATGAGCCTAAAGACGTTTAGTGAGCTGTAGTATCAGTATACCACTTTGCATGATTCAGGCCTTAGTTCTTCTGATTAATTGTTAATGAGGGCTAGTGATTTCTGTGAAGTCTAGGTTTTTACTTCATGAAAGCCAGTCTTGTAACAAGCCATTTTGGGAACAGGAGTCTTGCATTTGAAAGTATTCATGCTAATCTTCTATGCCAAAATTAGAGTGTACATAACATTAACCAGTTCAGAATTAGTTGCTTTTGCATAGGCTTTTTGTCTAGATCTGGGAGACCCATTTTTGCTTCTGTTTTTCTTCTGCATCCATTACCCCATTTGGTGGAGAACCTCATCAGTTGAAGAAGAGCAAATTGTGTCTCATTACCATGTGGATGTCTGCATCACCTGCATGTGCAGGGCAGCCTCGTAGCTTCCAGAAGCAAACACGTTGCATAAACCTCGGTTGGTTCAACTTCCCATCTTGCTCAGTGATAGTACAATTCTGTGGGCCTCTTCCCTATTTATAATCAGTTCTTTCTCCAGTTCCTGATATGTTTCTTTCAAGTGTGACACTCCTTTTCTGAATGCAATGCACTTTGTAAGGCTTGTCACTGAGGAAAGCTGTGAAAGAAAGTGAAACCAAAGTGATTAAAAATGGGGAATGTGAACGTGCATTATTCTGATGATCTGCTCCTTAAGTAGGTAAGCATTCTCTTCATTTAATTGGTAAGAAAAGCAGAGAAAGGTTGTGAGGAGCTATCTGGCAATTTATTTGCAGCATGACTCCTGACCCTGGAGTTACATGCTCTAATTCAGTGCTTCTTTTGCATCTCTGGTTTCTCTACTAATTTCATGGAGCGTTGAAAAACAAATGACCCTGTCAGGGACTCATAAGAAAATCATACTAAAAAGCTTCCTAGCTTCCTAGAGCTTATAATCCAGGACATGGATACTAAGGAGCACCTGACATCTCCAGTCAACTGACTCTGGTAAGTAGTGGCAAAGTCTCTGTGTGACACATCCCTGTTTGGCTGTTCGAGTTAAGGTTATTCTCTGTTGTACATCTCTGTACTTGTCTTCAGAATGTCAGTAACAGGCAAATGAGGCTAGTCAACAGCCAGTGGTACAGGAGTTGTTGAATAAATAGGGAATCTTGCAGAAAATAGATCACAGTTTACATCTTTATAAATGCAAAGGGGAGCTAAGAATTATTCTATCATCTTCTCTAACTGTTCTGAGTAGTTCAGTGTACTCAGGGCAACACCGGCCTACTTCAGCTGCTGAAAGACAGGACCACTCTGTCCAGTCCTTTGTGCTAAGATTTTTATTACAGCATTTTAATTTCACTACACATTTATTAGGTCATTGATTAGAATGTATAACAAGAAAAAAACAGTTTATAGTGGTATAGCAGAACTGCTCAGTAACTAATTTAAATAAACTTAAACTGAAGGTTTGTTGTTTTGTTTCAATTTTAGGAGGGAAGCATTTTTATTTGACTTAGGTTTTGCAACACTTTACATTTAATAAAAAACTATATATGAATGAATACAAATGTTTTCTCTATGTCTTTGTAAATATGCAGAAATGTTGGGTAAGTTAAAAAAAACAACAAAGCACAAGAAACACCTAATTAAAGAAGTATTATAACAGTGGACCAGTTAAGCAGAGCACTCTTCAGTGTCTTGTAGTGTATGTGGTTTTACCCCCCAAACCTGAGAGGCTCTTTATAAAAGAGGCTCTTTATAACACAAGGTAAGAAAGACAGAAACCATTAACAGGCATTAGTTGTTCTGTCTGGTTCAGATTCTGAATGAGGGATAGGAGTGATTCTTTACTGTCTCCCAGTTGCTTGGGAAAGCTCTTTGGCATGCTATGGGGAAATCTGTAACTCTTTTTAAGAGTTTAATCTTGATCATAAGATAACAGCGCTCATACTGAAAAAAATAATGTATAAACCAAACCATTTTAAGTAGGCAGGTTATGCTCAAGTCAGACTGGTAATTCTGAATGCATAGTCAGTAGAGTGACTTTTTTTAAGACTTACCCTTTTCTGCGGTTGGAGACATCCAGAATCTAGGTAGCAGAAGAAAATAGGGATTTTGAAGCTAAAAGTAGTTCTGTTGCAGACTGACTGTTCTACTGTGCTTTCCCCTAAATTTGTAGAAATAGTGTTCTTCCAGCATCCCAGCTACAGATTTCAATTAGAAAATTATAGTCTAAATATATCTGCTTTTATATTAGTTTGATAACAAGTTATTCTTTAGACTCTGTCCTAGATTGCTTGAAGCTAAGCGTACTTAATGGAGAAGGGAGTTAGGGGAAGCAGAACACATGAATGTAGCGAGCTGGGATATTCAAAAACATGTGCGATGGAACCATGAAAATAACATTGATTGCTGTTGTTGTGGAAGAGTTCTGTAGTGGCAGGGGGAAAACTTGCATGGGAAGTCTTTAATGGTTTTTCACGTTTATGTGTGCTCTGTGTTTCTTCGTTTAGTGAATGGTGTACTTTTCTTGCTGCCTTCTGAACTGTGCCATTTCCCCTCGTGCTCAGGGAAGGCAGTAGTTCCTTCTTCTCCATATAGGTATCAGGTTTGCAGTTGTTTGGTTTTCTCCAATGTGGTTTTCCTCTTAGTGTTTCATTGTTTTGTTTTGGCTTTTTTTTTCAAATAATATATTTTCCATAATATACTTACATTTTTCACACTTCTTTTCTGGCTTTTATCTTAGGTTTTGGTTGGATTGGTTGGGTTTTTTTCTCATCTCTCTGCCATTTGAAGCACAGATAGAGAGTCATGAGTTTGTGATGCTGATCCATGTTCATTTATAAGCTGCTCCATGGTAACAGGTGGTGGATACCTGCAGCCCAAGGTCCACCTGCACAGGTGGCAGACAAATGGAGCACAAGCAACTACCAGGAAGCCTGACTCAACAATAAATGCTTTATGACCAACTAGCTGAGCTCTTGAACAGAACTAGGAAATACGAAAAATGAACAACAGCACTTCTTTCTTCTTTTTCTTAGATCAGTTAGCTCAGCTGTTTTAGGCAGAGAAGCCTTCTGAGCCTTCTGAGTAGCCAGACTCTTGTTTCAATAACTTTCCACTCATGTGATGAAACAATTTCCACAAAACTTGATTGGTTTATATAGTCATATCAGTTAATATAAAAAATGTTTCTCTCACCAAACCCCTTCTTACTTGTACTGTTATAACTGTCAAGATAATAATTATGGTAATGATGATAATAATAATAATGCTATTTCTGACTCTTCACTCACATGCTTCAAGGGCACGTGTGATAGTAAAGAATTGCATTAGCTAAAATCAAGGAGGAGAGTCTCAACTTGCACAAGTAGTGAAAAGAATTTGTTGTATTAAAACACATTACAAATAGGAAAGAAGATCATTGTACAAAATGCTGATTTTCTGATAAACTCATATCTACACTTTAATATAAGGATAAATACAAGAGGGTATGAAGTCTCATGCTAAGGCTAAGGTGCCCAGGAGGATGTTTCAACTTTCATCCTTACCTTAACTTATTGATTAGATATCTGCAAGGGTTTTTGTGTCCCTCTCTAAGAATATTTACACTGGAAGACACTGACAGAGACTTTACACTGTTGGACTTGGTGGGACCAGCTGTGTTCAAACAAATCTTGTTTCCAATAATTAAATTGAAAAGAAATATGCCCTTCCAGCCCAGGGATATTCCAAATCTGTAGAAGTTCACAGTTCAGTAACAAACTTTTGAGTTGCTCACCCCATCAGCTCCATCTTCTCAGGTCTGCCATCACTTCTGCTGCCCTTTTGCAAGTTTTCCTCTTAGCACTGTAGACAACTGCTCTTCCTGCTTGATGGTGTTTTACTTACAGCATAAGAATATTCTTTATAATTTATTTTGTTTTACTGAAAGGACTTGTGTTCAATCCTGATGCTTCTATGCCAGCTGATCCTTAATGCTTCGAGTATTAGGGAGTAATACTGCTATTGGTAATTTGATTGAGCTCAATGTCTGCCTTTTATGTCCCTACAAAGAAAACAGGACTGATGGAGTGAAGAAATCAAGTTGTTTCACCGTGTGAAAACAACAATGACCTCTGACTTTTAAGGATCTTTGAAACTGCTAGTGACATTGAAACTGAACCAGTGAAATCATACTGTAAAAAGTTACTTTGTTCAGGTTTTTGCACAAGCTCTTAGACCTCATGTCTGTGCCAGATATGGTGATCATATTTCCAAATGAAAGACTGCAAATACTTCAGACTCTTTCGTCCTATAATTAAGAGTCATGAGTATAAAGGGAAGACTAAATCAAAACCACTTGTCTTTTATGAAGCAGCTGTCTGTGAGGGTACTCTTGAACCCAAGTAACATGATCTTGGTCCACTTATAAAACAGAACTCCCTCCCTGAGTGGATAGCCAAGTGTTTCATGAAAGTCTGGAAGAGGAGAGCCACAAGAGTAGCTCTTCCACAATGAAAAGTAAGGTGATAGGAAAGACTGAATGCTCTGGGAACTTGCATTGCAGACCCTTACATTTCTGTATTCATTCCTGTAGCCATGGTGGTGTTTTGCTCTGTGTCCCTGATCACAGAATCACAGAATAAGCTGAGTTGGAAGGTACAGGGATCATCAAGGTCAACTTCCAGCCCTGCACAGCACCATCCCCAGGAGTCACACTGGGCCTGAGAGCATTGTATTAATGCTTCTTGATCTCTGTCAGGGTTGGTGCTGTGACCACTGCCCTCGGGAGCTCTCTGGGGGAAGAGGCTTTTTATCCATCCTACATATCCAGCCTACATCTGCCCTGACACAACTTCAGGCCATTTCCATGGGTCTTGTCACTGGTAACCAGCACAGAGAAGAAATTGGTGTCTGCCCCTTCTCTCCTCCTCATGAGGAAGTAGTAGCTGCAAGGTCTCCCCTCAGTCTCCTTTTCTCCAGGCTGAACAGGCCAAGTGTCCTCAGCCAGTCCTCATATGGCTTCCCCCTTCACCATTTTCATTGCCTTCCTTTGGACATTATCTAATAGTTTATTATCTTTACTATATGGTAGTGACCAAAACTGCACACAATACTCAAGGTGAGGCCACTCCAGTGCAAAGCAGAGTGGGACGATCCCCTCCCCGGCCCAGCTGGCAATGCTGGACCTGGTGCCCCCAGAACAAGGACTTCCCTCTTGGCTGGAGGGCACTGGTGACTCAGCTCCAACTGGCCCTTGACCAGGACCCCCCTCCTTTCTGCAGCACTGCTTTCTAGCATCTCATTCCCCAGTCTATCCATACATCCAAGGTTGCCCCATCCCAGGTGCACAATCTGGCACTTTCCCTTGTTGAACTTCACATGGTTGGGGATTGCCCAGTCCTCTAATTTGCTGAGTTCTCTCTGCAGGGCCTCCCTGCCTTCAAGGGAGTCCACAGCTTCTCCCAATTTTTTATCATCTGCAAACTTGCTTAGTATCTCTTCCAGTCCTGTGTCCAAGTCATATATGAAAATGGTGAAGAGGACAGGGCCGAAGATGGATAGGTCTGTATTCACATACTGTTGTTACTGGTTCCTCTAAGTACTTCCCTTTCCATATATCCAGGGCTACAACTGTTCGTTACAAAGGCAGAAACCTGCGTATCAAAGCTCCCATGTGCAGGGCTTTGAAGAAACTCTGTGATCCAGATGGTGAGTAAAAGATGCTGGAACGTGAGGGTGTTCTAGAAGATGGCTGGAAGCATAGAAAGTGAGAAGGCTTGTTCTAGTGTGTCCATCACAGGCAGGGAAATTTGGGCTGTTGCATGTTTGTCCTGGACATAGTATTCTGTCTTGGCCTCTTTGCTCATATAACCCCAGTAGCTTCAGGACTCACCCAGTTTTCTTCCCAGCTAACTTGAAAAGAAAATACTCACACCAGACCAGTTCACTGCTGCTTTCACTGTATGTGAAGACGCTAGTGAATGAGCAGTAGTATAGTGTTTAGCATTGAACATTTTCAAATGTTTTACCTTCTCCTATTCAGCTATGTATGTTTTCATTTTGGATTTTTTGTTTTCTTCCTCATTCTGAAGTAAGTAGAATTAGGCTGTTCAAAGGTTGGAAATACTGTACTTGCTCAAAGTTTCCAGACATCTGATTTTTGACACTGCTTGCTCAGCTGGAATCCCCAGTACCACTACAGTGTCCAAGGATAAGAACATATTGAAACAAAAGGTAAATTAAGGAAGCAAGCTCCACTGGTGAAGCTGACCTGCCCGAATTGTCTGTAGGTGCTGATGATGTAGGTCTGATCTTTTGTATTGTGTAACTGAGCATACAGTGTTGTGACTGAGCTGTCCTTGCTTTGACTCTTTGTGCTTCTTCTCCATTCAGGTGTAAGTGATGAAGAGGACCAAAAGCCAGTACGACTTCCCCTCAAGGTCCCTGTGGAGTTGCAGCCACGGAATAACCATGCATGGGCTCGAGTACAGAGTCTTGCCCAGAACCCACGGCTTAGGTAATGGAGAACTGATTGTGGTGCTCAGAATAGGGAAATAGATGAGCAGCATCCTAGCCCCTTCCTCTTTCTTCAGGGTTCTCTTTGCCAGTTGGGCAGTTCATCTTTGGTAATGCAGTTGGCCTAAGTGTACTTAGTCTGAAGCCTTTCTCCAACCAGTGCATGGTTTGTAAACGTGACTTATCACATGGGAAAATTAGATTACCGTTGTTCTTTATATATTTTAATTTGAGTAATGAAGGAGCTACTAGCTTTGGAGATGAGTTTAGTTTGTGCCATGTTAATGTCAGAGTAGAGGGCAAGTAAAATTGAGATAGTAGCCTTAGTTTTACTAAAATTTGTATTGTATGTACCATAAACAGAGAGAAGGGAATATACACAGAGGTGCCTGCACCAAGGCTCTGAACATTTCACTTGCACCCAATGATTAAAGTAGCATGGAAAGTGTTTGTAGTTTCTCCCTTGCAAAACATTGTTGGTGCAGGTGTTCAGTGTCATCAGTGGCCGTTCATCCTGGTACTTACATCTAGTCCAGAACTTGGGACAGCAAACATGAGACCTCGGTTGAGTGTTGTTTCAAATGCAGCACTTCAGTGTAGTGACTAAAGATCATGATAAAAATATCCATTTCTTCTCTGCATTAGGTTTATTTAGTAAAATTCTTTCAAAAAGTGAATGTTTGTCTTTTGTGCCCCTTTTTCTCTTTCTTTTTATACTTTATATAGTAGCTTCATGCCTTGCCTGCACTTGAACTGCACTTTTGCAGTTCAGCTAAGTCCTGCCATCTTTTCCTATCTTCCTCCATCTGGAAAAAAATAGTTTCTTGAATCATGTCAGTCAGGTTAATCTGACAGGCTTTTAGAATGTGTGAGTTGTCACAGTTGTGAGTTAATCTAAATTTTAAAGTTGTGGGATAACATATGTTTTTGGTTTTGTTGTAGATTTTTTTCTTAGCACTTGGGAGTGTTCTTTGTGCTGGCATTATAGAATGCCAGTTTATTCCTTAATTCCCTTTCTAGCATCAAGGATAGGACTTGGAGCTCCTGCTGACAGCTGTTCTCTGTTCCCTTGCTTTGCTTCTTGTGCGTACAGGATGATCGTGGAGTTACATCGGAAGGTCTCCAGCCTCCTTGAATTCCTGAAGCAGAAGTGGGCTCTACATGAAGTGCGGGTTGTATCCTTTTCCTACTCAGTCTGTTCCGTGTGCTGTGTCCTGGGAGAAATCCCCTTCCTATTCCAAGTTCAGTTTTGCATCAGAAAAG
This sequence comes from Taeniopygia guttata, assembly GCF_048771995.1. NCBI lineage: Eukaryota > Metazoa > Chordata > Aves > Passeriformes > Estrildidae > Taeniopygia > Taeniopygia guttata. The sequence continues at coordinate 16,138,370 of NC_133039.1, forward strand.
TGAATCTACTTCATAAATGTACGAGTCTCTGCTTAGTAAAAATATAGATAAAGTCTCAGCATCACTAGTGGAGGCTTTTGTGGGAGATCCCATGGTGTTCTGCTTTTATCGCAACTCTTCTCTGTTATCATTCCATAAAAGCTAGTTAAGAAAAAATTACATTCCTGCCTTTAATTTCCTCAAAGAGTGATCTTAGTCTGGTTCATTATCAGTGGGTGACCCCAGTACAGCCTGGATAATAACTGACAATTCTGTTTCTAGTTTCAGTAGAGAGATTTAAGACAGATCTTTGCACTTGGTGCATTTTCACCAATACAGGGCTTCTTGTCGAGGTAGGTGCTGGAACCTATGTGTCTCTGCACTGTCTGAGCCATACAGCATTCAGGGTGTCCGTGCTTCTGAACTTTGATCCATTCAATAGAAGGATTTGTGAGTTAGCAGCTGTTCTGTTCTGAACATAGTCTTTCCCACTTGTAGGTTTTATCCTCTTCTTTGACCTTTCATTCAGGCTTTTCTGTTTAATTTGTGAGCCTGGAAGAAGCAGTGGCATAGCACTTGAAATTCTGAAGGGTGTTAGACTGTGTAAGGTGGAGTTTGCTGCACTCATGAGAAGCTGCTTTGCTGTGCAGTGTTAGAGGTTGTGCTTTGTTTTTTTGGGGTTGTTGATTGGGATTTTTATTTTTTACAATTACAGTGGTGTGTGAAACGTAGAAGTAATTTTGTTTGGAATGGATATTTGGGCTTGTAGCAGGTCTTCACTGCAGTCTTTATCACCGCAAAGGACCTAAGTTCTGATTATAGTTGTCTTTACTATAATCTGTGCTGAATAGAGAACATGTCCTCGATCAGCTAGGTTTTCTTTTTTTTTTTTTTTTTTAACTTGCAAAGTAGGCTGCCAGGTACTTTTTTGGAAGGGGAAGGCGCCTGTTACATTCTTTGACACATCTTTTTTTAGCGTAAAACACTTGAAGAACAGCAACCTCAAGACTCCAGAGATGCAGAAACAAGAGGCAGCTTCTCGGAGGAGAAAGTGATGCTCCATCTCTTTCCAGGGGAGAACTGTACCCTCACTCCACTGCCTGGGGTAGCCAGAGTGGTCCACTCCAAGGCCTTCTGTACTGTGCATTGGCAGGAAACGGGCAAATGCAAACAGAACACAAAAGATTCTCACTTACTCCCCCCTGCCCAAATCCTTGGCATACAGAGTGGTCAGGGGACTGCAAGGGGACAGCTGAAATACCTGCGCGGGATGGAAGGTAAGGGTGTGGGAAGGGGAGAGAGCACTACAGAGCCCAGCCGAACCTTGCAGCCTACAGCTGAAGTTTCTGCAAGCACTGAAGATGGTGCCCCAGAGCCTGTCCTGGTAGAAGGAGCAGCCTCAAATCTTAGCATCACTAATTCCCTCCAGAAATCACCTTCTGGCCTTCAGGATCCAGGAGGGCCCCAGGAAAAGCTGAGCTCATTGGCCCCCTGCATGGAGGGTAGGGAGGCCCTGGCTAGTGACCAGGGAGGTGTGCTACCCTCATGCAGCACAGAGTGTGCTTGCAGCAAGATCCCTGATGTGGAGGAGCTCTCTCTGCTCGATCCATTCCCACGGTACATGAAGTCCTGCCAGGACCTAATCGTCCCAGAGAATTGTTCTTGCACAGACAAACTGCATGGGAAAGACTCTGCTTCAGCAGCTGGCAATGCTTCTCCAGTGGTTTTTCCAAGCAGGAGGAGTGCAGAGACCTCTGACTCTTATTCCCAGCTACTTAGAGGTGGTGTGGCTTCCCCTGGCAGCGGCAGATGTGAAACTCAGGCCAGCCACAGCCAGGGCCAGCAGCTCGATGCTTGTACCAAGGATATCATGGATGCAGTAATGGAGGATTCTCAAGAGAAGCTGGGCTCCTTGTTTCCACCTACACCTCAGGGACAATCCAGTACAAAGTCTCTCAAGGATGACCCAAGTCGACTCTCCCAACAAGTTAGAGAAGAAGGATGGAGTCTGCGAACCTCTGAGAGCCTTACACTGGCTGAAGTCTACCTCATGATGGGCAAACCGAACAAGCTGCAGCTGGAATATGACTGGTTGGCTGTCTTGGAGCCAGAAACCCAGCATGCTAGAGAGCAGACATCTGAGTCCATTACTGTCCCTGCATGTTCTACCTTTCACAAGCAGAGACTCTTGAATTGCCTTCTGAGACTCATCTCTACTGAAGTCAATCCCAAACCAGTAAGTAGCTCTTGTTCATGCTCCAGATACTAAACTCTAGTTTCATTTGGGGAATACTTGCCCAGTTGTGCATTCACAATAAATCAGTAACTAGCCATGTCAAGAGCTTTGGAGATTCTTGTGTTTAAATTATACAAAAACCACAACACAAGACAGCTGGCTACAGAGTGGACTTTGCTTCACTATGCTTTTTACACTGCCTTTTAGCTTCTGGTTTGCTGTGAGTCTAATTGGTGTTCCAGTGAACATTTGTGACTAGTGACTACATTTGTGACATCCAGTGACTACTCAAAAGATCAGTTATGAGGTGAGGTGCCTTCTGTTCTCTCTCAGGTTCACAGAACCTTAGGTTGGAAGGTGCCTTGGAAGATCATCTAAGCCAGCCTTTTGTGGGAAATAGAGCCTGGATGAGATTAATATTGGACATGAAAACTGCATTGATTTTCAGTGTTTATGTAGTTCAAATTACACAGTGTGAGAGTGAAAAGAATGTATTTCTTCAGAATAGCAGAATCAACAGAACTGTGCCTGTCACAGTTGATTGGGTAAAAGTTCCCAGACTCTAGGATAGCTGTTCAACAGTCCCAATCCTTAGGCAAACCTTAGGCTTTCCTTCTTGTGCTTTGTAAACTTGTATTAAAGATTTGCCCCAGTGATACCTGGGTAGCCAATTTCACCTAGTGCAGGCAATTGAAACTCAGTAAAACATCTTTTAAAAAGACACAGAGTTCATCAGATCTGCTTAAATGCCTGTGGTAGATATGATGAACTAAAGATTCAGTTCCACCCAGGATGCAAATGCATCACTGTTCCCAAACACACAGTTCTTTAATCCTTGTTTGTTGGTGATTTAACCTCCTTCAAAGTTCCTTTTGGTTCTCATTCTGCAGACATGGAATGCAGGATTTTATCAATTTAAACCCATCTTTGTTCAGATGCAGCTCCAGATACAGACTTTGTTTAAACTGCAAAGTTTAAACAGCGGACATCTCACAGATCTGGAATACAGTCTCCTCTTTAGCATCTACTTTTACTTCTGGTGACACAGGTGACGGCTAGGCATGATATGATGAAACAGTCACAAGCTATAAAGAAGGACATCCCTGAGACTTGCAGGAAGAGGAATTGAAGAGGAGGAGAAACCAGCAGTTAGGATTTGCACGTGTTTTTCTGTCACTTTCACACTCTTGGCTGTCTTACAGTAGCATAGTACTACTGAACAATAAAGGAGCTCTTTAAGGATATGTACCATATTGTACATTCCAGCAAAAAAAAGGAATAACAGTCTTTCATTTGTCAAATACCACTTTGTTCTCACTGTTTTTCAGAAAAACATACTCTCCTTGAAGCATGAACATTGTGGCACTGATAGTGCAAAGGTCAGGAAGATATTTACTGCCTCACTGAAAGCACTGTAGATGTCTTGAAAGTTGTATTTCATAAAATAATGACAGGAACGATGATATTTTTGCCACAGGATATTTTAAGAGGAAGGATTGATTGTGTGCATGCCTGCTGTTTTCTCCAGATAATCTGTAATGGTCAAAGCAGCCAGCTGTGCTGTGGTTCATCCTTTAAATGAAAATCATCAGCATAACACAAACTGTGAAGTGCCGTTGTAGTTGAGCAGAGGGTGTAATTTTAAGCCTGTGACTGCACATAGATTCCTTAAAAAGGGAGGGTTTTCCAGAAAACAGTTTAAACAACTTGAAACAACTGGATAGACCTGTAAAATTATTGAAGTGCATGTGTCTCTTGTTAGTGCTGTGTTACAGTGTGAAAGAGAAGGGAAGGGAAAAAATTCAAAACTCTACTTGATTAGAGTTAAGAGAGAATTAAAATGTTTTTGTCCAGATGTATCTTTCACCAGAGCAGCCCTCTGTATGGAGTTACAAAAAATAGCATTGCACTGAGTTAAAACCAACACAATTTTTCTTCTCTTTCTTTCTATCCTGCGATGATCCAGCACATTGCGTGAAGCTTGTTGAGTGTTAACCCGATTGTAACATAAATTAATATATTGAATGGGTGACATCCAACAATGCTAAATGGGCAGGAAGGTAGTTTCAGCTACCCCTCACACCCACTAGGAGGTATTGCTTAGAGTGCCTTAAGGTATTGTAGTATGTCAGATCTTAATTTTAAGTCTTCCTGAGTACAGTGAGTTTCCCAATACATTTGTTGTACCAGCACAATATATTCATTTAATGTGCATTTTCAGATGCCCGAGATGAGCTCCATTGCCACGTCACCTATAAAGCCTGCTCAGGAGGAGCAGTCCCTGACTCCCCCGGGAAAGGTGATTGCCATCAATACCAGGAGTCCAGGCTGTGCACGGAATCAGTCTGCCCTTCGTAACAAGACTTTTTCTCCTGGTGCTGCTTCCAGCTCCTCAGGTGAGTATTCCTAAAAATCCACTTGGTGAAATCAACTTATTAATACCTCACACCATGATGAGAACTTCCCAGAGATGGAACACTGGAAGGAGAAATGCTCTTACTCTTAGGAACTTCACTGTCTGAGAACATTGGTGTGTGCTAATTTGCTTTAGAATTGTCCTAAGTCCAGTGCTGCTTTGAATCTTGAATAACAATGCACATCAGTATATGCAGTTCACAATCCAGAGTAACTCCCGTTAGTCACTCTTAGAGAAGATGCTTGGGTTTTTTTTGGGAGCTGTGTCATGGTTTAATCCCAGCTAGCAACTCAGCCCCATGCATCTACTCAGTTACTCCCCTCTGGTGGAATGGGGGAGAACTGAAAGAGTAAAACTGAGAGAACTCATGGCTTGAAATAAAAACAGTTTATTAGGGAAAGCGAACACCATTAATGCAAATTAGAGCAAGGAATTTGTTCCCTGCTTCACCTGGGCAGGCAGATGTTCAACCATCCCCAAGACAGCATGGCTGCATCGTATGTAACAGTAACTTGGAAAGACAAACACCCTCCCTCTGAATGTCCACCCCCTTCCTTCTTCTTCTTCTTCCCCCAGCTCCTTATCCTAAGCCTGACCCACCCCCCCGCCCCCCCAATAGTGTGGAATATCACTGTGGTCAACTGGGATCAGCTGTCCTGGCTGTGTCCCCTCTCAGTTCGTCATGCATCCCCAGCCCCCTCACTGGCAGTGTGGGGTGAGGAGCAGCAAAGGCCTTCACCAGTGTAAGTCCTGCTCAGGAGTAACTAAAGCATCCCTGAGTTGTGAGCACTGTTTGCAACGCAAATTCAAAACTGCCACTGAAGAAAATTAACCCCTTCCCAGCCTAAACCAGTACATGCTGACTGGCACAGGGTGTGAGATCTCAAGACAATATCAGTTTACAAAACAGGCAAGAAGATGCCCAGTGTAAAATCTGTTGATAAATACTTACTGAAATTAAATTCTGTGCCATATAGGTTTATATTAAATACTAGGAAGAAATTCTTCCCTGTGAGGGTGGTGAGGCCCTGGCACAATTGCCCAGAGAAGTTGTGTCTGCCCCTGGGTGCCTGGCAGTGTTCAAGGCCAGGTTAGATGGGGCATGGAGCAACCTGAGATAGTGAAAGGGGTCCCTGCCCATGGCTAGGGGCAGAATGAGATGAGCTTCAATGTCCCTTCCAACCCAAACCAGTTTTGTGATTCTATGATTGCGAGATAGAGGATGATTATGAATTGCCTTTTATTTAATAGGAGGTATGGCTGCTGTAACCTGTGAGCCCCAGCCATGCAGGCCAAGAATTTTGGTTCTGTGTTTCAGCCCAAAATTGCATTTGCCACCAAATGTTTATGACTTCAGGAAAGTTTGTGATGGTGTTGGGGTTACTGGGACCAGCTGTGATTCTTAGGCAATCCTTTTCACAGCCCTGCTCTGAGAAGCAGTGAACCCAGGAGCAGGTTAACTCGGATAACTGGTGCTGTTAAAGCACCTGTGTGGATCTTGGCTACCTCAGAGTGACAGGCTAATGATGCTGGCTTTCATCCAAGCTGGCTGCATGCAGAGGGAAATCCTAACACATTTTTTTTAAGCTTAAACATAAATGAGGAAGTTTTACTAAGACAAGTTACCATTATTTCACTATGCCAAATGTATTTTGAAGACAGTCCATCTTTGGGAAGGTATTTTGGTAAATTGATCTCCATTCCATCACCAGATTTATTTTATTTGGGTTGCACTTCAAATTACTATAGGGAAAGAAGGGGTGGGGAGTGTAAATAAATCATAAACACTGTAAAATGGCTCTGTGTTTGTATTATCTTCCCCCACATAAGAAATGGTAGATATCGTTTGTTTACTGATATAGGCCCTCAGGTATGCCTGCAAGATGAACAGATAAACTGATTATCACAGTCTATGTGCGGCTGAAAACAGGGCTTCAATTCTAGTTTCTTAAGTGGTGTAAAATTACACTTAATCCCATACTTCCAAGAATTGCAAAGCAAGTGAATATTAGTGGTATTCATAGCAGGTACATACTGTCAGTTTGCAGGTGTGACAACTGAAATATGGAGAGATTCCTGATTTTAGAAACAGCTGCTGACAAAGTCTAAATCCTGAAGTCCCAAGCTCTCTATGATCCTTCAGTTATTAAAAGAGTTCTTTCCTTTTTGTTTTCATTTTATTTCATTTAAATTGCTGTTAAAATCTTCCAGGTTTGAGAAGCCTCCCTAGACCTCTCTTGGTGGCTAGTCCTTCGAGTTCAGGGAGCACTGAGGCTGACAGTGGACTGTTTGCAGTCCCTACAACCTTGCCCCCCAACAGCCGCCATGGGAAACTGTTCCTACCCAGCAAGGAAGCAGAGCTGACCTTCCGGCAGCACCTGGACACCATCAGTGTAAGTGAGATGACTGAATAGAAAATGCAGCATGGTGTGCATGAGCCAGCTTCCAGGAGGTATCACAGGCATTCTGAATTCCTCAGGAAGTATGGGCTGCCTTGTGAAGCAGTGCTTCTTATCATGCTTAAGTTTAACATTGTATTAAATTAGATGAGTGAGATTTTGACTATGTAACTGTGCTTTGAACTGACATTACCTGTTCAGGTAATCCAGGTAATTCAAATCTGAATACCATCACACAGCCTGATGACACTTACTTGCTGTCTAATTAAGTTGCTCCAGCAAATATATGTGCCAGATTTAGCAAAAACCTATCCCCTTCTGATGTGTAGCTAATTTTAACACATCCTCATTGCTGTATATAAGTCAAATTCTAATTTTTATGTATACAATCTCAGTAAGAATTTTGTAGGAAGCCAAACTAGTTGGTAATGAAATGGCTTTTTTGGGACAAAGCTTTATCTCCATAAAAAAAGAAGAAAAAATACATTATTGGTGGAAAATTCTGACTCTAGCAGGAAGGATATTGTGCTATCTGAAACAAAACATAGTATTTTAGTTTACTGTTAACTCGTCTTTATTGAAAATAAGAATTTGGGGGATGTAATTTATTCTGTGTCTGGATGCTTAAAATAATTGTAATTAATTTCCTGTTGTTGTCCAGATGCAGTCGGACTTCTTCCTTCCGAAGCCCAGGAAATTACGGAACAGGCACTTGCGGAAGCCACTGGTAGTACAGGTCAGAGCAATGTGCAAATGCCTCTTTTGCTCCCTGAGTATCAGTAAGGCTGTAGTAATTTGCACATAACAAAAAAACCCTGAATTTCCCTCATGCATCCACTGAAGATATAAAGTTGTAATTATGAAGGAACAAACACTTCAGTCTCTAGTGTAACTAGACATGTTACATTCTCTGTATGAAGAATATCAACAACAGCAGAAGTCCAGTGCCTAAGGTAGTTTGGAGAAACCAAAAGCCTCTGGAAGAGGCTTCTGAAACCTGGAAGCAGGTTCTGCTACCTGGGCCTTCTGGCACTGAAGCATAGGCCGTGTTGTCCCTGTCCTGTCCTGTGCTGTGCTGGCAATGTTGGAGCTGGCAGCCCTCTTAACAGCGCTTCTTTTATATCCTTTTCCTGCTTCCTGCTCAGTAGTGGATGTTAAACTGTGGTGGATATAAGCCTCTGTAGTGAACCATAAACACTTTACCATAAACACATGGCCATAAAACACTTCAAAAGAACAATGATTCCTGGGAAAAAATGGGACTTGGAAAAATATGTATGGAAGGAATGGCCTGTTGTTGTGGTGCTTTGTGACAGACAGGTATTAATTATTCTCCTTCAGACTGCTCTGATAGCCCTGGGAAAAGGCACATGTGACTGGGACACCAGAGACAGGTCAGAAAAAAGAAATCTGAAATCTAAATAATAGCAACCTACTGGGGAAAACAAAGTTCACAAGTGTCACTATACCATTTTTTCTCTTCTGTTTTGTATGAGATGGGGATGCAGAAATCACCCCTGGACTATTTTTGATCTTGAGATCTTCAGATCTGGGAAATTCCATGTGTTTTAAGAGCTCCTAAGTACACAGAGCTGTCTCACTCATCTACCTTTGCTGAATTTTAAGGGTAGATCAGTTTGTACACAGACTAGGTACCATGCTTAAGATCACTGCTGTAATTCTGAGAGAGATGTGAAAATCACTGCAAGTATAATCAGAGAGGATTATAGTTCTAATCAGCATTTCTCTGAGAATTTTCCATGTGGAAATACTTTATTTTAATAATTCACAGAGAAAACACATTGTTCCTTTCTGTAGCTTTTTTCTCAAGGGCACAATTATCACATTGCTGTGTCTGGTGCAGTATAGTAATGCCACGGAAATACTCTGCTATTCTGGAAGGTCTCATTTACTCCTGCAACTTATACAATAAGTGTTACCCTCTGTCTGTGTTTAAATCTGTTCTGGTTTATTGTTTCTCTCACATAGAGAACACTGCTTCCCAGACCATCTGGAAATCCATCCCAGCATGTCTGTTCCTTTTCTATCTTGTCCAACTCATCCATTACAGGTGAGTCTAGCACTTACACAAACTGAAAAGTGTCCCTTAACACTGTATAAAGAAATAATTTCTAAAAAGAAGAAAATACACTTTCAAAATGACGTTGTCACCAGCCTGCAGGATGATGGAATTGCTCTACTGGATCATTGTGAAGCAAGTCGTGCTTTTGATAAAATTTTTTTCTTCAATTTCCCAAGATTGAAATCACAGAAGAGCAAGGAGTTCTCAACAGGGAGACGAAATTTGGAATAAAGTACTTAGATAGGAATTTTTGTTGTGTAGGGTATAATCATTTGTCTAGATTTTGTATTGGACTTTGCCTAGTACCTGGCATTCTGTCTAAATTTTATACAGCAGAAGCAATCCACTGCCCATATGTCCTTTTCTGCTGGTACACTCTTGAGTACAGTGGTAGTACATATGATCCCCCATGAAAACCAGAATGAGACCTGCAGGGTTGTCTTCACTGACAGTATGAGAGCAGCTCCAATAGCACAGCTGCACTTGCTGTTGCGTGTCAGTGTCAAGACACTGATTAGCTCACATCACTATTGTAGCTCTATTCCATCATGTCCACTACTTGCATTAATGCACCTTGCTGCTGTTTGGAATTTATTTTCTTCCATTGAATTGTGTTGTGTTCTGCTTTAAAGGTGTTAGATTTCAATTGCATGAAAGGTATTAATGCTTCCCCCCAGGGAGAGGTTCATTTCGGCCAGTCCAGTCCTCACTGACTAAAGCTGCTGTTTCTCGTCCAATTGTGCCCAAAGTTCTTCCAGCACAGGCCACCAACCATCTGTCTAGTAAGTCATTCTGAATTCTGCAATAAAAGCCATGCTGGTATCCTCCAGGCAGGTGCTGTCTTGCAGTAGAGAGTGGGTTCCATAATTAGAACAATTAATGAGGTGAAAACAGTGGCTGCTGTGTTTTACCTAGAGGATTCTTTTGGGATAAGAAGACATTCAGATGTTTGAAGTGGATTTTAAAAGGTCTGGGTGAGGTTGACCCTTACAACTTAAAATTTTTACACAGATTCTGCATGGCTGTCAGAGGCAACATAGAAAAATAAGTCTATATTGTTTCTAGACCTCCTCTAGTAACCCATAGGAAATTTCTGGAAACTGCATAATGAAATACTTACCAATTTGGAGGACAAAAAAGAAAAGAAAAGAATGGGAAGAGAACTGGGGTGTTTCTCAGTTATTTTGATATACCTAGTAAGAGGTTGGAACAGGGCAGAAAAGTTAACATTTTAGCTAAAGGCAGTGTTACCCTTGGTGCAGAGAGGCAGCTGACCCAGATGATCAGATCATTACCGTTACTGCTTTTTTACATAGGCTGAGTTTTGACTCTGGGTAAGTTTAAAAAAATCATCTTTTAGAGAATCATAACAAAGTGAAGAAGAAGCTTGTAATATGTTTTTTGGTGTTTTGTTTCACCCTAGGTGCTATTGACTTGGCAGCTAAAAGTGCTGGCATTATCCCTGGTAGTCCCATGCCTGTCCTGGATGCAGATGGTTTGCCAGGTGTGTCTCCATTGTCACCGGATGCAGTGACCACGGTAGTGACAGGACAGGAGCAAGCAGTAGCACATCAGAACAGAGGCTCCATCACCACTGTGGAGGTCAGAGGCTCTTCAACAAGCTTTTTTCAAGTGCTTAACTGTCTTGTTCTTTCATCGTATGAAAAAGCTGTATTATTATGACTCCTCAGTGAGCTTTCTCCTGGGGCTTGCTGTTAGGCGCTGCTGTTCATGACAGACCCAGTCTGTATTGTGTACTGTGTATTTGGGGTTGAGGGATCAAAGCATCATCTTATTGAATGAATTTCCATCCTGTGAAATAGTTTAGAGCTGGTAGAGCATTGAACTTGGCCATCCAGAAATCTGGCTTGAAAAGAAATAATGGCATTTCAGAAATTCAGCAGGGAATCTGGGGCAAAACATGGACTTTTTGGGATTGTATTTGGAATGGAAACTGTAATTTCTCCTTGCTGTTTCTTCCATTGAGACCCAGACACATGTTAGTCCATGTCATGTTCTCAGGGAGTTGATGGACAATTTCAAAAGACATGAGATGTATGAAGAGCACAGATAAATGGTGATAGGCCTTTATCTCTTCCCTCCCCAGCTGGTCACTCACGTGGTTTCTGTTGTGCTTGCAGGGCTCAGGCCCAGGGTGCCGGGTGCCATACATCAGCCTGCCAACCCAGCCCGAGCAGGATGGCTTCCAGGTACAGTGTGCAGGAGGAATGGGTAATGTTCTGTGAAAACACCACTGGTATTGCTAGTTAAAACTCCATACTCCCGGGTAATTGTGCACCACTGGTACTGCCTGGTGGAAATGAAATCCCTAGCATCTGAAGAGGTTTAAAGAAATTTAGGAAAGCTGCTTAAATATGTGTTGTGTGCCATTCCCTAAAATTAAAGTGATGCTGACAGTCCCTCACCTGTGAGGGACAAACAAGCTTTACATATCTCTTAATAGAGTGGAGGAGTTTATAATCGCTCTGCTGTATTTATGTGTGTATTTTAGACATCACAAGGAGACATTTCAGCAGTTTGCAGTCCTGCTGCCTCACTGTAGCTAAAGGAGGATTATTAGGACTAAAAGTGTGATTGTAATGTCAGCATCCTTTCCAGAGATTCACTGTTCATTGTGCAGGATCCAGTAAGACATAGACAGATACTTAAAGAGTAACTGTGATGGCTCTTGATGAGGCTCAGCAGGATGAGTGTTGTCATCCTGTCCCCAGGCTGTTTTTCTGGTGGGATCCAGGACCTGGTGCTGGATTTTTAGGCCTCATAATACAGGCTCTTCTTTTCTTCAGTGGAAGCACTTTCCACACTCCCTGTGATGCCTGCATGGGAAAAGAAATAGTTTGATTGGAAGGGATAAAGGAGATTAAGATTTTTTTATGGGACAGATGTTAGGACATGAACCTATGAGGCATTTCTTGTGGTAATGGGGCCTTGGGTTCTGGTTCTTACTCTCAAGACAGCTGTGTATACACTACATCAAAAAAAAAAAAAAGTTACTGTTCTGAAATGTGGTATTGCTAATGACACTCCTAAAAGATCAGTTGCATTTTGGGAAATCTGGCTGTAAAAAGTGAATAAATGTGAGTTACCAGTTTAAAATATGTGTATGCTCTTCCAGAAGTTAAAGGGATTTTACCTATACAAAGACAAATTAATACAAATCTATTGGGAACTATCTTGTAGATATATCAAAATTATGTTAATTTTAAGACTATGCTTGTTCTGTTATGTAGGCTGTTTTAAAAATTCTTTGGAATGTTACAAACTGATATTTTTTTCAGATTATTTGGCAGGATATGTGCTGAAGCATATTTGTTTATGCTTACAGGTACTTTTCATTAAAATAAGACATATTTATTATATAAATAGTATATTCCTCTAATTTAGGCATATTATCTATTGGATTTTTTCCCTTAGAAGTCTGGTTTAAATCTGATACTCAAGAGCCAAAATGTTGCTTTTTAGTTTTCTGAGTTCTTATTAACTTTATGAACACTTAATTCCATTTCTTGTAACAGGGTACATCAGTCCTTTCTCTGCCAGAACTGGCCAAGACTTCTCTCCAGAATGGTCTGTCCACCCCCCCACTTCCCTCATCAGAAGCTTCCAGTACTCGGCTCTCTCCTCCCAATGTTTCTGCTCTCTTGGATATTTCTCTGCCTGGACCACCTGAAGATGTGCTTTCCCAAGGCGAACCTGCCTCTCAGATCAGTGATTCCATTATTGAAATAGCCATTAGCTCTGGCCAATACAGTAAGTCGAAGACTAGCTGAAGTCTGCCTATCAAGTTTTAAAAAATCCCTGACATCTTACATGGCGGCAGAAACTTTTCCAGGAAGCAGTTCTTGGGTTATGAGGTTTTTGTGGGTTTGGGTTTTTTGTGTGTTTGTTTCCAAATACCTGTTGCAAATAAAATTCTGTGCCTGATCTTTATTTTCTGGCAAATATAGGGCAGGTGGGTTATTGTTGTTTGGGGTTTTTTTCCTTTCTAAACAAAAACTGTTGCAGTGTCCTATAACTTTACTATATTGACTGAATTTGTGATCCTCAACATCGGCTTACAGGTGAAGGTGTTTCTCTCTCTCCTGCAAAGCTGAATGGCAGTGACAGCTCCAAAAGTCTCCCGTCCCCATCCAGTAGTCCTCAGCAGAACTGGATTGCGTCTCCTACCCATGATCCCCAGTGGTACCCCAATGACTCCACGGACTCCTCCCTCAGCAGCTTGTTCTGTAAGTGTCCAGATGCAGAGAAGTGCAATCAAAAAGTGTTTTCCTGTTAACAAAAAACCCCAACATTGTTTATCAGAAGTGAATCCTTTGAAAAATTGTAAACCCAGTAGGACATTTGTAGAATTATTCCAAATACTTCTTGCTTTCATTTCCACAGTGTTGCTTTGAGTACATTTTCTCTCTCTTTACAAGTCTGTTCCTGGAAAGATCCTGTTGCTATATTGGGGCTTGTAGCTTGGGACAAGTAATTCCTTGGCAGTTCCTTGTAGTCTGTTGGGAGCCTGACTCATTAGTTAGGGTGAGACATTTGGACTGTTTGTACCAAAATGAACAAATGTCTTTAGTTCTGCTGGTGTAAAAACAGACTTTGTTGTGTGCTTCATAAGTACTATCTCAAAGACATGAGGTGACTCACAGGGCTTAGTTGAGATTTAGTTGTTGAGAAGTTTTTTTAATTAATAATTCATGGGGCCAGTATAATAAGTCTCCTTACTCTTAGCAGTGTGGTGATGCTGGCAAGACATAATTTTTAAAAATGGAAGAAATGGATATCTGTCCTCCATTTTGAATTTCCTTGCCCTTCTTTTTTATCCTCCCAGTTAAGGACACTTAGTGAAGTGACTTACTGATGTGCTTTTTCTCTGTAGCAAGTTTCATCTCCCCAGAGAAGGGACGAAAAATGTTACCAACTCCAGCTGGGAACACCAGTGGCACCTCCTTACTGGGACCCAGCCTGCTAGATGGAAACTCACGGGACTCCTTTGTGTCACGGGCCCTGGCAGATGTGGCAGAGGTATGTCAGCAAATTACACTCAGAGTCTGCTTCCTCTTGCAGTGCTGGAAGTTACAGTTACTGGGTACTGTCTCTCAGACCTTCCTGAGATACTTCAAACGCAGAGGTGCTTTGACATCTGCACTTTAGCTCAGTAGATGAGAATTAACAGTCATAACATAAAGTGTAAAATTATCTGAGGGTAATTACCCGACACCAGAGCTGGTGTGAGAAGCTGTGTGAGCACCTTCAACCAGGTTCTTTTTGCTCAGGGAGGTCATATTCACCTGTTGGATACACCTTTGTTCTGACAGAGAAAGATTCTATCATTCTGTTGTGTGTGTCTTGCTTTGTAGAGCAAGAACTGAAAATGCTGAAGATAAGAGCAAGATTAATAGTGATGCAGCTACAATCCAGTTGGAAGCCTGGTAGGAAAAAACAAATAGGTTTAGAAGGAAGAAGTAGGACATGGTTCTGTGCTGCTGAATTAGTTGTCTCTGTTGGCAGAAGTATCCCTTTGTTTTGAACTCTTTTGAAGGAGTAGAATGAAGCCCAGCAGCTTTTAAAGCTGTGACACACTTAAGGACAGTGCTCCCTTTCAGAGGGACAGACTGGAAGAATGAGCTACACAGGAACATTATGTAGCTTAGTAAGGAACATGCAATGTCCTACCCTAGGAAGGGATTAAGGAATAACCCCACAGCTGGGGACTGGCTGTCTGGGAAGCAGCTCTGCTGTACCTGTATATGCCAATAGACATGAGCTGAGCATGATGCATGGCGTATTCAAAGTTGTGGAACCAAAGATTACCCATGATATCATGAGTTGTTTTTAACAGTAGCATGGCCAGGATATTGAACAAAATTATTGTTAACATGCTCAACTCTGTAGAGTAGTAGCATCTACCTGCGTGAGACCATGCCTAGAATATTGTCACTAGTTTTGAACACCCAATATATAGGAGAGAGAGATTAACCAGAGCAAGTTCAGCTGAGGTTTACCAGGAGGATCAGGTGGTGGAAAAAGGGTGATGTCTGGGCTTGTTCAGAAAAGGCTTCAGAGTGGGAGGGACCCTGCTGCCTGCCAATGCCTGCAGTAGAGAAGATGTAGCAAGCCCTTTACAGAATGGTGATGGGAGGTGGGAGAAACAAACAAAAACTGAACTGAGAAAGGTTCTGCTTTATCTATAGAAAAACTTCACTTTGGTGATAGGCAGGCAAGGAAACAGGATGCCCAGAGATGTTGCACAGTGACTGTCTTAAGAGTTTTCCAGGGCTCACATCAGTAAAGCTCCGAGTGAGCTGGTCTGTCCTTATAGGTGAACCTGCTTTGACCAAGCAGCTGAATTAGAGACCTGTTCAAATCCCTTCCCATCTTAGTTATCCCACAGTTTAGTTGTTAACTCAGTACAATACCACATAACTTATAATTTTTTGGCGACTTTCCCTTACGATTTGGATAAGGAGGTTCTGTATAGACCATGTAACCGGGAGCTGCAGCAAGCTCATGCTGATTTAGTGTGATGTTGGCAGCTTCAGACCTGAAACACAGATCCACTTCTGGCACAAATATGAAGATTCTGTTTGCTTGGTGGTAATAAGTTGTCAAGGTGTGTTCTAATTAAATAAATATGTGATAATCTATTTGCATGGTTTTGAAGTGACATTGCAGCCCTCAGTATTATCAAAGTCCCTTTAGAAGAAAATGGGGTAAGCCTCCATGTTATGCACAGGAGAGCAGCTCCTGTGGTAGAGATAATGTCTTTAGACCTGTGCACCTTAATGCTAAATTGGAGCAGGTAAGACCCATTGAGACTATGGGTGGTTAGGTTTTTTAGAAGCTTCCATTTAGTTGTGGATGAGAAGAGCTGTTCTCTAACTCAGGTCAAGTGAGATAAAGTGTCTCTTTCACATGAGGAGAGGCTGGGAAGGAAGCTGAGGGAGCCAGACTCTTCTCAGGATGAGAAGCTGCAAGCAAAATTTGAAACACAATAAATTCCACCTGAAGACATGAGATCTATATTGAGGTAATCAGGCATGGAAAAAGGGTACCCAGAGAGTTTTCGAATGTCTGTGCGTGGGGATAAATTCAGCACCTGCCAAGGTCCAGTGCAGTCTGTTCTAAGCTGATCCTGCTCAAGTGAGATGGTTGGATAAAATGCTCTCAAGATGTTCCTTCCAACCTCAATTATTCCATGAAATTGCCACTGACATGTAGCTTATCTCTTCTCTCCTTGTCTCTTCCAGGTGGTGGATTCCCAGCTGGCTTGCATGATGAATGAGAACAGCATAGATTACATATCTCGGTTTAATGACCTTGCCCAGGAACTATCAATACCTGAGCCGACTCGCAGGGAGATCCTGTTTGATGGAGGAGGTGGTGGTGGTCCCCCAACTGGGGATCTGTCACAGTAAGGGAATGACCAGCCGGCTGATGCAGACTACTTCAGCTAAGTTGGAGCTTGCAGAGCTAGAACTTGATGCGGGCAGCAGCTGAATCTTGAGTTATCCCTGTCCTGTGTGCTTCTTTCTAACAGAGAGGCACTGGTTTCAAAGATCTCAAGAAGTACTTGCAAGTCCTGGAATGTGCAATATGCTGGCAACAATAGAACATGGAATAACATTACAGGAGATAATGTGTCCCTGCATCAGCGATGTAAGATTGTGGGACAGTCCTGGACTTGTACTTTGGAATAGTCTAACCAAGCAGCTCAAGTAGAGTTGGGATTGCCACAAGCTCCTGTTTATGAATTATTGTTTGTGTAGTGATCAAAATGCCATGCTTTTGGATCCCCGTGAAATTTGTGGAGGATGAAGGGTAGGTGTGGGTAGGGGAACTATTGTGTATCATGACATGTCCTAGTTGGCAGTCTTCTTACCAGTCAGTCAAACTGAAGTTCTTGCACTCTCTCCAGGGCACTGCCACTCCTTGATGCTGTGTTCTTACAGACCACTCTGTTCCTTTGGCTCTTTGACCATTCCAGTGGGGCTCACGCCAGCTTGTTTGTTTGATACGGGAGCTCTGATCCACCCTCCTTCCATGCTGCTTGGATCCCCGACTTTTAAACCCCATCACATCACAATCATCATCATCATCACCCTGACTGCACTCATATTCTTAACCTTTTAGATTCTTCAGCACATTGCACAATTCACTCTGTGAGTGGGAGAGTACTATATTGCTCTCCCTGAAGAACAGTTGCTTTTTAGGTCTGGAAACATAGCAAAAGAGCTTACACTAGGAAAACTGTGTCATAATTAGTCTTGGCTTTGCTGGAAACATGTAAATATTGTCATCTTCACAAAAACTCAGGATTTACCTGGGAGAGGAAATAGGAAAGAATATTGTAATGTGTAGGAACAAATACTAGGTTAACACTACTTAAAGCAGTTGAGATTGGTTTTGTGTTATGAAGAGAAGTGTCAAGTCCTAGCTTAATCCCTTAGTCCTTCCCTACTTCCTCTTTCTTCTGTGAACTCTGGATGCTCTGTAGTACCTCACCGTCATTCTTCATTACAGTCACTCCCAGGCATGAGTGGGTCTGGCACTCCCTCTCTGAAATCCCTGTGCATTTAATGTTGTGTTTTCCTCTAGGAAAAACCCAGATACTGATTCCAGTGGATTCAACAGGATAGCAAGTTAATAGTTAATCTGTAGTTAATTTCTGGGAGCTGGTTGTCTGTCAATTCTAGCTTTATAACTCAGGAGACTTTTTTTCCCTTTCCTTTCTTCTTTCCTTTCCTGTCCTGAGCAAGAATACCCATGTTGTGCCCCTTTTGTAAGCACTTGTCTGTTTCTCCGGTTAGAGGATGTTCCTTGGCTGGTATGGATAGCTCTGAAATTTTCCAAGGGGCTGCTCCCATATACGCCTCAACTTTGTATTAATAATGAATAAACAAACCTTCTCCATCCTGTAGGCTGTTATCATGGGTTCATTTCCCAGCTTGCACTATACTTGGTAGATGTAGTTTTGCCTGCCTTTAGCTACTTGTAGGAGGCATTCCTTTGACTGGGAGTCTATTGTAACTTGCTCACAATGCACTGACACTGCTGTTCGCCCAATCCGTTCACTCTGCTTTAGGCCAATGATTTGTAGCTTCTAGGGAGTTGGCCTTTTGTTTTCTGTCATTAGGAGAAAATTGAACAAGTTTTCTGATGCACATAGAACCTAGTGGAGAATTCTGACAGAATTGTCAGGAAATCACATAAACCTGGAATAGGAAAAGTTGAAGGCTGTCACAGAAATGAATGCTAGGACCTGTTTTGTTCTGAGCATTCCCCCTTGGTATGGAGAAGACACCTGTTAATCTCGAGAGTTATGCCCACTAAAACTTTTCAGTTTTACTTAAAATTTGGCTGTGTTTTGGTTTGGACTTTCCCAGGTTGTTCCCTCTTGGTTTTGGGTTCCTCATTTACTAACACTGATTATTCTATATGCTGTGTCTCCAGAAATCCTTCAGGTTTGCAGGACAAAAGTAGAAGGCACCTACTATGGCTGTGGATTACAGAACGTGCAGGAGGAAATGTGTTACAGTCTAATCAAGTACTGTCTAAAAAGAAATCTGAACTCTCATTCTTAAACTTCTAAATATTGCAAGAGTAATGTGAGGGTCTCCAATGTATTTGTAACTTGCCAAACTTTTCATCTTCCCTAGTGATGCTGGTAACACAGTGGATATGACACTGGGTTTGGCTCTGAAGTTGCCTAGAATAAAGGCCAGTGTTGCTGTACTTGCTGCAGGAATGGAGAGCAGAGCACTTCATCCTGATCCATGAAAGCTTTTTGCCTTGTGACACAAGGAGCTGTCAGTTGCCTTGCCACAGCCTACCCTGGGGGAAGGACCCAACTGCAGAATGAAGGCAGCACAAGTGGCTATTTTTGATGATGCCATGACATCAGAAACTTTTAATACCCTGAACCTTTGCAAGTGGGCTTGATCCACCCAGTAAATAACAAAGTATAAATTACAGAAATCATTCAGCACTCAGAATGTTGGGGTTAGAAATGTGCTTGGCATCAGCCCATTAAGAGTTGGCATTATGAAGCAGAATTTGATTTCAGAAATGTAATGCATTGCAAACTGCTTTTTAAGAATAAAGCCCTTTGAGGAAAAGGGAAGAACTTAAGAATAATTAAGATCATTGTGGTAATTCTGAATTGATGCTGTATTTGTTACCCTTACTATGTGAATCATTTAAACACATCTCTGATTGGACCAGCTCTAGATTTTAAGTGAATGTGCTTTACAATAGTAGTCATCATCATTTTGTGCCTGAGACTGCTAGGGAGTTGGTGTATACACACATGCACACACACAACACCACACACACACAGACACACACACACATGTGCATGTGCGTATGCAGATGGCGGCGGGGGGGGGGGTGGTAATACTCAAAACTTCTTCAATTTTAATTATTTCAGCTTCCCCAACAACAGTTACAAAATCTATGTGAGGGACAGTGTCAGGCCAAGCAGACATCAAAGCAAGTGACACTGAAATGCAGACAGTATCATTTCTGAGGTAGAAGTGATTTCATTAGGTTAGTACTTTCCTGGTACCTATGAGGTGTTGGAGAGGACTAAGGGACGCTAACAGTCTCCAGGTCTAGGATTAACTGCTCTAGATTTTTCCCTCTCAGTGACCGTAAGGCAGTTCTGAGTAGCTGACAAGGTAAATGGCAGAAGATTCAGTATCTCATCACCACGGGCTGGGTGGAGAGCAGTACCATAGCCCGAGGCTGGATCCACCCAGGTGTGTGTGCACACACTGACAGAGATCTGTACAGGGTGCTGCATCCTGATCACTCACACAATCATTTTATCCTGCATCCCTAAATCTACTAAGCATAGGAATAGTAATTGTTTTTCATACAGCATTGTTAAGCCTTTTTTTGACACCCTCTATATTTCTAAACTGAATTAAATGGCTTGATTAAAATCTAACCTATAAAGACATCTCATTTACTGACAGAGGATCCCAGAGGAGAAATTCAGTTGCATTTTGTTTTCTACACTCAGACTTCAGATGCATTTATAAGGAAAGTACTGCACTTTTTTTTTAACTTTTTCAAACCTTTCAATCTGTTAATTTCACAAGTTGTAAATGTTACCTAAGTGAAACCTTGGCAAGCACTACGGCAATAAGTTATCATTAATAATTGAAACATGATAACTGCTTTAGAGCTTATGGTTCTGGCAGCAAAATGTAATGCTGTTTCTTTTAATAATAGTTAAGCCATATCATCTAAGGTTTCTGGCTTGTTTGAGATGTGAATTTGTTTTATAGATTATAAATATACCTATATAGTGTATGTATAAAGCAAAATGCCTGTCCTTATTGATTATTTTTTGTACCATACTGTAAATTATGTTATTTATTCTTTACCAATTTTGGAAAAAAATGTTTTGGTTATTTAATATAATATACAAAAGCTGTTAAACTTCTTCTGTTTAAATTTCCAATTCAACTTGTAAAGCTGTTTTTATTCTTGTGCATAAATACATACTAATACTTGGTCTAACTTGTGTCCAGTGTGTTCCTTGCTGTTCATGTCCTCTCAGATTTTTTTCATTTAAGCTTTATTTACATGGTCATGGCATTGTGGGAGTTAAGATTCTTCCATAAGGCCAAGCCTTTCAGGGAGATTTGATTGCAGTGAAATCAGTTACCAAATTCCCACTGGCATCTCCCATCCCAGAATTTTGATGATTCTCGCCATGATCAGAGAAAATGCTGGTAGGATTGTTTTTGCTTTATCGCTTGCATTCCCAGTAGTGTCTGCTCATGGTGAGTTTCAGAAATGTGGCAAACCAGAGCTCTGGTTATCATGAATGGCCTGTCTGCGGCCATGGGTACCAGTAACAAGGGGGAGAAAGAGAGAATAGCAATCACAAAAACCACCAGAGAAATCCCAACCACCACCACCAAGAAGGTACAATAAAAATGGTAGTGTTTGTCTTGGGTTTTTTGTTTTTTTTTTTTTCATTCACAGTTTGAGATAGGCAGAAACTAGGCTGTGAAGGTTGTATTCAGGCCATCATGTTTTATACAGCCACTACCAGAAACACCTTTTCACCCCAGGACTGAAGAACAGGAAGCCCTGAGAGGGCTGCATAGTCTATCTTCAGAGCTTTCCAAGATGAAACTAACTAAAGCCCATAGAAAGGTGGACTGACCCAGCACACCCTGCTTTGGGCAAGTTGGACTCGAGGCCTGAAGTTCCTGTGATCTAGGTCAGTAACACTTTTAGAATTTTGATCTCTACAACATACAAAAAGGCAGCTTTATTGTTGCACTGAGAAAGTGCAAGTGTGTAATCAATTAGAAATTAAGAATTTTCTAAAAAGCTCAATATAAGTTTTATTAGTATTTTGATACTTCCTTCCCATCCAAGAAGTGCATAGTTACCTGTCCTGCCTGTTTACTGAGAAAATTGGTCTATGACCAAGTCTGAGCTCTTTCTCTGCAGCTTCTCCCCTGTACTGGCTGTGAGCCTTTGTCAGCATAAAAGACCTCTAAATCTTTTCCACCTTCTAATAAAGCTGCTACTGAATCTTCTTTCAAAATTTAGCTAATTTTGCCCTTAATGACCAAAATTTAAGACTGTGAAAACAAAAGGAATGAGTCTGAAAAATTACTAGCAAAACAAGATACTGCAGTGATAGTACATATTTTTCATGATTTTTTGTTAGCTTTATTTGATTTGTTTTTTTCAGTCCTTCAAAACAAAAGCAGCAGTATGCTGCTAAATTTATTCCTCTGAGTTTAATCCTTGACATATCACAGCTGTAGAGCTGTGAAATAAAACCTTCAGCTGAAAATGTTAGCTTGTAATGTTATAGTCAATGAAAAACGGTTAGGCCATGCAAATGCTGGCTTTGCAGGTGCAGCTATACCATCTCTTCCCAATGCAGATTGTCCAGGCAGCCGGTGGCTTTCATATGGCAGTCATCCCATGCTTCAGCCACAGAGCTGTGAGCAAAACATGGACACATGCCAGGCTGCAGAATGGATCACAGCAGCCAGACTCTGCTCAACACTGCTGGCAAACCCCTGTGCACACTGACAAGGCCAGATAAGGTATAGAGGCCCAACACACAACAATCACAGAATTTACCATGTTGGAAGGGACCAGAGTGGGTCATCTGATCCCATTTCCCTGCTCAAGCAGGGTCATCCCAGAGCACATGGTATAGAGCTGTGTCCAGATGGTTCTGGAATATCTCCAATGAAGTAGACTCCACATTCTCTGCAGTGTTCAGTCACTGTACAGTGAAGAGACTCTTTTTCATGTTTGCGTGGAAGTTCCTGGGTTTCAGTTGCTGCCTTTGCCCTTGTTTTACTGGCTGACACCAGAGAGAAGAGCCTGGTCCATCCTCTTGATATTCATATACATTAATGAGGTCCCCTCTCAGCCATCTGTTCTCAAGGTTCAACAGGTTCAGCTCCCTCAGCTTTTCCTCATAAGAAGGATTCTCCAGACCATTGACCAACACTCTGATAGAACTGCTCCAGGAGCTCCATGTCTCTCTTGTACTGTGGGGTCCAGATGTGTAAGCAATGCTCCAACTTTGGCTTCACCAGGGCTGAGCTGAGGAGCAGGATCATCTCCCTCGACCTGCTGGTAATACTCTTTCTATGGCCTGGACAACATTGCCCTTCTTGGCCCCAAGGCATGCAGCTGGTCAGAGACAGATAGCTGTGCACCAGGACACCCAGGTCCTACTCTGCAGCACTGCTGACCAGCGGGTCAGCTCCCAGCCTGCAGTGGTGACCAGGGCTGTTTCTCCACAGGTGCAGGACCTGCATTTCCCCTCGTTAAATTTCAGAAGGTTCTCTTACCCATCTCCCCAAGCTGTTGAGGTCCCTCTGAAGGGCTGCACAACCCTCTGAAGTATCGGCCATGCCTTTGTATCAGCAGTGAACTTGCTGAGGACACATCTGCTCTTTCATCCAATCAGTGATGAACAAATTATACAACACTGAGCCCAACAGAGAGCCCTAGGGGACAACCACTAGTGACAGGTCTCCAGCTTTACTCTGTGCTACTGATCATGGGCCTCTGGGATCTGCCACTCAGGTAGTTCTCAATCCATCCCACTGTCCACTCATCCAACCCGCTTTTCTTGAGTTTGACTATGAGGGACTGTGAGAGAAAAGCAAGGTGGGCAAAGAATTTTGCTTGCTTCCCCAAGTATGGATTACCCGCCACTTGCTTCGCACTTCACAAATGGTACCTGCTCGTTGCTGGAGGATGGATAGAGGATTTCCTTTCTGTTGGATGCTCCTGTCTTAGCGAGGCCAGAGCATGGTCCCACCAGTCTATGTCCCTCTCTGATTTTCTAATACTTCTCAGCCTTTCTAATTTGTCTTGTAGCTCTGCTACCAGGCTGGACAGTTTATCCACCTGGTCTTATCTGATCCAGCTGCCCATCACTGATGCAATCCACTGACAGGCTCAGGCATTAACTACAGCCGGAAGCCTGGGTGGCTACATGGAGTTTTTGCATGTTTTGCATGTTTTTTTGGGGACTTCACTCTGAGACACTGCATCTTTTTTGGTGAGTTTAAGGGACTCCCTTCTGAGTGGGCACCATATATTTGAGTTCTCTCAGCAACTGTAATGACCAGAAAACCGAGCAAACTGCGTGCGCTGCAGCGACCTTTCCTGCTCCATGTCCTGTTCGCTCGCCCGGGTCGCCCGCGCTCCCTGGAGCCGCTTCAAATCTCCCGCTCTGCAACGCTCCCACCGCGCCTGATGGGCTGCCGGGTGCGGGCGGGCTCGGGGCTTGCTGCTCGGGTATCCTCGAACTCGGAAACGCTGAGGTTATTCCATACGATGATCTTCCTTCTGTTTTCTACATTGCATCGCCATATCGAGGTGAAGTCCTCACAGTCCTCTCGACTGTAAGGTCAAGGCACGAACCATATTGCCCTCCGCTAGTACAGCCCCACCCCGTCGCCTTAAATGCCCACCCGCTGCTCGCCCCGCCTTTCCGCTAGCCAATGGCTGTGCAGTTTCTTCTGACAGACGGGCAGTGCAACCAATAGAAGGCATCCAGCATGCGCGCCGACGCGGGTCGTTTTAAGCTTCCCTCCCTCTGCGAGGCTGGCCGAACAGGCGGGATCTCGAGCGAATGAACTGCGTTCGATAGGCTGCCCGTCACGATGGGCAGCCAAATAGGCCAATGGCCGAGCAAGGCGGGGCGGCCGGCTCTCCCCGCGGCGCGGTTGGAGCGGTGTTGTGGTGTGGAGCTGCTGAGTGCCACCATGTTCCAGGGCGCTGAGGCTGAGGCGGCCAAGCCTAGCTCCAGGTGGGGTGGTGGGCGACGCTTGGCGGGGCGAGGGGAAGAGTCGTGCGGCGGCGCGGAATCCTTGGCGGGGCTTTGTTTGGACGCGGGAGCTACGGGCTCCAGCTGAGGGCCGTGAGGGAAAGAGGGGGGTGGGTCGGGATGTAGGTTCTGGCGGAGGAGATTGGGCCCCCCGAGGGGCCTCCTCGCTGCGGCGGGCGGAAACGGAGCCCCATACTTCCCGTACCGCCGGACAGAAGCCAGCGCGCGGCTGGTGTCTTCGCCGTCCCTCAGTTGACTTGTCCCGCGCCCCGGGGGCTGGGCGGGGAGTGGCCGCACTGCGCTGCCGTCGGTGCTGCCTTGGGCTGAGGCCATGCTTGAGGCGCACGAGGAGAGCCCCAGGGCTGCGGGGGACACCCACGATTGCCGTGCCCAGCCTGACCCCAGAGCTCCTGCAAGGACTCTAGGGCGGGGAGAAGGGCCCCGCGCTGGGGAGCACCTTGTCCCGCCGTGTTTCTGCTCACGGGGAGCGAGGGGCCCCAACTACTCTCTGTGCACAAACGCCTGCAGAAGCAGATTGTTTTCGCCCTGCGAAGTTGAAATATATTGCTTTGTTTGGAGGAGGGCCGTTGCCCTGAATATTGCAGGGCGTGAGTGCAGTGATTAATCCATCTGCGAGGCTGTCGCGTGCGGGAAGGAGGAAGGGTTTCGAAATTGTCTTAAGAGCGCTGTAAGTTTTCTTGTATTTCAGTCGCTCCAAAATGTTACATGGTTTTAGAAGAAGACTTTTGAGGATGCTCTGTCCTTGGTGTAGTCTCTGAGAAGTGTCAGTTTACATAGTAATTTTGAAATTACGTTTAACGCATAAATTGGGTTTCCGGGCAGACCATTGCAACGTGTTAGTTAACAGCGAGCAAAGGTGGCCTTATAGCTTCCTCCCTGTTGCCGTGTCGGGGAGTGTTTGTGGTGCCTGAGAGCAGAATGGAACCCCTCACAGCTCTGTACCAGAGACGGTGGCAGCACCGCAGGAACTTCTTTTAGCGGGTTTGCAATGTGGTCTCTGAGGTGTTGACTATATCGACTCATGGCCTGTGCCATCAAGGGCAAAAGTACCTGGTCTAAAGACACAGCTTATTCTATTCATTCCCTGAACAAAACGTTGTTTAGTGAGAATGCAAATTCTTTTGCAGTTCTTGGTACATAGAAGTTGCTCTAATTAAAATCTGAGCCTAATTCCAAATCCCTGCAGCAACCACTACCAGCTGTGGAAGTGGGGGAAAAATGTCTTCCTAATGTGAAAATCTTGCCTAGAAAATTATAAACAAGTGTTTGCATTTTGAGAATTTCATAGTACAGGGGTATTACATTTAGAAGTAAATCATGCTAAGAAGATCTTAAGTGAAAGCTTTCGCTTAATTGTCTAGTGAAATGTGTTTCTAGTGATTCTGTAAATGACCACAGTGATAGAGCAAGCAACTAGTTTGCTGAGCTGAATTAATTGCCTAGTTTTATTTTATTAAACTTTTAACAATGACACGTTGTATTTTTAAGCAAGTTTTTCTTTTTTAAAATAAAACCTGGTACTACACATCTAAGAGCTTCTAAAAGCAAAGCAGGACAGAGTTGTATCATTCTGCTATTGTGCGCTATAAAGATGGATTGTATTAACATACACTCCATTTGTCCTGTGTATGAGCAGTTTCACAGCTACTGCAGAGAGCTGACACTGGTAAATTTAACCGTCTTGGAAATTTAATACTTCTGTTCCTTTACTCTCATCGGGGCCACTGTAGAATATCTTGGAGCTTTCAGATCAGGAACATGGCTGCATAACACAGCTTGCTGTTCTGTATGTGATTGAGCTGTTTGGTGAGCCACGAGTCCTATTGATCCCACTGCAGGAGTACCCCAGGACCTCTGGTCTTGTTTTAGAGCCGGCAGTTCCAAACCTCAACACCTGCTTTCTGCTAGTCTCTTATGTGTAATGCAGCAATTATCTACTGTATTAGAACAGTCTGAAAACTGGTAAAACTTCAGTGTTTAACTTTCAGGCAGGATTAAGAAAAAATTATGTAGAGGGCATCTTGAAGTAATGAATAAGCCTTCCATAGGTTGACTGAAAGGCTTAATGAGGAAAAGGTATTCAAACTGAAGTGTTTCAGAATGTAGGGGATTAAAAAAAAAAAAAAAAAAACAACAAAAAACAACAGAAAAACTAATTTAAATTCTTCCAGTCTGCCAGAAGAGAAAAAGGCAATTAGTGGGGGCTTTTAAACTTGCAGACCAGGGCTCTTGATTTAGCTGTTTTAGAGGAGTTCACAAACTTCTGATCTGCTGGAGGGGAGGGAGAGAAAGGCAGATTTAGGTTTTGTAGGAGACAAAGGGTTGTTTTTTCACCGTTTGACAGAATAAAGCAACACCTTCCCAAAGGAATACATACCTGACTACAAGAAAAAAAAAATACATAAACTGGCGTAATACTGATGTAAACTAAAATGACGATAAAGTATAAACTAAAGTTACTATACAGTATATGTGAAATTTCTGTGTACTCTATTGGAGCAGCTCATCTTGGCTTGCTGAGTTTAGAATGCTGTTTTCCTTTGGTAGGATTTACAGATGAAATCTGATTTTCTTACTTGGTGTGGGGGACCTGCATGTCTCACAGCTTTAGAACTGAGTACGTGGTAGTACAGGGAGGCCAGCAGTGCTCTAGAGGCTACACAGAAAGAAAATAGCTTTGTAGTCTCCCACATATTTGGTTGGAGGGAGCAAGTGCAAAGCCCTCTCTTCTTGTTGGCATCAGCTGACAGACGTTGTTGCTTCAAGGTTATTTTGACTTTTAACCTTTTAACTTCAAGGTTATTTTTGGTAAGTCCTATCAATGACTTAGTTATCTGACTTTGTATTAGTTCAAATTTTATTAACCTGGTGTCACTGCCATTTGAAAGTTTATGTAATGCTTGGAAGGTTCCCAGCATTTCAAAGTTCTTGAAATTGAGATGGTAAATCCACTTTGTGTATGTAGAGTCATTATTTTGTGTGATGCTGGCAGAAAAGGTACTTGTGCTTTCTACCTTGTAAGTACCACCAGTGATGCCTCTGGTTAAATTATTCAACAGTAGGGTTTTCAGCTACTAAGCTGAAAATAAGAGGACAGTATAAGATTAATCAGTGTTGGATTTATTTTGATGAAGTTTCTTTACTGAATTATCAAGACTTTTAATCTTAAAATGGATTTTCTCTAGAATTTCTTTCTGCAATAGTTCTTAAAACCCATTGCAGGAATGAGAAGTAATTTGATTCTTATAACTGGCTATTTTTCTTTTTAAAAAATCTGAATTTATTTATTTTATTATTCCCTCCTATGCTTGTAGGCATGTGTTAAGTGACCAAACAGTGTGGTAAATTGAATGAATCTGGGCTGTAAGAGACTCCAGCTGTATAAACAGCTTTTTACTTCCTTTCAGTCTCTTTTCTGGTATACTTAGTGTAGTTGGAATGCAAGAAAGACTAAATGCAATTTAAAAATAGCTGAAAAGAATAGGTAAAGTAAAAAATAATTTGTGATAGGAGTCCACTTTAACAGAGACCCCTTTCCAAACTGCTTTTTTGTGGAGTTCCATCTTCTTTGTCTCCCCACTTTAAATACTTAAACTGCCTCATGGTTTCTGGACCATTGTGAATGTTTGAAATACAGAATTTACCTATACAATGTTTGCTTTAATTGTGGGTTTAAGTCTCCTAAAATAAGTGGAGAGCACAGAGGCTAGTTGGATCTGTAGTCTGCTGGACACTAAATTATAAATAAATAAGCTTTGTAAGATCTAACCTGTACTTTGGACAAGGAGTTGTCCTGTCTGCTGGAATTCTAGTTACTCCTTAAGCTAAAGGCATTTATTAAATCCACAATCATACTAAGAATTAAAATATTGAAATTGGCCAGCGAAGACAGTCCATCTGAGGCTAGTACTGTGTATATAAACTATTCCCAGACTAAAAGAGGAACTTTTTTCTCCTTCCCAAAAGACCTAAAACTGTGTTCTGCATCTTAAGATCTGAAATGCACACAAACCTCATTTTCTGACAGAGCAGCCAAAATCTCTACTTTTGTGAAATTAAATCTTAAACTGGAGTAGATCTTGGCACCAAGAGGTACCTCATTTTATACTCGGTGTAGCTCACCTGTAATGACATGCTGCTGTCACAGGGCTAGGCAGAGGAGGGATTGTAATAATTCACTGACATTTGAATTGTGTTCAGGTAGGGTGGGATCAAGATCTTGCAATTTATAGCTGTTCTTTGATATAAAAGCAAAGGTTACTTTAGGTTCCAGATCAAGGGTTAAGATTAGAAGTAGTATAATTGAGCTGCTACCTTTGTTCAGCTGCTAAGACTGTGGGTAATTGGTAGATGTAACTGTAAAAATTATTTTTGATACAGAATTGCAGAATCATTGAGGTTGGAAAAGCCCTCTGAGATCATGGAGTTCAACGTTTGATTGCTTGTCACCTAGACCAGGGCATTAAGTGCCACATTCAGTAATTTTGTGAACACCTCCAGGAATGGTGACTCTACCACTGCCCCGGGCAGCACATTCCAATGTTCAACAATCCTTCTTGTGAAGAAATTCCTCCTGATGTCCACTATGCCCTCTCCTGGCACAAATTGAGGCTGTTTCCTCTTGTCCTATTCTTTGCTCCCTGACAGCAGAGCCCAAACCCCGCCCTGGCTGCAGCCTCCCATCAGGGAATTGTGGAGAGCCAGAAGGTCCCTCCTGAGCCTCCTTTTCTCCAGGCTGAGTACCCCCAGCTCCCTCAGCTGCTCCTCACCAGACTTGTGCTCCAGACCCTTTCTCAGCTCCATTCTCTTTTGTGGATATGCTCCAGCCACTTAACGTCTTTATTGTCATGAGGGGCCCAAAACTGTCCCCACAATTTGAGGTGCCTCAGCAGTGCCCAGCAGAGGTTACTCTCCTGGTCCTGGTACAGGCCAGGATGTTACTGGCCTTCTTGCCCACCTGGGCACACCCAGCTCATGTTCAGCCACTCTCAACGAGCACTCCCAGGCCCTTTTTTTGCTGAACTTCTTTCCGGCCATATTTAGGTATTAATCTCTTTCCTGTGCATTTTCTGTTAATTTTCCAATCAATTTCCACTGATTCTACTCCCAAATAATAGTTTGGTTCCTTTTTGGGGTGGAACCTGTAGTCTGTTGAACAGGACCTAGGCATTAACTATGCAATTACTACTGAAGGACAAGCATGACTTACGGTAAGTTTTCAAGAAGTCAGATGATTTCTGCTGTAAGCTCTAATTTTTCTGCAGATCCATTTGATATCCTCTGGTGCAAAGCTTTAGTTTTAATGGATTTGCAGCCTGACCACTAAAGAATTGGTTTGTTGTTTTGTCTCTCCATTCTAATCTAAACAGCTATTATGATAACTGATGGTTGAGACTAGCAAATCTTTTAGTAGTTATGAAATGTCTGCCTTTATTTAAAAGTCAGTGGGTTTCAGTTGTATCACAGATTCAAAGTCGGTATGTGCAGTTTAGCAGAAAGTCTGATTCTGTAATGGTTATTTTTAAAATCCTGACCATCATATGGCTTCTCTTAATCTCTGTTGTTTCTGGAACACCACAGATAGCATAGCCATTTGTGTAGGTGGCAGTGTTAGGATCATTCCATGTAATCATAGATACCTTAATGATGAAGTTGACTGACCAGGAGGTTGGCAATATTTGTGCTGAACTTAAGAATATTAAAACAGCTCTTGAAAAGTAGATACTTCATGGGTATAGCAGAATTACCTAAAGTAAGTTAAAATCAGGATAGTTACATACAGGGAGAGAATGGGAAGGGGATATCAAATATGTTGAATGCTATAAATTTTAAATGAACTTTTGTATCTTGTTTCTTCTGTGATATAGGGTACTGAAGCCCCCAGGGGGAGATTCTAGTAATCTCTTTGGGAGTACAGAAGAAGTGTCTTCTTCAAGCAGGCCACACCGGATGGCATCCAGTATCTTTGGAGCCTCAGAAAAACCTCAGAACATTCCAAAAAGAACAAACCCTCCAGGTAAAAGCTGCTCCCTCTTTCTGTGTGGGCTGTGAATTGCAGCATAGAATGTTTTGTGCTCCTAAACTGGAACACTTGGATCTGTCTTTTTATGTTGCATTCTTGTATATACTGAGTAGGTTTGAACAACAAATCTCTTCAAACTTCTGAATATATGAATATTTCAGTGATCTGCATGTTTGCAGACTTTTTAGCACATTAGTCAAGTCTTAATTCTTTCCAAATTGAGGTTCTAAGAAATGGTGAAAGGAAACCGCTTCTGTTGTAGAGTTGTCAGCAGTTAGCTCATTTTGAGACCTGCAGGTGAATTGTAGCAAAGGATTTCATCTAGGCAAATACAACTAAGTCCCTAGGCAGCAGGGTTGTAGAAGTCCTTGAATTACGTATTTAATTTTTTTTTTAATATAGTGTGATAAAACTAATCTAGAACAAAATTCTTAACAACTGCCTTGCAGGAGGAAAAGAAAGTGGCATTTTTGAGGACTCTAGTTCTGCTCAGCCTCGTCCACGCTTGAATCCACCTGGTGGGAAGACAAGCGATATCTTTGGGTCTCCTGTCTCTCCCAGCATTGTGCGAGCACACCCGAACAAACCCAAGGTATTTTACTAATGTTGCTGTCAGATCAAGAAGAAGCTTCAGGGTCCTGTCGTGCTCTGTCATGTGCCTGTGCTCTCCATAAGAACAGAACTGAATATATATGGAGTGACTTTGAGTTAGACAGTCCCAAAGTCTCTTTGATAGCTTGTTATTTTGGGTGTATTAGATCTCTGCAGTTTGTTGTAAAAGTATTAATTAGACTGTGCATGTGCATTTGAAAAAAAAAAAAAAAAAAAAGAAAAAAAGTCTTTGATCTTTCTTGTGAGTGAGGTACAGCTGGAGCTCTTGACAGAGCCAAGAGGCATTTAAACTGCATAGGGAGGAGATATTTCTCCTGATTCTGCAGTTTGGCAGGTGTGATCTTGATGCAGACTTGGGAAGTTGGTGAGCTACAGTCATAAACCTTTGTAAGGCCTGGCTGTGCACTTCAGCTGTCTTAAATACATGTATCTACAGTCACCTTGAAAGCACTTCAGCAGATTAGGCTTACAGTGATCAACAGTGAAAAAGTGAACTTTGGTTCAGTGGTGTCAGGCCCAGCGGGTACTTGATTTGTACAAGATAAACAAAAGTGTCTCTTAGTATAGTGTTACAGTTGTTACATATAGGTTATACAGTTGAGTTTTGATCTTAAAGCTGGGATGTGTAATAGTTCCTTGTAGTTATGACCACATCTGAGTTTGGAAAAAGCAGGATACATTATCAGTTACTGTATTTAAGTGCCCTATATGCAGATTTACCACCTCCTGCCTTACTCTGAGTAAATACTAATAAATGAGTAGCTATTATGGTGATAATATTTTTGGCATGTCAAATAGCATGGAAATTTAACATTCTATGAAACTGCTGTGGTTTAGGAATGGTATTCCCCAGTTTAGTGTTCCTGCTGAAAACACTCCAAAACATGCACCACTCATGCTCCCCTCCCCCTTCCCCCTGTGGCTGGGGGAGGGAAATTGGAGGTAAAAACCATGGGTTGAGATATGAACAATTTACTGGAAATAGCAATGAGATAAGAAAAGAACAGTAACAGCAACAAAATTAATAATGGAATGTACAAGAATGATGAATACACAAGGGTTCACGTGTGAAGTCTCGCCACTTGGAATGCAGCACTACCCGAACTGCTCAGCCACCACCACCCACCCCACACCCTGCACATGATGTCGTTTAGAATAAGCTTCAGGTCCTGGCCTTGCCCTCCCTGGCTACTGCAAAAATTAACCTCTGTACTAGCTGGAACCAGGACAGAAATTGTGCTGGAAACAGTCTTGTTTTTCCTGGAAACTTAGGAAGAAAGGATCAATCCAATTTAGCTTTCTTGCCTTTGTTTTTTTTCCCCTTAAATTTAAGGTGTTGGTATTGTGGGAGATACAGAGCTGGAAAGAAGACCTGTGAGTTGAGTTTCATGGGTGGGAAAACACACTTCTCTGAAGTGTGGCTGTGTATTTCCAACAGTCAGTTCAGATTGTTGGTGAAATGGTCTTAAATGTTTTGATTATTACGTGACTGTGGGGATACTTGCTGAAGAGAGGAATTACTGCATACAAATAGGGTCTTCAAAGGATGTTTGTGTGTGTATTATAGTTGTGTCTACCAACTTCTGCGTGATAGAAGGTACTTGAGAGGAATGGTAATTCCTGTCCTTAAAATCAATGAATCCTTAAGGTTGGAGAAGGCATCTAAAATTGAGTCTGGCAGTTAACCCACCACTGTTGTGCTTACCATTTTGATGATCTAATGTAGCGTCTTCATCCATGTTTCAATGAATTGTCTTGAGATGTACACCTTGCCATTACATAGAAGATTTGTGCCCCTGCTTTTGGGGTTCTATAGAAGTGGAGGGGATGAAGGGCTGCACACAGCTTGCTTTTATTTTATAAGTGATCTATAAACTTGGAAATGAAGCAAAATTTCCAGAAGGATTTCACGACAGACTTGCTGTTTGAGAACAGTAATACACTAAGATAGTTTTTGATTTCTTTGCAGGATCACATGGTCTTAAAAGAAGAGGAAATACCAAAGAAGCTAGAAGGTCAGGAAGAGAAATTCTTGTCTTTGTTCTCTTTGGGAAGATAAACTATGAGGAATTTTCTTGTGCTTCTGCTTAAACACTAGCCTTAGTCTCATGTTTTTAGGATAATATGACTGAAAAGTTTAGTCAGAAGTCTAATCACTTGTCTCAGGGAAATGGTTTTCTTCCTCTTATTGAGGAGAACACAAGTGTGAGTCATGGTACTCCATGTCTGTGAGTTTAGACTTTGCTTGATACCATGTGTATGTCGATATACAAATATGTATGGAATCTCTATATGGCAAAACATCTTACCAGGTTGCCACTTCCTCTCTTGCTTCCTTCAAATGGCTAATTTTGGCCTTCTGTAGTTGTAAATAATGAACAGCTGACTGACAAAATTTATTATTGCTCAGCTAACTGTTAAAGAATGAATGAGAACCCTGCTTTCAAGCTCAGTATGCAAAGATTGATTGGTACCTTGTATCTTTTAATTTCCTGCAACTGCCAAAATAATTCTGAAGGCGTATTGCTCAGTCTTTATATCCTTAGAAAGGATATGGAAGATTAGAAAGATTGCTGAAGGAAGAGAGGAATTGTTGAGAAAAGTGAAATTCTTTTCTTACTACATGTTTCCTTCTTAAAAACATGAATAGGTAATGAGAAATCTTGGTGTGCTATGGATGGGAGATGTGGGGAAAAAATGCAGCTGACAGAAGATGAGGTACTTTGTGCACTACAGAATCGTGAGTGATCTGATGATATGTTTTCTTTAATGTAGCTACAGAAAATACCAAACCACAGCTGGAAGACGGAGGCGAGAAAAAAGCTCTGGGCAAAGAGGAGCAATGCAAGGAGCCAGAACCCAAGATAGACAATCACGAACCGCGACTAGGGCCAAGGCCACGCTCACACAATAAAGTCCTCAATCCGCCAGGGGGGAAATCCAGCATTGCGTTCTATTAGGGTCATCGTGTCACTGTCAGTAATGGAGAAAGTCTTGTCTATGCCGGTGAGGTCAGTTTATACACTATTGCTTGTGAATAGATTCTTAGGCAAATGGATGAGGGTTATGTTAGAGCATGTAGGAAGGATAACCTGGTGATTTGGGGAGGGAATGGGTGCCTTGTGGAAGATGTGAGTACTGGCCTGCCTGGGTGGGTGGCAGAGCCAGACATTAGTGTAACTTAGTGAAAAATCAGTGCTACTTAGTGGTAAGTTCCTCAGACTGTTAGGTTCTTAGCTAGCTTGTGGCTCAGGAGGCTCTTGTGGAATCAGGCTTCCATATAGTCAACATGTCAAACATTGTGATTGGGAAGGGCCTGAAGGTTGCACTTGAA
This sequence comes from Taeniopygia guttata, assembly GCF_048771995.1. NCBI lineage: Eukaryota > Metazoa > Chordata > Aves > Passeriformes > Estrildidae > Taeniopygia > Taeniopygia guttata. Next base: position 16,172,827 of record NC_133039.1, read on the forward strand.
GCTTCTGAAGTAAAGCAGGTAGGCTGGGCTTTCCCCTAAGCAATGGGATGCAGCTTCCAGCGTGAGCTGACTTGCAGTTATATGAATATAAATATGTTCCACAGGAACAAGTACTGCTGCCATGGTTAAGAGTGTTTTCAGTCATTGCTTTTTTTTCTCCTTTCTTGCTTGCAGCACATGATTGCTGATACAAGGACAAAATATGCAAAAAAATTTTTTTATACTCATAAACAATCATATGTTTGTAAAGACTGTGGTCTTCCCCTGTCTAGGTATTCAGGTCTTTTGGATGCCTTTAGTTATTTGCTGATTACTGTGACTAGCTCTTCACATGTGGAGTCCAACTTGCTGTTTCATGTAGGTGCTTCTAGTTGAGTGCTTGTATGTTTTCTGGTAAAGATGTGGGTGCAAACAATAGCTTTATGGTACTCTTTGAACAGAGGCAACTTTGAAGTTTACCACAGAGCATAGGCTGAGGTGTTAGCCAGGTCACTCTGACCCAGCCTTTGTAGAAAGAGCTTAGCTTCAGCACATGTTTTCACTTGGCTCCCTGTGGAAACCAGGACAGTTCTCCTGTTTCCACCACAGTGAATTTCCTGTTGGTTTTGCCTGTGCTGAGTCTGTTAGTGAATTCTCCTGTCTTTCATCAGCCTTACCTTTGCCTTTGTCTCAGATTTTTGTTAAGAAAACTATGTAAGTTCTCCCCAACCTAGAGCTGTAGTTGATTTTGCTGTAGATTATCTTAGTTGGAAAATCAAAGACAGCACAAACAGAGGGTTTGTATTACTAAAATCTGTCATAAATCATGTTTGGAAGATGTGCATGTTTTGCACAGATGTTTTTGGGGGAGGGTTTGTTCCCTGAATTGATTGATGATCCTATCCAGAGCTTTGATACATGAATGTTAACTCTAGGTGCTTACTGTTAAATATATTGAATACTGCCCTTTTAAATCTGACATATCAAAACATTTCTTGCATTTCTTTCTTTGGAATCTAAGTAATGTTTTCAGCCCCGTCAGGTACACCAAAGAACAAGTGGCCTTACTGTGTATATCCACTGCTGTTCTAGCCCACAGTCCTTGGGAACTGCTGCCATTGAGACAGGATGGGCCAGCTGCTAAACCTTTCTGTGATTGTAATGCTTCTTAGGCCGCACAATTCCCTTGTGTCAGCAGCGGTGGGTGAGTGCTTTAAGACTTAGCTGCCTTTTCAAATAGTGAAACATATGGGGCAGTGCTAGGATAGAAACAGCCATGGAAAGTAGGGATTTGAATGCCTTTGTACCTTTCAGATTGGTTTGGAGCTGCCTGTTAATTTTCCCCCCAGGAAAACAAGGCAGTAGTTCAAACTGCAACCATGGAATGAACTTAAGTTAGTTCCAACTATGTACTTCTTAGCGCCTCTTCCTGAGTCTCTGCTCTCCAGCCTCTGGCTGAGTCTCAGACACATTAGCCATTTCAGTTCCTTGTTCCACTACTTGACAGGAAGCTGTCATATAGAAAAGTCAACCAAAGGCTGCTTCCTACATTGCAGGCTGTGGTGTAGCTGATGGTATCTGCAATACCAAGCATTTGGCATCTTTTATTTAGTACCTGATGTGCACTGGCTTCAGTGCCTGTCCTTTAAGGAGCAACTTCTAACTAGGCCTTAAATTAGTTACATTCTGTTAAATTTCTTGCATTTCTTTCTTTGGAACCTAAGCAATGTTTTCAGCTCTTCAAGTAAGGTAGATCTGAGAATTTCTCTGGGACAGAAGGGGATTTGGAATCAACTGACAGAACATGCAGTTACCAATAAACAAGTATTTTGTCACTTCATTGTGTGCTATAGATGCCTGCTTTTATAAATTGGTCAGTACTCTATTTCACCATAGATACACTGGTGAATTTTATGGTCTGAAATGGGAAAAATTGCACATATATTTTCCAGCTTTCCATACATGGGACTGTACTCAGGAGCTGTGACATCCTGCCCAAGGCTGCACATGAGACAGATGCCTCTTATCCCTGGGGAGTGGTAGGACAGTAGCAAGAGCTCAGCTTAATGCCTTTTTGTGGGCAGCATTCCATGATGTTCTGTACCACACTGGGATTCTGCTATGTTCTTCAGCAATATTGTAAATATAATTAGATATTCAAATATTTTAAATAGTTAAGGCTATTTGTAGAAAAACATAGTAATTCCCCTTGAACGAGTGATACTCTTTATGTGGAGAAGTCATACCCTCACTTGTGTGTTTCTAGTGAGCGCATAAAACACCCTTCATGTACCAGACTGCCTTGGCTGACAGAGGAGGGAACTCCAGCTACTACAGACATTGCAATTCTGGGTGAGATGGACACAGTGACCTCTCAGCCAGGATGTTGTGTGTCTGCGGCATTCATCCCTGAACTTCCAGACTGTAATGCTCACAGAGCCTCTTGGCCAGCCCTCACTCAAGAGTGACTTCTATGTTTGGCCATTTACAGTTCAGAACTCTCCTCTGAAACATATACAGTTTGGGTGGGATCTGCATAGTGTGAGAATGTGGCAATGTCCTTGATAAATAGCACATTAGCAATGAAGTAGTTTCTTTCCTTTGAGCTGCAGCCAAGAGTAGACAGCAGTATAGCTCTAGTTTGCAACTGTGTGTGTTACCTCATTGCTTTCCCCAAAACTGTCGGTTTGTAGCTAAACACTTGGGATAGAATGTTATCGGAGTTGTTGCTTCAGTCTGGGAAGGAAAATTATGGTGTCCATAGCGAGCTTAGCCTAAGAAGTGGTTAAAGGAGGATTTTGCATGCTTTAGTGAGTCATGTGTGGTTCTACGCATATGTGTTGCTTAGTCCCTAAATATGTCACTGTGTCTGTCCTGAACAAGAGCTCACAGCTCTAGTGAACTGGCCAGCTGCAGTGTGTCATCCCTTCTGATCCTCATGTGTACCAGTTAACCCAGATCATGCATGTTTTTTCCCTGTGAAGACTGCTGGCTACTGTACAAAACCTTTTAAGTTGGCACAGTCTGATACTGTCCATCTGTTGCATCACACCCTGCATTGCACTTTCAATGAAGAAGATTAATGTCCTCTCTGTTGGTGTTTTAAGCAACATTATTGTGAGTTTTTTAAATTATTTATAATGGCTAATTAGACTTGGAATATCCAAAGTACATTCTTGGGGCTTGTCTAGTGAGAGAAGATATATAAAGTAGTGATGTGTGGAGACAATTATTTAAGCACTAAATGAGTAACTTCTGTAGTATGTTCCCTGGAAGGCTGTACAATATGATCACACTGGTGTATGGATGTCCAAGTATCTTGGCTACCTGGGTGATTGTGTATTGGAGTTGGCCACCCAGTGAATTTCAGCATGAAGTTTTGCTGAAACCATGTATCACTTCCCTTTGGAAAAGGTGATGGATTAAATGTCATTGAGACTGGAATTTTCCATTTTTTCTTAAGGCGCAAAGACAGGTCACAGCATCCTGGCTGGGGGAGATTTGGTCACATGTAAGCTGTTTCTGTCATTACTGGTTATCAGCTGTGCAAGAAGTAGACTGGGTAACAATTCATTGCTGGCCAAAAACTGATGCCTAGAAGCCTCCCAGCAGGCTAAGCTGGCTGCCTAGGCTCTGCCCAGTCGCCACTCCTCCTTTTGAACACAGTTGATGAGCAGGAAGAGGCAGATTTAAATTATTGGGCTAAATTAGTAGCCCTGATTATTTTTGTAGTTTTATCTTGCTTCTGGGAATTAACACAGTCTCATGTTGAATTTGCTTTCCCTTTCTTTCAAGTTCCTTATATTGCTAGCTGGACAACCTCTTCTTCCTCAAGCAGATTGAAATACTCTCCATAGCCAGCAAGAATGCAGGAATTTGCATTACTTATCAGCCTCTCTAGGTCCAGCTGCCTTCTAATTCTGGTGTCTTACCCACTGCTTTCATCCTTCCTCCTACATATACAGACATTAGAAGTAGTAGCTGTGCTGCCTTTGGCTTCTCCGTGACCCCTCCTCTACTGCTGCTTGGGTGTGTGCTATGTGCCACTTAAGCCAAAACCACAGACTGCTCTGTGTCCAGGTGTATCAGAAGCACAGGGGCCTGTTGAAGTAATGGGAACTTGTCGTTATGCCAGGTTCTTCATGAAGATCATAAAAATGATGGCTTTTTCTCCACTGTCTTGTCCCGCAGACTTATATAAATGTGTGCTCTACTGTGACACTGTTTAACGTCCTGGCTGCTGGGAGCATGCGCTTGGGCATGAAGGGCAACACAAGTCCAAGTGTGAACTGCCTGCACTATTGTCCACTTTCAGGCTTCAGTCTGTATTTTGCAAGTCTCAATGCACTGTGTGCAGTTTTGGCCTGCCTAGTACAAGACAAATGTGATTTAGGGAATGCAGTGATGGGCCACAAAGGTGATAAAGAGACTGGAGCATCTGTCACAGGAGGAGGGGCTGAAAGAGCTGGGGCTGCTCAAGAAGGTTCGGGGAGATCTGGCCAGTGTGCTCAAGTCCCTGCTGGGAGGAAGCAAGGATGAGGGGGCCAGACTTTGCTGTGGACAGGAGGCAATGGGAAAAAGAGAAACCACACAGAATTCCATCTGAACACAAGGATGTACATTTTTCCTGTGAGTGGTCAGATACTGGGACAGGTGGCCCAGAGATGCTGCAGAGTCTTAATCCATGGAGATGTTCAAACTCTGCTCTGTACTCTGCCTTCTGCTCCATGTTGATTCTTTAGGGTTATTTGTTTGCTAAGCAAAGATGCCAGGCTTGCAGAGCTAGTGACTTCAAACTGTGACTGTGAAACCTGCTCAGCAGAAACCCAGGGCAGCAGTAATACGCCATCCAGATGTAGGTGTGTAGCCACAATACACCCAGCTACAATTGGGAACTCACAGTAGCAAAGGAGTAAGTGATTTTCAGCCAGCTGGTAGAGACCAGCAGGGGCACAGACGTGAATGCCAAGAGAGTGAAGACTGGCAGAGTCAGCATGGCACAGACAATAGCAAGGACACCTCAGTCCAACACAGTGGTGGTGAAGGGAATGAACAGAAAATCCCTTCCAGGGGACCCTGCTTCCCATGGGTCCTAGTGGCACATGGGGCTGCGCAGAGTGGGCTGGCAGGAGTGGCAGTGACACGGCATTTCCTTGGCTGTTAGCAGTGTAGCAGACCAGCTGTTCTACCTCTTGCATAGGCTTCTGAACTGAGAACTGAAGTGTTAGTAGGTGTCCGGCACTCAAGCAAAACCACAGGTTTTAACAAAGGGGAAGGGAAAACATCGTTATACCATGATAATTACGGAAATAAGGAATGAAAGCTGTTTGACAAAACAGGGCCTGATTGCATGAAAGTTGTCCTTTCCCACTTGCAAAGCTTATCCCAGTCCTTTCTGTTTCCGTCTCAGGCTTCCCAAAACACTCAGCCATATACCACAGGTTGATGCTACCATAGCGCAATTACAGGACAGAGGTAAAAACAGGGGAATGTTACTTCTTGTAATTTAAGTCAGGTTAAGGTGCGTCTCGCAGTTTGCAAGGATATAAAGGACTCCTCGTTCAGCCACAACAGGTGAAATTCTGTTTGAGGGGGCTGTAGCGGACATTTCAAAAAATCAGGAACAAGTTATCAGCAAGTGCTTCATGTTTTGGGTACTCACAATTAATATGCCAACTGCTACAGAGAGAATGAGGGAGCTGTCGTATACTGCCCCAAAAATGTAAGCAGCTGCCTCCTGATTTTAACCAGAATATTTATCCTGGATAAACTTGCTTAAAATAAAATGAAGCCAAGAAAATAAAATAATTAGCGTTCTTGATCTGGTTATTTTGATAGAAAGTAAGTTTGAGCACAAGCATATGGGCAGGAAGGGTTTGAATGAGAGGACTTGTAAACAAGGTTGGTTCTGTCTGCTTTCTAGTACCAAGCCCTTGGTGGTTTACTTTCTTTTTAATTAATGCACACCACAGAGGAGCTGGTATTTTCAGACACTTTGAAGACACTTCAGCAAGTGCAGAGTGAAACTGCAGGTTAAAGTGGAGCATGTGTTTCCTGTATCAGCACAGCTCACAGCTGCAGCATGTCCAAACTACATGGGTGAAGTTTTGGCATCCTCTTTTAAGAGGCTAAACGCCCGATCTGTTAAAGGGGGTGAATGCTGAGGGGCAGGACCATGGTTTAAAAATAATATAGCAGCAAGAAAAATTTATATTGAACATCTACATTTGAGAACTACCAGGAATTGCACAGGAAATTCCTTTAAGAAGACCCTGGTTACAGCAAAAAAAAAAAACAAACCAAAAAAACCCACCCTGTCAAATTGTTAGGGACATGCAGAAATTTTATTAAATTTCCTCAAATTCTTTATAGAATTTACAGTAATTCAGTTTAACAGCTTTCACAGAGGTTTATTTAAAGATCTTAAATTTGATTAAAACTGATTTGATTAAAAACTTAAATTTGATTTGGCGATTTGCCTATCTGTATGGCTGCTTCCCATCAGTTGTCATACTGATGACATTTCTTCCCTCCTGATTTCACAGTGGCTTCTTTCAAATCACTAATGAAATAGTACCAAAATAATTTTATTTATTTTACTGCAGGCCTTACCTAATATAAAAGTTCATCCTCATAATGTGACAGAAGCTGCTACATAATCCACAAAGGGCAACAAAGCAGCAAAACAAGTCTGTGGCAGAACACCAGAACAGAAGCAGGGGTCTCAATTTAGATAGCCAGGTTGGTGCTTTCTTTTAAGCAAAGGCAAGCATTAAAAAGGAAGTCTGAAGCTTTCACCAGATACAAAGGCTTCCTCTTGTACAAACTCAGGCCGAGCAGGCCCAGTTATATTCTGGACACAACAGAGTGCAGCATCTGCAGGGCAGAGCTGCCCCAGGCATGTGACATTGACACCCCGCCCAGCTCAGGAGACACACACTTTGTTGGTCTGTCATGAAGGTGAAATGTCTATGGACTGTTTTTTAAATGGAGTATTTCTTCCCCTTCTCCCAAATCCTTCTGATCCTCCTTGGAAGTGTTTGAAGCTTTAAATATTGGATGAGTAATTTTCCTTTAAGGTTTTTCTGCAGTCTTTCAGAAGCTTCTCTCATCTTTGAAGGGAAAGAAGGGTCAAAGAGTCCTCAAACTTTTAGGTGTCAAAGGCATGCTTCTCCACATTTCACGAGTGGAAGGAACAAGTCTTATTACCCCTGTATTTCCTAGTCCTTCCAAAACTGAGGCCTGCAAGGCTTTGTCTGCTTATGTCAGTCAATGGGCCACAGCCATAGAACAGTACATGGTGTCTGGCACAAAGGGGGTGATGCAGTTGTGGAAGAACATGATGGTGAGGACCAGGAGCCAGTAGGGAAGGGGAAGGTGCTGTATGTCCTGAATGTGCTGCAAAGATAAGATGTGCCCTCACTCTCCAGGAAAATAGCCCAGCTTCACACCAGTGTTACTTTCTGCAAGCCACTGAAGAGCACAAGAGATTTAAGAAGTGATGGCAGTTAAAAGGGAAGTAAAAGGCAGCTCATATACCTCTAAGTGAAATTTGAGATGTACTGACTCTAAAACATGCCTTCTGTAACACTATACAGTAAAAAAAAAAAAAAAAAAGCTTTCTTATTTTTGTAAAGGTTCTGGCTGCAAGAGACTGTTTTGAGCAGGCTTTGTTAAGAGTCCACTGCACATCCTTAAGTGAAACACAGCAGAAAGGTACAGTATAAACAGGAGTCAGAACACAACTACAGAAACCAGTTCAGAGTACTGTCATGAGAAGAAAGCCGTCTAATAGATCAAGGTGCATAAAAATTGCAGACTGAAGTTGCTTGTAATGCTTGTTCCTAGACAGAATGCAAGGAGGAATTGAAGTTAAGGGCTAGGAAGAGAACAGTACTGTCCAGATTAGCTAGTTCCTATTCTGGATCCTGTGAGCAAGAAGGCAGTTCAGAGGGAGGCTACCAGCTAGTTTTGTGCACAGAATGCTCCTCTGAGCTGCCTACAGTCAAAAAGTAACTGGCTCAGAAAGCTGCTGCCAGTCTGAGTACCACCTGAGCTCCCTGGAAGGCTCTAGGCAGGGAACTCTTGGCTGGTGGTTCACAGATGCAATCTTAGCACTGCTCTGCAAGGTTGACCCAAGGGGTGCGAATGCCCTCTCCTGGCCAAGACTGGCTCCTGTTGCTGCAGCCTTCCCTATGCTCCAGTGGCAATGCTCCTGCATCAGGGATTTCCAGGATAGAGATGGGGAAAAAAAACATGTACCACTTTTTTGGATTCTTGCTGGATAATGCCATCCAAGCCCAGCTACCCACTTTGTCAAGTACACTGACTGTAAGGGCTGAAACAAACCCCAGCACACAGAGCAGGCTCCCTGGGAAAAACAAAAGGTATTAGAAATTCCTGGGAGTGGAGAGCACTGAACGACAAAACCCACTGCATATAAAACGCCGAATTCTCCATGACTCCTAAGCCCAGATTCTCTTAAAACAGAATAGGACCCTTCACCTTGCACCACCCTGGCACAGTCCCTGAGCTCTGCCCACTGAGCTCCCATGGCTGCAGGCCAGTGAGGCTAAAGCCACCTGAGTCTCTCAGGCAGAGCTCAGCTGGCCTGTGGCTAGAATGCTCCTGATCTGCAGCAGAACTGTACAATAAACCCAAGATAAAAGCAAAGGGAAACCCAATATAAAAGCATTGGGAAACTTGCCTGGTCCCCAGAGCAGGGGAGGCATATCACGGCTGTACAGGAAGCCAGGCTGTACCTCTTCATTGGTGTGACCTGTTGCAGTTACCCCAGCAGTCTGGTCTGTGAGCACAGGCAGCTCCAGAGTAGTGAGTCTGTTTATTGCTGCCTACACCAAAGCAAGTTTTACAGTGGTCATCTGCTGCAGACATCCTTCTTAGAAGGAGTTCTGTACACTTTTTGTTTTCCAGAGAGCCAAAACAGCTTCTGAGATGAATGCACGCTTTGTCTGATGTATTGACCCCTTCGTGGGCTACAAAAGTCACTGTGCTATGCTTGTAAATGCTGCCTGAGCACAAAACTTAAATGTCAGACAGGATGTGATGCCCTATGCTCACCACAGCTTTTCTCTCTGAGAGCTGGAATCAGAGGACACTAATCAGTTTCAACTTCTGCAACAGATTAATCTCTTTTCAGTGGGTCATGGCTAATACTGCCTTGTTTTGTAAATAACACTTTTCTATAGTCACTGAAGCAAGCCTCCCTAACATCACCATTCCAGCAGACTACTCATATGCTGTATAACCCTTTCCTTCCACTTGAGACAGATCTTGTCTCACTGCACCAAAAAGAGGAGAGAAGCTCAAAACTTCTAAAGCCCTAGAACAGATTCACACTAAAAAATGTGCAATTCAGGTTCTTCTCCTCACAGTAATTTAAACATGTGGTTTCAATCAGCCATGTGCAAGGCATCTTCTGCTGGGACCAGGGCAGACACTGCTGCAGAATCAGCAGGTTCTGCTGGCCAAAGTACAGAATGACGAACACATTTCGTTCCTGTCTCTTTCACTCTGAAGTTTCTATTCCATGGGAGTTCTCCTATATTAAGTACTGACTATCTGTGACTGTAGATGCTAAAATATGCCAAGAAAACAAAGCTGTCAGGCTGACACTAAAGAATTAGAGTGCATTTTCTGGCATCAGTGCAGAAAACACCACTCATTGCATACAGAAAGCAACAGGAAAAACTGGAAGATCATGTGCCATTTCCTGCTTACCTCACTACTTCAGGTGCTTTTAATCATTGGACAAAACAAGCTGGCCTTGGTCTAGAAAACACTAAAGAAATTCACCTCCCTAGAGTGTCCACTGCATTCCAAACCTTGTCTCAAACTGCTGGGTGAAGAAGAAATTGAGAACACTCCCAAGATGGGAGAAAGACAAGAGTCAATCCAAATGCCAGTGCCAGCTCCTTCCCCTTGAACCAGAAAATTGTGATAACAATTCTGCACAACTTACAGAAGAGAAGAATCCTCTCTTGAACAGACAGGCTTGACCAAGAGCATGGCACAGAAACAACAGCTCTCAAGCTGGAGAGCTCAGGCTAGAAGCTGCTCCATGCATGCCAAGAGGAGGCATGTGCCAGAGAAGGTATATGCTAGCCTTACAGTCCATTTAAAAATGTACTAAATCATGCAGAGGCATGGGAGATGAACTTATTCATCCTCTAAGGCAAGCAAAAATAATTTCAAAGGCAGAGAAATCACATGTCAGTGCCCACCCTTGAGAGAAGGACAAACTTGTTAGAGGGGAAGACTTAAAACATTCCAGCACACATTAAATCAAGGAGCAGTGGTCTACCAACAACACAAGTCACTGGGGAAGAGCAGGTGAAGCCAACTGGTAGAACAAGGGTCCAGAAGGCAAAAGTGTATAATGATCCTTTTGTGAGATGTAAATTTGAAAATATGAAAATATGTAAATGTGAATTCCTTAGTACTAAGTGACCCATTCCCGGAACCAAAGAGCCATTAACATCACTGGGAGGAGGTATGGCAAGCCCTTGAAGCAAGCCCAAAGCAAAGATGGGTGATCCCAGCACAGTGAGAAAAGAAAGCAAAAACACCAACTAGGAATAAACAGAAAAAATGCACAAACCTCAAAAGACATGCTTAAGTCAAGACAAAGGCATTCTGTGTCGAAAAGAAAGAACAACCTCAAAACACACCAATAAACCTCATCAGTTTACTCTGTGCTTTCAATTTCTTGAAGACTTGTCTCTTTTTATAAAATGACTTGGCAGTCATCAAAATAATGATGCTGTTATCAATGGTGGGAGGTCAGAGGGGCAGGTAAGTGGCAGGGAACTCTCAAGAGAACTCTATATAATCTCTGACTCTGCCCTGAGCTCCATTGCAAGCTATGACCTAGAGAACATGATCTCCTCTGTGCCTTTCCTAAGACATTTACCTCTGTGATACCTAGTGAGAGGGACTAATCTGATTTTTATTTATGCCTCAACATATGTTACTCATTAAATAGAAGATTCCTATAAGGGCTGTACATGTGCTGGCAGCCCTGTCCCTGGGAAGGCTTTGCCTGGCAGCCAGTCAGGGCAGAGGACGCTTCCACTAACTCCCCCTCCCCCACACTTGCCAGTGGGACAAATGCCCAGATGCCTGGGAAGAATGCCCAGGAAATCGGGCTATGGGAGGAGCTTTTAGCGCATAAAAGCAGTTAACTGTGACATGAGAGCCATTATTCTTTGGGTTTCTTGGAGGAAGCGGGGCCTCGCCTCTAGGGTCAGGTTTGGCCGTCTCCCCATCTCGGTTTCTCATCCTGGTGGTCCTGCTTCCCTGTCCGCACCTGCTTTGCCCTGCTTCACCATTTCCATGAACCAGCTCATCGCCACAACAACTTCATGCTCTGCTGCCTCCCCAGCAGAGCAGGTGCTGCCACAGCCAGCCGCCCCTGCCATGTTTCCTGGGCGCAGCAGTGGCTACCGCCGCTTGCACCCAGCTGCAACCACACCTGCCACAATATCAACCCGCAGCGACCAGCCTCTACCCGCCAATTGCACCCAGCCATTCAAAAGAGCTGTGCAAGGCTCGCTGCAGCTTGCAGCCAACACCGGAGGCATGCTGCCACTTTGAAAGCCGTGCCAAACTGCCGCTAGAGACACACAGCTCGCTGTGGCTTGCAACACACAACACCGTTTGCCGTGCTGATGCTGACAGAGTACTAGAGTTCTTACGGTAACACTGTCCCTGTCTTGTTTCTCTCTCTGTCTCTTTCCCTCTCTGCTCGCGTTTCTATCCCCTTCAGTAGGAACACTCCTTTACCAATAAACAGTTCTCAGATATAATATTGTCTTGTTTGCGCTTTATTTTCATCTGAGAAATCTATTAAAAAGAATCCCTCCTGTCTCCCTCTTTAACAACATATCTTGGTTTGAAAAGACAAGTGTCTGTTAAGGAAGGCAGGAGCCTCTCTTGAAATGGTAAATGTCAACCTTTCAAATTATTATAGTTTTGAAATTAAGGGGCTCTCAGGCAAAGATATGGGAGTAGGAATAACAGTTCTTTATTAGGAAAAATAAAAATGCAGTAATACAAAACAACACTGACACAGAATATGACCTGACATTCTGTTGGTTAGGGTGTTGGTAGCAATCTGATTGAATGGTGGCTGCAGTCCTCCTGCAGTGACAGATGTGGTTCTGTTGAAGCAGTGATCCTGTAGAAGTTTTCCTCTGAAGTTCCAGAGGTCGTGTAGATAGGCCTGGTCTTCCTTTGGGAATCCAGTGGAAAAGAAAGCTGCTCTGGGTATCCAGTGGGAAAAGGCTGCTGTGGTTTTCCAAAAATCAGAGTCTATCCAGGTAAGAATGCTTGGCTTCTCTCTCTGGGTGGAGTATCTTCCAGTGGGATGATGTAATTTGATCAGTCATGCAGTGAGACTCAATGGCCTATTAACAGAAGATATCTCCTGGAGAGAGGGTGGGTCTGGAAGAGAAAGAAAACTGCCCCACCTGGTCTTAACAGGTTGTCAATTAACAGAAGATAACTGCCCCACCTCTGACAGATACCTATAAAATACACACCCCCAGCCACATCTTGCATTTGCAACCTAAGACACAGGAGAACAAGACATACAAAGTATGACTGCATTTTCTGTGACTGCTGGGTCTTAGCTTTCAGCAAACACCAGAGCAAATGCCAGAGCTGGGAGCAGAATCCTGCTTTATCCGTTTGTCCCATCAAAAATATGTAATACTACTCTCTATCATGTCTGTGTCAGCAAAAAGTGTGGTCCCAGACTTCAGAAAAGCAGACCCAGCTAACGAAAGGACCCTAAATCCACCCACTTCATGTGCTGTAAAGAGGAGACCAGAGATGCACCAGCTTCCCATATGTTTTTTCCCAAGCTACTGCATGAACTTGTTTTTTTTCTTCCCTGAGACAAAAGCCGTCACCATTTTTCCCCCTACTCCCCACCAGGTGGTCAGCCGTTGGTTTTTTTGGTAGGGTTTTTTTTGTGGTTTTGTTTTGCTTTGGGTTTTGTTTAGTTTTTTGGTTTTGTTTTGTTTTGTTTTCCCCTGGTATACCTATGGTATTGACATTTCAATATCTAGCGTTTATTCACTTTTTTCCTGTGCTGTGTGGGCACTTGGTTTGTCATAAATAGCTGGCTTTTTCCACCTTCATCCATTAACATTCATTTCTTATCAGCGGGAAGAGATTGCTGAAACCCTTTTCTTCAGAGGAAACATTAATTCCAGAGCGTTTCCTCTCAAACTTGTCTCTAATCCGATGTTAGAGTCCAGCAAATCCCTCTGGCTCCCCTGGCTGTCTCGAGACCATGGCAGGGGGCCCAGAGATGCTGGCTTCAATTTTGGCCTGTGGAAAAAGCTGTCAATTTTGTATGAGGAATTACAAGTCACAAGGGTTTTAGTAGTGTGATATTTGAACTAACACAGGGTGGAAAAGTAGAACTTTGGGATTTTTAGAATGTGATTCAGGGGGTACAAGATGGAGGAATTTGGGCATGTCCTAGTCTTCTTCTCCTTCATCTTGTCCTCCATGTCTTGGTGTGATGGTGACACTTTCTGTTGGTTTAAGGTAGAGATTCACTGTGTAACACAGATGATGGGAATTGGTAATAAATTGTAAACATAGACATGTAGCTTTGAGTATATAAAGTGGGAGCCGCCTGAGGCTCGGGGGCAGATGGCCATGGCCTCCTTTCTGGATGGAGCTCGGCAGGTCAGAGAAAGAATGTTAGAGATAAGAAGAAATAAACAACCTTGAAAGTGCAATTGGATGCATTCTAGGCTCCTTCTTTGGCTGCATTGGGCTAGGGAAGCAAAAACTCTTTACGATCTCGGGGTCACCTCGACCATCTGAACCCTGAGACATCGACAATCTGAGACACATTGCTTTATACAAAGCAATGGAAATAAATGGGGATGTTGCTGTAAATTTTTGAGGCACTAAGGTGTGTGCTGCTGCACCTTCCTGCCTAAAGAAATTGTCCCCAGCGAGGGCTGTCTGCACCTGCAGCTTGTCAGCTGAGAGTACAGAAGGAAAAGTGGGACTGGAGTCCAGGACAGGAGAAAGAAAGCAGCATGCTGGTTGTGAATATATGCACAAATGTGACATTGGCTGTCTCCCATCCTACTCCATTCATCGTTCTGTCTCTCACTGGATGGAAGGCCATTGGGTGCAGAATGGCTACAATAAAACATTTAACAGCAGCCAGCATTTCTGGGATTATCATGAGCCTCTGTATATTTTACTGCACTTTTTAGCTCTTTCTTAGTTTAACATGAGATACCTATCCTAGCAGAGGCTATGGTTTATGTACAACATAGCTTGCTTTTTCTGTCCACTCTATACTGTATAGGGCAGGGAGTAAAATGTATGAGATTGGCATGCTAGAACATTTTGGCCTCATTCAGGAAATCTTGTTTACCTTCAGTTCAAGGTTTACTCATTGGTTTAACATGCATGAAAAAATAAATAAAGCCTGCATGCAAGTTAATAGAAAGAAACAAACCCTGAACTTACACTTTTGCATGCACGTGTTTGTTGCAGTTCGTTTGTGGTCCCCAGGGAGTCCCCCTAAACTGTATGTTTGCTGGTAGCAGCAGGCAGGCAAGGAGACTCCACACACTTCTAAGGGTGATAATTAGATGAGGGTTTACTGGGGGTCCTACCCCTGGGAAGCAGCATGGTTTCTGAGGGAGAGGGAGGGGGAAGAGGGAGAAGCTAGGGAGAAAATGGCCAAGAGAGAGCCTGGTCCCCCTGGTACAGCTTGACAGGGAGATTCAAAGTGGGCACGGAATAAGACTTGGGCCAGTGGGATTACAGACACATGATACTTCAGGGGAGGATTACAGGCTTGGAATAAATCGTACATTTTTGAGGGGTGAGACAGAGCATACCATTTAACTGAAATGTAACACCACACATGTTATGTTCATATCCACTGTGAATGTGATTATCATCTTCCCTGAAAAGCACCCTTTGATATCAATAACACAGCAATGAGAATTAGCGGAATACAGAGCTGGAAGACAGGACCGCTATCCTACAGTTCCTCGGAGTAGATCCCACTGCACTTAAGGTTTGGCACTTAGCACAATGACGTTAGAAGGGAATGCTGCACCACTCAACCATAATTTCCTGATACATGACAGAGCTCTCACGGGACACTTGTGAGTGTTGGGGACAAGGTAGGTAGTACACAAGTCCAGCAGTTTATTGTTACAGATCAAAAGGTGGGCAGTAACTGGATATGTGCTAATTTGGGGGACTGTGGCAAAAAGACATTTGCTTTAGGCAAAGATGCCGTTTTTAACATTGTCCAGAAAATGCTACTGAAGCATACTGAAGAGAGGCAGAGGATAAAATAACTTTGCTGTTGCCAAACCACCTCAGCACAGCAATGAGCAGGCCACTTCAACCTTCATCAAATCAGATGATTTTAAAAAAGTTACAGCAAAATTTATAAATCTGTGTTTTGATCAAAATGTTGCAAAAAATATAACTATCTGAAGCATTTTAAATACAGAATCGCACTGCTTATACTGAATTCACCTCTGCTTTCTTATGTTCTTTAAAGAACTTAAATAAAATAGAGTATGAAAAAAGAGTTGGATTTGCTTTTGGGGATGCAGAAATCCATGTTTGTGAATCTCAGGGGTTTCACCCAGAATGAAAGTTGCTTTCACTAACATTTTATGAGCACTAAACAAAACCTCTCCTGAGTCTTCCCTACAAGACCTGACTTCTCTTCCCTTTCTGCTTTCCTTTCCCTTTTCGTTCCCTTCCTTTTCCCCTTCTGTTTTCTATTCCCTTTCCCTTCCCCATCCTCTGTACACTGAGGCACTGGGTACAGTGCCGCCAGAAACTTCCAAACACCTCCTTGATGTACCATTACTGTTGAACAGGGAGCAGCAGCCTTAGATCCTGCTTGGTATTTTCACAGTCTTGCCTTGTTGAACATGTTTTTATTTTGTTTATTGTGCATTATTCTGGTTTGAAAGCAAAACCAGTGAGAGACTCCAAGTCAGAAATACAATTTATTAGGGAAAAAAAAAAAAAAAAGTCCATGCAATAATGTAAAAGAAAAACTACTGACAGAGTCAGTATGCAACCTCACATCCCTTTGGTCAGCATTTTGGTAGCCATCCAAATTGGAGTGGCTGCAGTCCTCCTGGAGTGGCAGATGTGGTTCTGTTGGAGCAGTGGTCTTTGTAGAAGGGTGTAGTCTTCCTCTGAAGGTTTAGTGAAAAACCCCAAGCTGATCCTCTTGGGAACCTGTGGAAAGGCTGACGACTCTGTTGCAAACCCCAGAATATATTGAGGTGGGGATGTTTTGCTCCTCCCCCCTGGGCGGAGCATCTCACAATGGGCTGATGTCATTCTGAGTAATTTGGTAGGTCATTGATCACCTGTTAAATAGAAATGGTTCCTGGAGGGAGTTATCCCAGAGTATATGGCAAGACATTGATGGGCCCATTGAGGGGATAAGGAAAATTGCCCAGAAGACAGCTACTGCACAGATGGCAGTAGAAAACATCTTGCTTCTCAGTCTCGGACATGCACATTTATACTGGTGCCACTTACTACTCTGAAGCAATATAAAGGATTAGAGGTAACAAACCAGCATATGCACCTGCTTCTCTGTTGGTTAGAGAAAGCAACATGCTACACTAAAGCCATTAATTACATTTTGACTAATGAGAATATTGTTTGCCAACGATGATGGAGTGCTCAGATGGACACAGCTAGTCTATACAAAAATTTTCTGGTTGTGAATGTATCCAACCCATAGTTTTATCTATTTTTTTCAGCCCATTTAATTAATAAAACTCTATAATAAGGTAGAAAACTACAGAGTCTGCAGTATTAAAATGCAGTCAGATGAGAACAGATCAAACAGAAATAGTAAGAGTCTGTGATCTCTGAGTACCTAACAAGTCAGGTATGTGGGCGATTGCTCCTTCTAACATGCTAACCCAGCACTTACACAGCACAATATATGGTTAAATGTCATGTATATTCATTACATTCCTTGCGATAGGAGTGGTTATACAAATCAATTCTCAGAAATCATTAATATCATTAATGTATGTGATACACAAGCATAGCGTACTCTGGTGGTCACATTGAAGAAGGCTCTGGGTCTTCCTCAGGGGTTGTTCTGACAAAGACTGGCAGTCTTCCTCACTTTGCACTTTTCACCTTAATTTCTTAAGCATGTACAGCCCTTTGCTGGCTGGTTACACGTTTCCTGTGCCGGTTTCAATAGGTTTTGTTCCTTTTATCTTGACATGGTACATTCTGTTTCTCTTATCTTAACAAAGCTAAGGCACATCCTGCTTAGACTTGTGATTAATATTTGCTGACTCTTACTAGTTTACTCATGGTTACATGAGTTAACTGTTGATCAACTCCTTTCACCTCGTGGCTGTAAACTAAAAACTTTAGACGTGGACATACTGGTAAGGGTTTCCAAGATACATTGCTGGTTGTCTATTTAAATGAAGGCTGACAGTCTCTGTAGCAGACATTCCCTAGCCAAAGCACCAGTCACTGCCAGTTACCAGTCACAGTTCAGAAATTACTTGACAAAGGAGGTTTTGAAAAACTACTTCAATGGGTTTTCCTGGCCTTAACAGATATGGAAGAAGCTTTTACAATAGGAGATGAACTTCATTAAACTGTTTTGAAAGGAATGAGGGACTTGTCTTTACAGACTGTGGATCTGCTGGTAAACAAAGGTAGATACTGAGAGATAAAAGAAACAACGGGAAGGATTTCACTGATTGATAAATGGAACGAGAGATTTGTCTTTACAAACAAATTGTAGGTCTGCTGAGAAAAAAAAATTGTATACTGAGAAATGAAAGAAACAATGAAAGAACCATAAATTCCATAAGGAATTCCACCGAGTGACAAGGAAAAGACAAAGAGGGGGGTTATACATTAGAAGAGGGTCTTACATATTAGGCATTTCAGGTATTGGGCATTTCAGAAAGTCTGTACCTGTCAAGTATCTCAGCCAACCGGGAAAGAAAGAGGGCCATGCAGCCAGGAAATTAGGATAAAAAAGAGGCTGTGTCCTCCAAACACTTGAGAGACCCCAGGGGAAATGTCCCATGACCTCTCCCTTTATTCAAATAAAGTTATAGGCCTCCTCTGTCTCCTTTTTGGACATAAACCTGTAGTGTTTTTTGTGAAAAATGCATTTTATATGATTGGCTCTTTGCAAATATTAAAATGAATACTGTATGTGTTATGTTGGAAAGTTATGCTGTATTAATCTCTTTTAAGTAGTGTGGTAAATATAGTTTTTGGGCTATAGCATAATATTAAAATAGAAACTATGTGACTTTTGGTAACTAGCTCAAAGAATAGAAAAGATAATCAAGAAATTATTCGCATTATCCTCTCTGGATAGAGATAACAGCAACAGACAAGAAGATTCCAAGAAAAGAATTATTGCCTCCTTCTTGGGAAAGCCCAGATTTCAAGAAACCAAAAAGACTGATTTACAAGATGAGTGGGGGAAGCTGAAATTAAGTAGAAACACCCTAGTGTGAAAGGAATAGTTGAATCATGTATGAGATATATGAATATGAAATTGGCTATTGCTTTTAAGGGGTAATCCTTTGTTAGCAAGGTGTGCCTTTTGGCAGAATGCCAGGCACCTGGACATCTGTAATTCTTTGCTTTTTGTTGTCTCCTATTGTCCTAATTTTTATTACTATTTTCATTACTATTAAACTTCTAAAATTTTAACACAAGTGAATGGTGTTTTTCACATTTGTGCATTAATTTTCCTGACTATTTGAAGCCAAATCAAACATTCATTTTAAATAAATAGGAATGCTACTAACCAGTTCTTATTCTATACAGAGATAAACCTTTTAAAAAGTTTTATACACTCCTATCCCAGGAGCTAAAGCTTGTCAATCACCCCTCCAGATACTACTGCCTTATTGAAAGAAAGCACAAGTAGTTCCTGCTATCCATGTATTTTTAAACAAGAATAGTCTTGTAATGTTATAAGACTATTGTTATAAGATGATAATATAATATTGAATAATAACTTATAAATGTTATAGATATATGTTATACATATAAATGTGAAATAGAGATTTTTGGAGCTCACTTGAGTTAACAAAATAAATTAAGCATTTAAATTTTAGCTTGTACAATTATGCATTGAATTTTAACCTTTTACTTAAGAAACCTCTGCCATGATACAAAGGGCATAGGAAAAGGCAAATTCCTGAAGCTTCTTCCATAAAGAACAACACCGAGGAGACCAGGAGATGCAAAGAACCCAGATAAAGGGGCTCCTCTGTCTCCAAGCTTATCAAGACTGACTGATGTACTCAGATAAGCACCAAAGAACCAAAAGCACACACACAAAGGAGAAAACTTCTGAAGTTCAGTCATGAGGAAGACCACAATCTTCAGCCTCAGAGACCACCGAGAGACCCTCATGTGACCACCCAGCAAACCACACATGCTCAGAAGGGCGTGGCTCTATTTAGCATGAGAGGCGAGTACAGATGGGGGCCAGAGGTTGAATATGCATGGGAAGGTTGTGTAATGTATTGCATATGGAATAAAGAATAAAGATGTGGGTAAGACCAAGGCTCGGTGCACAAGTTTTCTGAGAGATATCTCGCTTGCGCCGGGTGCTGACATACATATCCACTTCATAACTACATCAGGTTGTGGAGTCTATTTATTCTGCTTATCGCTTTAAATGTTATACAAGATAATCACTTGTAAATGTTAAGAGATGATAATATAATATTGGTTTCCGCATTCATAGATTACCTTTTTGTATTTTGATAGGGTATAACATACTTACTTTTAACTACTTTGTATAGTATAATATGTCAGTTTATGTATTCACTGTATAGTTCATATGAATAGTAATGTGTTAAATATATCGTAGGCTTTACCAAAATATTAAAATAGAGACTAAAATACTTCTATGTAACTAACTCAGAAAATGGTGTAAAGCAATTATTCTCTTTCTTACATGTGCGGACTGGCCTCTCCAAGTGATAAGATAACACTGACAAAAAACAGAGCATAAGCATCCAGGAAAGATTTATTGACTCCGTGGTATCAGGTAGTGTGAAACAACAGGATAGAACTACAGGAAGAAATAAAATATATGGACCTAATGTACAGTCAGAGGTTAAAACTGGACGAGAGTTCCTGGAACATCAAAAACTCAAAGGAATGTTTAATAATGTACAAATTAATTGTGAGAAACAGCTGCTCACTTAAAAAATTTTAAAATGTTTATTCAACCTTAGCAAAAATACAACAAAAGGACTAAATAAGGAAAAAAAGCACCGAAAGCCTCCTGTGGCTGTCTATAATGTGGCTGACTCGTCTTCAAGATGGATGCTTTGCCTTTTATACCTCTAGCCTCTCCTAGAGCCTTGTCAATCAAGTCCTTCCTTGTCCTTTCTTACATTCTGATTGGAGGTCAGGTGCTGCCATAGCAACAAGCCAACCTTCCCAAATGCCCAGATTACCAAGACCATCCAAATGATAACACATACTGGGGGGGAGCACATTGCAGTAACATAACTATACAAAACTTCTTTTAACATACATATTATGTTCACCCCTTAATTGTGAAATTCACTCATCTATAACACAATGAATATGCATGTAACCCCAGCAAATTAACTGTATATAGAGAACATGATTTTAAGATACCCGTGTGCTCTTTGGCTGTTCACCAAAAAAAAGCACCCCCGTGCTGAATTCTTCTTTTATCTTTCATTAAACTTTTTTAGAAGTCTAGAAAGTGAACTCTGTTTTTCACATAAAACCTGGTTTACATAAATTCTTCCTCTACCACAACTGTCACATGGTACTCTGCTCCATCTTTTGCTGTGGAAACAACACCTTGAATTTCAGCTCAGTACTAATGGAAGGGTGAATTCTCGGTACTAAAAATAATACATTTTCATTAGTTGTGTGCCATCAAAGTAGAAACCTAATGTTAGGATCCCCCCTACGCCCCAGGGAACTCTCTCCCCATCTGTTGCCTAAGAGATGATCATGACCAGCATTTAAGAGAGACAAAAGAAGTGCCCAAGGAGGGGAGAAGGAGTGCAGCTGCTTGCAGACTTAGCCGGGGGCTTTTCTCTTGGAAGGACAAAGATACCTGGAGACTTTGCTGGGGCGTCAGGGGGCTGGGCTTGGCTTTTCTCTTGCTCTCGGGATAAGAGAAGAACAGTCGAGCTGCTGCTGCTGTGTGGAGTCCAGGCTGTTACTGCTGTGAAATATAAAGTTGAGTTTCATGTCAGGCAAATAAAGGCAACCTGTGCAGTTGTGGTTATGAAATGTGTGGAACACGGCCATGAGACAGTTATAAAGATGAGTTCTAATAAACAACATTTATTAGGAAAGCACGAAAGAAGGCTTTTGAACCAGTTTTTTGTTTGCAAATAACAATTATAAGTCTTGTTATAGATAAAAATTGATCCAGCCAAATTAAAAATGAAAAAATAAAAATTGTATTATTAAGATCGAATTATCTCTCAGCCAGCCACAAGGAAACAGACAGTGCCGAGCCCGGGATAGGCACTGGGTGTGTCACAGAGCGGATTGCCTCAGCAGAGGTTTCCCCAGTGCCCACACACCACCCTCCTGGTACAAGCAGTTTTTATAGGAAATATTCTGCCCGAGGCCGGGATTTCGGCAATACGTCTTTTCTTCCCATTCAAAGTCCCACATATTCATAAAGTCTCTTTCCTCTGTGTTGGGGTGAACAATTTGGTGTCCAGTGGTGATGAATCTTCTTGATACGGGAACACGGCATTCAGATGTATCAACCCGGAGGATTTCAGCGATCCTGATCTAGAGTCGTTGCTGGATGATCAGCGCCTGGGCGTTCCTGTATCACCTTGAGAAACGACCCATCTCTGGGTGAACCCCATGTATTAGTTTGCAAATGAGGTTTTGTCAGAAACCGGTTTTCTAATATGTGGGGGCAACTCCCAGTGCCAGCATGTGTGCTTCCAACAATATCAAATATTACACTTATCATATTATACTGGCGTGAATTACATTCACTACATATAACAATCCCTCCCCGCTTACATTAACCCATTAACTCGCATCCTAAGGTCTACATCTACTAACTTCTTATCTTTATTTTACTACTTCAAAAACAATCTTACTTTTTCTTAGTTCCTATCATCCGAATCCTTGCTTGGAATTTTGTGGTAAAACCGGTAAGTCCTTCTTCTCTTACTTGTCCTTCAAATTTGGCCAGGGCTTCGGCAGCTCTGCTGTGCGGGTTGTTCTCCCCTAACTTCAATATTTTGGATACCTGATTTGTTTCCCCCATTGCACATTCCAGATCGGTGGGCATGGCCACTATCTGTATCCCCTGCACCACTGAGTGTATCAATCTTCTGAAACAGGGTATGAGGCAGGGCAGAAATATGAGTCCAGCTACTGAACATAAGATAAAGAATATTACTTTCCTCCACCATGCCCCATCAAACAAATGATCCCACCAGGATGCCTGGAGTATCGAATTCCATTTTTGCACTGGGACATGGGCCACTCGTTTAATTTCTGTGGCTAGGTCCCTAATAGTTTCCCCATAATCATCAATCTCCATACAACACTGATTCATTAAATTTCCTGCAAACCCCACCTTCTTCAGCTAGTAAGTAATTGAGGGCTATTCTATTTTGATATACAAAGGCCCTCATCTGGGGCTTGGATAATAATTCGAGAGCATCAGAGGTGTGATTGGATACAATCTCCACCACGGCCTGCAATCTTATGAGACAACTTAGTAAGTAGATTGGGGTCCTATATCCCCATGTCCCATCCTGTGCCCAAGTGGCAGGACCATAGTACTCAGATCCTTTCGGCAGGCCATTCTTCCCCACCCCAAGTTTGTCCTCCGACAAAGAGAGGAAAATTTTCTTTAAGCTTCTCCTCTCCCAGCTTAAGGACTCATACAAGGGGGCCCCAGTGAGCTACATTCTAATGTACAGCAAAGAAAACAGATCTTATCAGTCCTACCGTACAAGATCCTTTCCAGTGCTGTGGTAAGCTCACTGTTGGCTTTCTTTCCACAGGTCCAGTACAAACCATTTGGTGCTTTCCATCTCATTTTGACACTCTCAGGCTCATCCCAGTACTTATTTAGCTCACTTAATGATCGGTAGGGGTTAGCTCCAGGGCTTTTGTTCCAGCAGAGTCCAAGTTTGTCGCTCTATTCACACTGGCCCTTGTTCTCCTGGCTCCAGTACCTGGTAGGGTTTTCCAGCTGCCAGACCCTGCCCTTGCTAGTAGAATTTACTGTTAAAGTGGATACACATAGGGTGTATCCCACCACTTCAAGGCAGTCCCTCCCATCTCTGCTGAGACAGAATGTTCCAGTTACCATTGTGTCCAAGACCCATCCTTTGGATCTTTGGGTTATTTTCGGGGCCTTATCATCTTTCAGTTTCACCAATTGCTCTGGAGTCAAGCTCTCACCTTTCCACAGTCACTTTTCAGCAGACTTAAGCCCACCACAGATCCAGCAATTAGATAGACCTAAGTCTGTGGCAATTTCTTGCATCAAATCCACAAATAAGTTTTGATCTGAGGCAGGTAAGCCCCAGTTTGTGTACTGGTTTTTTAACTGATCATATTGTTCACTTAGAGTCCTCAATCTCTCTTGTTCTATTCTCTCTCCTCATATCAGCCTCTTGCCTTTTTACCTCTTTTGTCACTTATTTTATTCTCCAGGTCCATTCCCTCCTTATCCCTTGCAAAACAAAATGTCTTATCATATTGTAGGCAGACCCTGTCATCCTGATCCTCCAGGAGGTCCAGAATAATTAGTTCATTTTTGAGAGGCGTCTTGTTTTCATGCTTTAAATTATTTCCCACCAAATAGGTTTTACCTCCCATCATACACATGCCCAATTTATTCAAATTGTTATGAACAAGTTCATTAGTTGTTATAAACAAGTTAAAAGAATTTAAAGTTAAAAGTGTTAATTAAGACTGTTATTACCTGTTAAATCCCCGTTGATGTTTCCCTTATCTCTCCCTATGTTGTGCCCCCTTTTCTGTATTTGTCATTCATGTTGCGACCACCGGGTAACACCTCCGCTGCTCCCCAAAATGGCGACCAGAGTACCCCCAAGAATATGCAAATTAAGGACTGTGACCAGAAACTCAGAAAAAAACCCTAAAGGAAACAAGCCAACTTAAGAATTGAACAACGAATGGACTTCAGCCATTGGGGAGAAGTCCTTCTACCTTACCAGCGCTGCAGAATCAACTCCGGAGCATCGTCCTATCCTAAGTGGAACCAACTGAGAGCAAAAACTCTAGCTGACGAGCCCCAAAGGTGTCTTCCCAGGCACGCCCGCGAGGACGGAAGCCCCAGTTCTGCTGCACAGCAAAACTGATTACCTCCTCCTCTGCCTCGCCGAAGGGAGCAGCGGCGGTGTGTGCGATCCCCCGAGCACCTACCCGGAGCTGGTCACTTTAATAAAGGCATTAAAAAGGAGCTGGTCTCCTTGCCCATTCTTAACAAAATCATAACACAGTGGATTTGCTTGGAAATAGGCCACAAAGACTGATTCCCTCATCTCTCCAATCCACACTGTGTGGTTACATTTATCACAAGCAGGGATTGACTCAGCACTCCTTCGATGTATCAAGTGTGCTGACTGCCCGTTTTCAGGACCCACCCTTAAGAAACAGCTTTTCATTTTCTTCCCTAATTTGTGTGCCCCCTGTTGAGTGTTAGTCACGAGGCAAGGCTTGCTTGGTTTATCCTTACTGCAGTTTCTCGGGGCAGGGAGTGTCAGGCCCTCCAACCTCCCTTGTCCTTCCCCAACAGCTTGTACGCTGTATGCATATTCATTGCCAGGGCCCCATTTTTTGGTGTTGGATAAATTACTGAGGCATGCTGCTAGATTCAGGCTTGTCAGGATTACTCCCACCACTAATATTCCTCTGCCTCTGTCAACACCCACTGGGTTGCAGCTTGCGGCAGGGTAGACCATCTTCTCGGCAGCAGGAATCTTTGTCCATGCCCGGGCCAAGCTGCATACCTTCGTTTGAAAATGCCCCACCAGCGTAGCTCAACAGGATCTGCACTGCAGGGTACCTTGTTTAATCTACGACACTTAACAGTAATAACTCAGGCCTTTGCCTGTAATTTTCCCCTCAGCCCATTCTGAAATAGATGAAACCAGATCACAGACTCCAATTCAATTAATCTCAGCCTTGTGGCTAGACCCAGAAAACGGTTAGTCAGGCACTGTTCTTGTTTAAAACAATTTAAACACAATCCATTTGGCCGAATTCCTGCCCAGCAATGTGTAACCCACACCTTGTTACAATATTCACAAATGAAATGTACAAAGGGATAACAGTCACAATCTGGTACAGAGCACCTGATCGAAATGCTGTCAGTCATTTACTTGGTCGACACAGGGTTATCTTCAAATCTCCGGGGGGGAGGTGACTTTCCACTCTGGTGTCCCTTCTCACAGCTGGACTTTCTTTGCCCTTGAAGTTTGCGTCCATCCTTTCTCTGCAGTTCTTATTGCTGTGTCTGTGGTCACAAGTACAAGAAAGGGGCCCTCCCAATGAGGCGATAAAATGTGGCTTCTTTCCATGCCTTTGTGAGTACCTTGTCCCTGGCTGTATTTTATGTATTGAGAAGCCAATGGGGTTGTTTTGCATGATCACCCCTTGTTTTCACAACTCCTGGAGATTCTTGTTTAAAGCTATCAAGTAAGGTTGCATTTGCCCATCTTCTAATTTTGGATACCCTATAGGCATGTCATGTGCATATGCCATCCCATATATACCATTTCAAAAGGTGAGAGCCCAATTTCAGAATGGGGCATATTCCGGATATTTAATAAGGCCAAGGGGAGGCATCTTACCATGACATCTTGGTTTCTAACAATAATTTTTCTAATTGGGTTTTTAGTGTTTGGTTCATCCTCTTGACTTGACCGGAGCTCTGGGGGTGCCACGGAGTGTGGTATTCCCACTTGATTCCCAGAGCACCAGCTAATTGTTTGACAACCTTTGAAGTAAAATGTGTTCCTTGATCCGAGTCTATGTACCTTACTAACCCATATCAAGGTATGATGTCTTCCAATAGTAACCTCGATCCTGTTTGGGCTGTAGCCCAGGAGCTTGGGAAAGCTTTCACCCAATGGGTTAGCTTATCTACCATGACCAGTAAAAATTTGTATCTCCCCACTTTTGATAAATCGGTGAAATCCACCTAAATTCTTTCAAAAGGCTGATAAGCTGCTGGGTGACTTCCCAGCGCTATCTGCTGGGAGTATGCACGATTTACCTTTTGGCAAATTATACATCCTTGTACTTCTTTTGCCAATTCATAGATGCCTTTGCAACTGAAGATTCTCAGGAATTGTTCTGTGAGTGCCTGGGACCTCCACTGTGTCTGTTGATGTAACCTTCCCAAAATTTTCCTAGTGTATTCCTTTGATAATAATTCTCTCCCATCCAGTAATTTTCACTTACCTTCCTCCAGACACCCCCCCCCCCCCAATCCTCTGGTAACCTTCCACCTCTTTTTGAGAGGGAAGAGGAGGGAACTCCTGAACCTCCTCTTCCTCAGCCTTCGGGGTACTCACCTTTAGTAACACTTTGCCTCCTTGTCTGCTAAGTTATTCCCCCAGATTCTGAAATGCATCCCAGTTTGGTGTCCTCTTACATGGACTACGGCAATTGCCTCTGGTCCCCTAATTGCCTTTAGAATTTGTTCATTTATCAGTCCCTTACCTTGAGTGTTGCGCAATCCCCTCTCTTCCCAGATCTTCCCAAAGGTGTGTACCACCCCAAAACCATACTTTGAGTCAGTAACAATAGTTCCCTTTTTCCCTTTCAGTCCATGCAATGCCCTGTATACTGCATACAATTCACAAGCCTGAGCCAACCAGCCCACACTCAAAGGTCTGGATTACACCACCTCCCCAGTCTTTCCATCTATCACCTCATATCCAGACTTTCTTTTCCCATCCACGACCCTTGCTGACCCATCCACAAACCATTTTTCCCCTTCCTCAAGTTCTTTTTCCAAATCAGGTCTTACCTTGGTTTGTAATTCCACCACTTCAGGCCAATTGTGAGAAGGGGCCCTGGTGGCTTCCCCAAACAGAAACTAGGGTTTTGGCCCGAGGTGGTTCTCAATTCTAAGTGATGGGAGTGAATCAGGATGCCTCATATTTTAGGAGTCTAGCATCTGCCATCTACTTGTCTGCCTTTTGTTGTAAATTGCTCCTTACCTCTTGGGGGGTGTAGACTGCTAATGAAGCACCAAAGGTTACTTTCTTGCCTTAATCTACCAATATTGCTACAGCCGCAATTGCTTGTAAACAAGTGGGCCACCCCCTGCTGACAGGCTCAAGGAGTTTTGACAAGTAGCCAACAGGCTTTTTGGTCCCTGCCCAGTCGTGAGTCAGAACTCCATGGGCAGTGTGGTTACTTACATCCATGAATAACTGGAAGGGCTTTTTTACATCAGGGAGACTCGGCACCGGAACTACCATAAGGGTTTATTTTAGCTCCTTGAAGCTTTCCTCATCTTGGTTGGTCCATTTGAGCCTGTCTGTGGTAAGCTTTTCATAAAGAAATCTTACCTTTCCACTGTAACCTTAAATCCATTGCCTGCAATAGCCCAAAAGTCCCAGTAGTTGTCTGACCTCTCTCTTTTGTTTGTGGGGGAGGTAATGTGATTATCCCAGCCACCCGGTCCGGATCAAATTTCTTCTTGCCCTTTGTCAACCAATGCCCTAGATATTTCACCTCAGGTTCTGTGATCTACAATTTGGACTTTGAAACCTTCTTTTTCTTAAACCCTTTTCCCCAGGAAGTTTAAGAGAGCTATAGTTCCTGCCCTTACATCCTCCTCTTTAGGGCCTGCTACCAATAAAGCATCTACATACTGCAGTAATTTGGTCCCAGGAACTGGCACAAACTCACTTAATAATTTCTCAAGGGCTTGGCCAAAAAGATTCAGTGAATCCACAAACGCTTGAGGCAAGGAGGTCCATCTTAATTGTTGCTTTCTTTGTGTCTCCGGGTCCTTCCATTGGAAGGCAAAGTAGTCCTGACTTTCCTCAGCTAGGGGACAAGTCCAAAATGCATCCGTTAGGTCTATTACACTGTACCGAGTGTCTTCCAGAGATGTTATTCAATAAAGTATAAGGATTAGAGACCGTAGGAAACAGAGTTTTGGTTTGCTGATTTACAGCCCTTAGGTCCTGTACCAATTGGTAACTGCCATCAGGTTTTTGTACTGCCAATATAGGTGTGTTATGTCTGGACATGCAGGGTTCTAGCATACCCTTCTTTAGTAAATCCTCAATTACTGGTTTCAATGCCTTTCTTCCCTCTAAAGGGATGGGGTATTGTTTGATCCTTATGGGATCTTGCGGTCTGTCAATTTTTATATGTATTGGTTCCATGTCCAATCTCCTGGCCTCCCCTGAAGTGTACCAGTCCCTGGGATCAATCCTTTCCTTGTCCTCAGTGGTCAACTTATACAGACTTACCATAAGCCATGAATCTCTTGCAATTAGACTTATCCCTAGTATCACCATCAAATCCCTCCCGAATAAGTTATAGTCTGCTTCCTCTACCAATAAAATGTTTCCCAAGCAAACTTTATTATCAGATTCTATTTCCATATCCTTTAGAATGGGAACTTGGAAGGGTTCTCCCTTTGCCCCAATCACCATCATTGAGTCCTTACTCTTTGAACGCCCAGGAGACAGCCACTGAACTGTAGTCCTCTCTGCTCCTGAATCAACCAAGAAAACCAATTCCTGTTTTTGGGGTCTGACTTTTAATTTTATCAAGGGCTCTCCAGCTGTTCTGGAACCCAAAATGTAGGGCCCTTGACACCTCTATTCCTCTTGAAAGATCATTTCATCTTTCATCCTCTTTTTACAGTCCCTCTTGAAATGCCCTTTTGGTTTACAGTGAAAGCACTCAGGGGCACTTAACCTATTTGGCTTTCTTCTGTGAAGGTCCCGGCTTTCCCTGGGGCTTTTGAGCTTGTGTTGGTTTCCCCATCTTTTGAGCTTGTGGGCTTCCCTTACTGTTGCCACCAGCACCCATGCCTAGGTTTCTCCTTTTGTTTCTCCTCATGTACACCTCTTGTGCCTCCCTTAACACCACCTGTAAACTTTTCTCTTGCCAATTTTCTATATTTTCCAATTTCTTTTGAATGTCTTCACATGATTTTGCCACAAACTGTGTTTTTAACAGAATTTCCCCCACAGGAGAGTCAGGTTCTATTCCAGAGTACATTTGGAGGCTCTTCCTGAGTATTTCCATCCATTCAGTAGGGGGTCTCATCCCTCCCTTGGCATTCCCCTAATGCTTTACTAATATTTTGTCCCTTTGGTACCGCCCCACGTATTACCATGTTCCTTAATCTGATAATTTTTGCTCGGTCTGCTTCCGCCTGGGCATTCCACAAGGGTCTTTGTTCGGCCACTTCTCTGCCCCACTCCCTCCCTGGGGGTTTCTGAACTCCCAATCCTTTATGGCAGCCTGCCTTATCATATCCCGTTCCTCTGCA
Source organism: Taeniopygia guttata (assembly GCF_048771995.1). Lineage (NCBI taxonomy): Eukaryota > Metazoa > Chordata > Aves > Passeriformes > Estrildidae > Taeniopygia > Taeniopygia guttata. Next base: position 16,202,426 of record NC_133039.1, read on the forward strand.
TTAAACAAGGACCTTAATATAGCCATGATATCATCATACGAATAAATGTTGTTTCCCAAAAATTCGTCCAATCTCTCCGCCACCACTAAAGGATCATCCATTAACTTCCCCATATCCTTCTTGAAAGCTCTTACATCCCCCGTGTTAATAGGAATGTTTACGAACCCCATGATCCCGAGATCGGTCGGGACTTCCCTTAAGGGGTAAAGATTGAGTCTGTCCCTTTCATCTTCACTATCCTCCATGTTTTCCCTCCTTATTTTTATGCCGGGTTCTGCTGGTGGGAGGAGATGTATTGCCCCCAGTGTGGAGCGTATGGCTGTGAGTGTCCATGTGCTGTGTGAGGGGAAGGGATTGAGAGGGTGCCGGTGTGCCTGGCATCACCATAGCCAGTGGCTGTGTGTTAAGTGGTGGTGCAGCCAGAGCTGGGGGAACCATTGGAGCAACTGCAGAGGCAGTTGTGCTTGGGGAGGGGGAATCTGGTAAGGGGAAGGCAAGTTTTCCAGGTGTTCCCAGGCTTTACTCAGACTTACCTTACTGCCAGAGGTTTTAACTGGGAACAGCTGTGCGCTGGCAGATTCCCATAACCTGGTGTAGTCCAATTACTCGTCGTCTAGCCCACTTTCCTCATATAAATGGTCCAGTAATGCCTGACAAAGCTTAGTGTTAAAAGTACCACACATGGGCCAGTGCACGGCATTCAGATGTAGCAACCCGGAGGATTTCAGCGATCCTGATCTAGAGTCGTTGCTGGATGATCAGCGCCTGGGCGTTCCTGTATCACCTTGAGAAACGACCCATCTCTGGGTGAACCCCATGTATTAGTTTGCAAATGAGGTTTTGTCAGAAACCGGTTTTCTAATATGTGGGGGCAACTCCCAGTGCCAGCATGTGTGCTTCCAACAATATCAAATATTACACTTATCATATTATACTGGCGTGAATTACACTCACTACATATAACAGTCTTAAGCTCTTTTGCAATAAGAACTTTTGAATTATAACTTTAGAATGTTGCTTAGGATTAAAGATTTTAAACTGTAGCTTTAGAATGTATAACTCTTAACCTGTTTTGTAATAAGAGCTTTTGAATTATAACTTTAGAATGTTGCTGAATACTAAGGATTTTTAAGCTGTAGCTTTAGAATGTATAAAGAATTTAAACAGAAAGGGAAGGGACCCTATCCCAAGCTCCTGGAGAAGGAAGAAGGACATCAAGGCTGCTGATTGATGATTTTGAAATGGGAAGTTGGACATCACTACCATAGATTAATGATCCCCGAAAATAGAAGTTGGACCCCACCATCTGGACACACATCCTGGGATATACACAATAGGGTATAGAAATTGGAAAGGAACCAAATATCATCATCATGTTGATGATGAGGTATAGAATTGTGATGTTAAAGGTAGAAATGGAAACTGTTGAAAGCTCATGTAGAAAGTGGGAAAAGCTTATAAATCTGCATTAATATGATCAGTAAATAACAGCAAGACCAACAACCGGTGTGCAGTGGGAGGGGAAAACCCCCACCACTGTACCCAGTGCTGTCTTTGCTCATATATTACCATATTAATTAATAATTTGAATTGCTGCTTCATATATTGGCTGAGTCATGCGTCTCATTTCTAACACTGCTTTCTTCCTTACTGTGGTTGAGCATCTGCTCCTAAGAGCAGCCATTGAACTGGAACCTTAGTAATGCCTGATCTGACTGGAAAGGATCATCACCATCTACTAGGGCACCGCCAGGGAAAACCCAGGACCCCCCCGTATCCTGAGAGTGTGTCTCCTGGGTATGTGTGGCAACTAGTACGGAGAAGCCCAGTTGCTGCTGCCCAGCCCACTGCTTTCTGCCACTGCCTTGGGCTTTCGTGCTACACCCTTACAACACACTATGTCCACCCAACTATTGCAGCTCCTGCTAAGGCTGCAGTTTTCTGCTACATTTTTTTTGTCACCCTGGGTGACAAACCTCTGTCTTTCTAGCCAGTGCTCCGAGATTCCTGCTACAGCCCATTGCTCCATCTGGATGGGCACCAGGACTGGCTGTCCCTCTGGGTTTGTAAACAAAGCCCCTTTTCTCTCTGCCCTCCCAGCTGAGTTTCCATCGCCGTGTGGAGAAGCGGCTGACCTTGTGCCACAGCGCCCCCTGCAGCCGGGGGGAATCACTGCATGCGCCCTGCCAGGCCAGGAGCCACCAGTGCCCCTGCTGGCTGTGACCAGAACTGCACCAAAGGGGAGGGTGCCTGCAGCTGAGACAGGGCTGGGACTGGGTTTCTGGTGTTTCGTTTGTTGTTGCTGCTGCCATTGTTGATGTTTGTTTGCCTTGTTATACATATATATCTGTATTTATATCTATATATCTACTAGTAAAGACACGTTATTAATTTTATCCTATCTTTTCCCAAAAGCCCCATAATTTCAGAGTTATAATAATTTGGAGGGAAGGGAGTCACATTTTCTCTTCCAAGGGAAGTTCCCACATTCCTTAGCAGACACCTGTCTTTCAAACCAAGATACCTAAAAATACTTATTCTTTCACAAAGCAAAGTTCCACCTGTCTAAGGGAAAAAAATCCCCAATAGTTAATTTGAGGTCATATGGTTATTGCAAAAGAATCCTGGTTTTCCTTTCATAGTCTCAGTGTTTCTATCAATTTCTCACTCCTTGTGCCTTTACTTTGCCTACTTGGAAAGGTAAGCTCTTCAGCAAAGCGCCCTTGCAGCCATAACACAATTGCATATGTATAGTACAGTCAGTTTTTAGTTTGCTTTTAGTGCTAAGCAAATAACAACTTGAACTCCTATGCTAGATGCAATAAAACCCCAAAAGGGTAGAATAAGCAAATATTTTGCTTGCCAACTTTGATCTGGAAGTGGTATTTTAATTCTTTCTCATGCATGGCAGCACGTAGCATTCCTGCCATTTCTTGACTGATCTCTAGACTTGAAGTTATTTCTGAATTTATAAATACAGGAATGTATCTTTTAGTGTTTGATTTAAGTTAAGGCAATCACTGTCTTTCAGCAGGAGCTTTAACACGGTCACTGGACCTGAACCAGAATTCTGTTGTAGAAAGGAGGATGCACTTCAGCTGATACACCCTCCCCTCAGGGATGCCTGCTAGACCTGTTGGGATTACAATCAGAAGAGTAGGTAATGCTATGAGCTCATCAGTCTCTGTGGTTCAACAGGCTTTAGTTTGTGTCACATCCATTGTGTCACTTTCTTATGTATGCGGGAAAAATGCAAGAAAACTTTTATAAATGTTTTTACATGCTCTTTAGGTTACAGAAGATTAGAAGTTCAGTGTAATATGGAATTAGTGAATTAGTGAATAAGTCTTACCTTTCTCTTTGCCTGCCTTGCTTCTCTCCCTGTTCACCTGTACATTTTTATTCAAAATATTTTAAATGCAATCTTGCATTTAATAAAGCACACTCTTGTGTTCGTTGTAACATAGCACAAAACAGTCATAAAACTTAAAATTCTTAATTATCAGTGAGATGTGATATTCCCATTGCAATTAGGCTTTCTGGGTAGGGTTAAAGTTCTTTCCCTTTTTGCAGTATGAAGCTTTTAGGGTCATTGCTAGTCACGACCTTGGAATTACACTCTTCTTCAGAGCTTTAAGCCAAATGACGGTGTGGGAAGCCTTTTCCCAAATCAACCCCTTATTTCTCTCTCCTGCCAGGCTGTTCTCAGTTCTCACAGAAGAATGATTCCTGCTGTCTTCTTCCAACTCTACAGCCCAGACGAGCCCAGTATGTGGCAGACTTTAACTTCTGTGACACCTGCTGAGGGTGCTGGAGGCTACCGCCCATATTTGCTGGAGCTGCTGCCCGTAATTTGGTGTGTGCTGCTGTTGATTTGGGAAATCTACTGATTAAATTCGGTGGTTGTACTGAATTTTCTTTGAAGACTTGAGATGGCCATATTTGGCCCTCTGGCTTTCTCTTCATCCCTGACTGAACAGGTCCTTGTCTGCTTTCTCTGTAGTAACTACGGCTGCCTGATCTTGGTAATACAACTACCGCGGCTGTGACGGGTCTCTAACGCGCCTCCCGGAGACAGTGCGTGTGCGGGATGCGGCGCGACCCGGGCCTGCGCTGGCTCCTGCTCCGTGTCCGTGCGCGTGACGCCGCAGCGTGGGGCCTCGCGCGCATCCATCGCGCCTTGCGTGGGGCCCCGGTGCGCAGCGCTTTGTCTGCGCGGGGCTCGGGACCTGTCGCGGGCGGGCTCGCTCCCGGCGCCGTGAGCTGCGCGGACGGCTCGCCGCCACCGCTTCCGCCCGTGTCTCCAGCGCAAAAAGCACTGCGGCGCCCGGCCCCCTCTGAGCACGGGCAGCCTGCATCCCCGATCTAGCAGCTCTGGGCGGTGCCGCCGTGCTCCGCCCCGATCGGTGCCCGCGGACCTTGACGCGGCGTGCGGGGCGGGGCGGGGCAGCGCCCGGTGGCGGCGGCGGCGTCAGCGGGGCCCGAAGCAGAGGCGAGCGGGGTTGAGGGTTGTCGGCCGGCAGGATGCTGGAGATCCAGCTAGACGATGGCGGCGTGGGGGGGTATCCGGGCGATGATTACTGCTCGGGGTCGGTGATGTCGGAGCGGGTCTCGGGCCTCGCCAACAGCATCTACCGCGAGTTCGAGCGACTGATCCACTGCTACGACGAGGAGGTGGTGAAGGAGCTGATGCCGCTGGTGGTGACGGTGCTGGAGAACCTGGACTCGGTGCTCACCGATAACCAGGAGCACGAGGTGGAGCTGGAGCTGCTGCGGGAGGACAACGAGCAGCTGCTCACGCAGTACGAGCGGGAGAAGGCGCTGCGCAAGCAGGCCGAGGAGGTGAGTGCCGCCGCCCCGCGACTGTTTTGGCCACGGTCGGGCGGGCGGGGGCCCCAGTGCAGGGGAGTGGGAGGGCCGAGGGGGTGGCGGGGGCGGCTCAGGGTTGCGGCCTCGGCCGCCTGTCACAGACCTTCGACCTACTGCTCGCTCCCCCGCGGTGGACCTGGTTCAAAAGGATGCGGGGGGGCGGGCGGCGGCCGCCCCAGGGCATCGATCGCCGGTACCTTCTAGAAGCGGAGGGCGGGGGCGGGACCGGGCGAGGCGAGGCGCATCGCCTCCCGCGGGACGCGGTGCTCCTGTCCCCGGGACGGCTCCGGCCCCGGCAGGCTCGGCCCAGCCCGCGGGGCCGGGGCCACTGCGGCTGAGCTGCCCCTGATAAAAAAAGCCGAACCACAAACCACAGTAGCTGCAATCCTGTGGAATTCCTGAAGAATTAGGAATTTAGTTTGCAATGCCAGCAGCATCTGGAGGGGTCAGCATAATTTGTGGTGTAAAATATAATTTTTAAAATGGGTAATTTGTGTAGTCATCCAGCATTCTCAGTGTCGGCTGTAAGCTGTTTCGTTGCAGCAAGGAATTGCCTTTAGAGTATATCTTACTTTTGAAACTTACTTGTATCAAAACTATGCCTTGAGTTTTAATAAAATCGTTCCCAACTCAGTATCTGCCGTTTCCTGGAGCGTGGATGCGCTCTCGGGAGAGCGGGGGCAACGTTGCTCAGCTGGTGGCGTTGTTTGGAAGTGGCTCATGAGAAATCCAATCCCTCTGATGAAGAGGAAGAAGAATCCTCCGGTTACAGGGACTCGGATGTAGACAAGACAGGGGGGAGGTAATCTGCACTCTGTCATCTTGCTGCGTCTGCGCCTGTCCCTGCTGAAATAGAACATCCTTTCAGTCTTGAAGGATGGGAGCCATAGGGATTGCTGTTCAGCTTCTTGGCGTGACAGTCTGTGAGCTGGGATAGAGCTTTGTTGCTGAAAACAGTCCATCCTAACCACATCATCCCCACCACATCATCTTCTTTAGACTTTTTTAGAAGTGGGGTTTTTCTGTTTTTAAGACTAAGGAAGAGCAGAAGATTTAAGATTCAATTGATTTCCTAGGAGTCAAGTTCTGGTTTGATATGGGGTAATTAATAAAACAAAATAAGTGGTAATAATGAAATAGTTGTTGAACAGAAGAATGGTGTAAAGCAGATGCGAGATTTTCATAGACATGTTTGTGTTGCTTAATAATCATGGGCAAGAAGGTTGGTAACTCAGTGGGGAGAACACTTGTCATCCATTACTAATACTGAAAGCAAGAGCCAGTCAGTTAAAAGTTTCAGTCCCAAGTTTTAATTATGTATTAATAGATTAGTAAATGATCCTAAAATTCTTTTGAATGCTTGTAGGGGTCGAAAAATTATTGTAAGTACATGATGCTTATTTGTTTGTGTAGAGACAGATTTTTGCAGCTTCTGAGAAATAATTTTTAAAGTTCACTATTTATGGGAAAAAGGTGGGACTGTCAAGGGGGGTTGGAGCAGTCCAGTTGGAATCATCTTGCATCTTTCGACTGGGGTGCATTTCTGTTCTGGCCTTAGTAGATACAGGATGTATCATTTACCAATGGTGTTTTTAGAGAGTGAGATTTAAAAAATGCCAGTGATGATGATGATGAAGAAGATACTCTATCATTGTTACACACAGCTCAGTGTAAGTGGGAGAAGTGTCCGCAAGGAGGCTTGTTATCAAAAGGAATAGATAATGTGTTTCTTATGAGAATAAATGAGAATTCTGCCTCTACAAGCCCCTTATTACAAGGTCATACATGGAATACACGGCTGCTGTTTCCTTCAGTGCATTATTTATCTGCACCTGTTTCCCATGCACTGTTTACTCTGCAGTAAATTGCGTGTTGTGGGGGTGAAAGTCTATGTATGACAGGGAATTTTGCTGGCTACCAGGTTATTGTACACAATCAAACCCCAGAAAACTGTTTTCTTCTCAGAACTTGCATTGCTGGTCTGAAACAGTGCCATAGTGACCAGGGACTGTCCATGCCACCTCTCCACCAGCATCAGTTTCCTAGGCTGTGCCTCAAGTCTTGGGTGGGATCTTCACTTCTAACTAGGAAGATCCTCCCCTGGAAACAGGATTTGACCTTTGTCTTGATTCCTCTCTGTGTATGAGTGCCAATTACCACAATTAAATTGACACTGAGAGGCTGGAGATGAAAAATGGATCTATTCTCTTGCAATATCCTGTCAAAGGACCCTGAGGCATTGTTCTGGCATTAAAATGTGCATTGTATTGGCTGATTACCACGGTGAGGAGCCATCACACCTTGCTGTTCATCTTCATCTTCATCTTCATGCAGCAGTTGTGCACAAACTGTACAGGTATGGTTTGTTAAATTAGGGCTAATAGTACAATCATAGAAACATGGAATAGTTTGAGATGGAAGGGATCCTAAAGATCATCTAGTTCCCACACCCCTGCCACAGGCAGAGGAACAACCCCCTTTTCATTAAGGCCATAAAGGAATGTTTCCTTTTGAAAATTACTGTCTTAAGACAATTCTGTATATTGTCTTTTAAATCAATCTTTGCCAAAAGCAAATGAATGCTTTACTTTCTAAATGCTTAGGTTGTAGGGATTCCATGTTTTTCACTTGTCCTAAAATAGGGCAACAGAAACATCTGGGCAACTGGATTTAGAATCGAAGTTCCTTGGCATGAGGCAGTGCTGTCAGTTGCTGTTGTTACGGAGCTCAGTACAGAATATTGCAATTTTCCATGACCTCCCAGCTACTGAAGATATGGGATTGCACCAGATTTTTGGTGATTTTGTTTTCTTCCATCTGTTTCATACGAACATAGAATACATATGTGTGAATGTAGGGTCATTATTGCTTTCGCGGTGTGGTGGTCTGTGGAATCACAGACTCCTCTTGTGTGTCTTTGATCTCCTGAGATTAAATCCCATACTCTTGCTCAGTCAGAGGCAGCTGGAGCAGGTTGTCCAGGACCTGCTTAGACTCTGTGTCTTTGTTTAGAGAGCTCCTAAAATGTACAGTGGCTCACTGCATTGGCCTACCATCAGCACGTGCCCCATGTGAAAGGTTGTCAGTCTTAGGATGCTACGCACTCCTTGCCTTACAAAACCTGTAGCGATAAAACTGAATGGGATTGTAAGCTAAAAATCAATTTAGGCAAACATCTGGGGAGAGCAATTTGAAAGGATCCTCCAAGTTTGGGATGGAAGATTTCTTGCAGCATTTCAACTACTGTTTCAGCGAAACAAATTTACAGAAGACATATGAAGACTGTGGAAGAGGACCAGAAGAAAGAATCGCAATCACTTGTTCCTTTGTTATGTGACAAAAAAAGAGGGGGAGATGTGGGAATCCAGGGCATCCCTCTGGCTGCCCTGGCTGCCTTGGGACCCTGGCAGGGGGTCAGGAATCCCCCTGGACAGAGCCCCCAGAGACACTGTCTCTGATCTCTGTCCATGGAAAAGAGTTTTCAATCTTACAGGATGAATTACAAGCTCTGAGTGTTTTATATAAGTAATAATTAGTGTGACAGGGGTGCAGAAGTAGAATTTTAGGATTCTAGATGAGGGGTTCAAAGGAGGCAAGATGGAGGAAATTGGGCATGCCTTGTCCTTTTTCTTCTTCTTCATGTCTTCCATGTTTCACTGTAGTGTTGGCATTTTTCTCTTGGTTTAGACTGGGGACACACTCTTCAACGTAGATGATAGATATTGGCATGTTATTGTAAATATAGCACACATAATTTCTGGTACATAATGTTTGTAACATCCCACTGAGGGGCAGAGCCCTGCATGCTGTCCTGCTGCAGGGCAGACAGAATATGTTATAGATAAGCAAGAATAAACAACCTTGAAAACCAGCACAGATGAATTACGACTTCTTTGGCAGCGGGGCTGAAAGACAGACACTTTATACAATCTCGGAATAATTTAAATGCCACAGAGTCACCATCCCATCATGTATCTTCTAATGCAGGACTAGGATTGATGTTAATACAAATAACTGTAAGGAGATGATAATTCCTTCCTTCCTGTGAAGGTGGACTGGGAGCCATTTGTTGGGGGATAGCTCAGTGATGCCTTTTCTCTGCCCAAAGTGAGGGTGGAGATCTACCTCTACCAGCAGCAGGAGTGTTGCCTGCCATTCTGGATCAGGTGCTGCCTCCCTCGCTCCTGCCCACAGGACGCCAGGGCAGGGACCACTCTCTTCCCTTTCCTGGTATCATGACAGTGTTGTGGCAGTCTGCCCTTTTCTCTTTGTCTCATCCTTTGTGCATGGCTCTACAGGAGAAGGGTAATGCAGGCTTGGTTGACTGTGGAGTGGGGTGACAGCTTGGGTGGAACCCAGGAGGCATCCTGAAGGATGTAGGATGTCCTGCGCTTTTCTGGGGACCTTGGCTTATCAGCCAGTGCTGACTTTGAGCTGTGGAGGTGTGTCCTGCTGCTGGTTTCTCCCCAGCTGGTCTGATGAGGGTTACCCAATGCACACTGAGAGCTGAAGTACAAATGCTTTGGGGTTATGCTCCAAGAGATGCAGAAGCAGCTTGTCCTTCCCTTGCCTTTTTTGATCTTCTCCCCATCAGAAGTTTATGTGCAGAATAAAATTTTTTGGTGAAAACTATACATGTTTATAGCTTATTAGAGGTGATGTTATAGGACATTGGCTGTTGGAAAGCCACTTGCTATAAACATATGATCAGTTATTACAATTTTTCCTAAGAAATTGTGTGAATTCTACACTGATGGGATGAAATGCATTTAGACTCTTCTGTTTACAAGTTCTGTTAATTTAAAGGAATGTAACAGACAGTTTGTGATTCTGTTTTGCAATAGAGACTGGCCAAATGATGCATATTTCTAAATCACTTCTCTGTGAGGAATCAGGCTTTCCACATATAATGTCAATTAGTCCTTGCTATTTGGTAACCTTTACTCTCACTAATCTTGGAGGGAAAAATCTGTGTCCAAACACAGATCCTTCATACAAATCCTCACTCAAGCTCATGGCAATTATTAATATTCATAAATATCAGCATGTTATTAAAAATTGCCTTGAAAGTAGAACAGTAAAAAGCACTGTGAGTTGTGATTTATTTAAAAAGTAGTTCAGGGTAATCTGAATATCAGTTGATAATGATGATTAGAGGCAGTGGCTAGGTTTCTCCTCAACAGGGTTAACTGCATAAGTCAAATTGTGATCCATGAATAAGCTTTGATGAGAAACTTTTTTTCCTCTGGTGCAGTGGAGCAGCTACTGCCTGGTCCCTTTCTGTTCACAGCGCTGCAGGTTGATTTGTCAGTGATATTTTTGGGATTTCCCCAGGTATATGTAGGCAGAAGTTACTACTGGAGTTTCAGGAAGCAGTTGTAAGAGAAAAGCCAAGAAGACTGTGAGGATTTGGCTTTACTACCATTGCAGATGGATTTAAATCACAGACTCACAGATGGGTTTGTGTTGGAATGGACCTTCAAGCTCATCTTGTTCCACCCCCTGCTTTGGGCAGGGACACCACCCACTAGACCAGGTTGATCCAAGTCCCATCCAAACCCTGGCTTTGGACACTTCCAGGGATGGGGCAGCCACAGCTTCTCTGGGCAACCTGTGCCAGGGCCTCCTCACTCTCACAGGGAATAATTTCTTTTGTTATATCTAACCTCCTTCAGTTTAAAGCCATCCCCCCTTATCCCATCAAGACTGGAGAGGGATTGCAATAACTGAAGTTTCAAGAAAAATCCTCAGTCAGTCTTTGTTTATCTGAAAATGATACAATCTTCCATCTAGCACAGGCACCTTGGCCGCCTTCCTTCTTTTTCTTGTCCACTGGGAAGGATGCAGATGGCCCACATCCCCATCATCATTGGTTGTCTTGGTGCCTCTGACGAGCTGTAGCAGGCTGGATCCTTTCATGCCATTGAGGAGGAAGCAAGAGGTGTCCCAAGTGAGAGAAGCTCTATCTTGCCTGGCAGGACAAGATTCAATGGGAAGCACTGAACCTTTTGCTTCTGAGTTGGAGTGTGACATGGCCTCCTTTGTTCATGAACACCTGCTGGTTTCTACCTTCTGTCCCAGTGCCCTGCTTGGAAGGGACTTGCTCAAAGCAGGACATGATGTTCAACTGAGTCTGATAAAAACAGTTTCAGGCTCTTATTTATCTTTCCTCTTCTGCCTGGGTCTTGGCTATCCCACTTGGTGCTATGAATGCGAGTTGCTATTCCATTCCATAGCAGACCTGCTTGTCCTCCTCAAGACAGGAAGCACCAACAGAGGGTTGCCTGCCCATTCACCTGCAAGGTTTTGTGGAAAGGTATTCCCATTTAAACTACATGCCAAGTTTCTCCCAAAACATAATTGTACATAATAATTGTAAATACTAATTGAAAACAGGAAAATTTACTTATCTGTTAATGATTGGGTATTTTCAAGGCATATGGCCCAAAAGCATGTTAGCCTTTTGCCCTCTTTGGGTTTGGGATTCTGTGCTTGTAAAAGGACTGAAAGACCTCACTGGCAATACATTCACAACAGCATGTATGGGAGAAGTGTACAGTGTGACGTACCATACATTTTGAAGAACTTGAGTATGGAGAAGTACCTTCCCTTCCGCACAATGAAGAGAGGTGTCATTTCAGTGTATTTTACCATTTTCTTTCACCAGTCAATGGTAGCTTTGGAAGAGAGCTCAAATACATGTTTTGGTTGAGCTAAATCAGTAATCTCTATTTATTAGCAAAACTGGAGAATTGTACTTTGGAGGGGAGAACAGTGTCTTGGCAAGGACATCATAAAACCATTCAAGAACATCAAGTCCAGCCTTTGAACCCATTGCCACCTTGTCAACCCGACCACAGCACTGAATGCCATGTCCAGTCATTTCTTGAACACCTCCAGGAACAGTGACTCTACCATCTGCATGGGCTGCCCTGCTGCTCCTGGAATGGAGTTGGGTTGTGTGTCAGGTGATGTCAGCTTCCTTCCTTCTTTCCTAGGTGATTGTGGTTGCAGTGGTAGGTTGTTCCCCCATTCTGGGGCCCTGCCCTCCCACCAGCCTGCTCCCCTTGAGCTCAAGTGCCCATGGCTGCTTTGCTTCTCACTTGCACGTGGTCTTTGATCTTCTGTCCCTTTGTTTCAGACTTTTAAACTTGTAAACTAAAGATGTAACACCTCCGGGGATAGTTTTGTGGTTTAACACAGGTTTTCATCACAGCCACTCTTGTATCAGTGCTAGATGCAACTGCAGCATGTTTGTAAGTTCCACTTATTTGAACCACTGCCCACACTTCAGTAGCCCCACCTTTGCCTCGCTGGTTGTGTGCCTTGCCATCCCTTCAGCTGAGTGGTTTTTGTGGTGGTCTTGAGTTCAGTAAAAAATACCACATAATTTGCACCATAATTCCAGATAACAAAAATACCTACAAATGTATTTTTGCCCTCACAAAGGAAGATAAGTTAACACTACCAGCTTGTGTAATTTAAATTTTTTTCCTTTTCATATTGTTAATTCCATTAATATTTTTTTCACTGTCTATTGTTATCCATGCTCCCTCTCTGCTCAGCATTTAAAACCAGTGCATCAGTGTCTTTTATCTCCCCGAGTGGAGGCATATGCTAAGCTATGCAGGAGGCAACTGTGACTTCAATAATGCAATGTCATACATGAAAAAAATCTATAAAATATTTCAGAAGAAAAACAGTCAGGCCAAAGTCTGGACAGTGATTGTTGGATGCTTTACACTTGCTGCACTTGGGGTATGATGAGCTCTGTGATTTGCAAGAAGATTCACATCTATGCTTGAAATAAGAAAGCTCATCTTAAGTTAGTACTTACCAGGAAATTTTACTGGGAATGCCTCTGTCCAAGTGACCTGCTTTCATAGAGCAATCTGCTGTACGAAGAAGCAGTGTGTGTGTGAATCAGGAGGTCTTGCATATTACAAGGTGGTGGATGTCTGAGAGCCACTCAGCCTGTTAATATTGAATAGTATAAACTATGTGTTTATACACACACATTAAGGTGATATTAGCATTAAAAATGTGTGTAGCTGTACTAGGTATAGCCACATCACTGGACACTGTCTTGGTTTAAGTTGAATTACTTCAGACTTGAGCCCTGGGGACTTCTTACTGCATAGTAGTTTTTGCCCCAGTTCTGTAGCTGTTTTGCCACCAGCATTCTCAGAAACACACGTTCTTCCTTAAAAATTCAGGGCAGCAGCACTGGAAGGGACTTCCTGAGTCAGCATGTCCAGTTACTGAGTATGGCAGGAGCTCAAATCACATAATCAGTTTCATCAATATATCAAGCTTGGTTAAAACTCCTGCCTCTATTCCTCCCTTCCTCAAAATTGCAGTGGAATTCTTTTTTGGGTTTTAATTCATGGCCTGGTTTCCTGGTTTGTTATTGTGCTATCATTGTCTTTAACTATTAGTAAGTTTTTACTCTGTCAAGTATTTCTTACTTTACTTTTTTAAGGGAAACTGGTCCTGTCCTATCTGGTCTCTGCAGGGTCCTGGAGCCAAACTCTGTTCCCTTGCCAAAGAAGGCAGGTTTGCAGGCCTGTGCCATGTGTTACCTGGCCAGCCTAGTCTTGTTTTATAGATTCCCTCATATTTTCATTGAGTGACACATAGCCACATCTGGTGCTTGTGCTGATCCTCTCTGAGAGGCAGAAGGAATAACGTGATTTTCCAGGGAAAACTTACCTGTGCCTTATAGCATGTGAATGCTCTCTGTGAGTGTCCCATGGCATTTTTCAAAGTGTTAGTAATAACTTTTATGTGAGGGCTTTAACCTTCATTAGTAAGTCTGGTGTGGCCTGTATGACATGGAGTGGCTGAGATGGCAGCATGTCCATCTCCTCTCTGCCCCCCTTGGCTGCAGTTGCACCTGGCCCACTGTGAGGGCATGTCACTGTAAGGCCAGTTAGCTGATGGTTCCATCATCAGCTCCTTCCTCTCCACCCTTCTCACAGCACAACTGGTGGTTCTCATGTGCATGCCCACACACTCAAGTGCTGTTCAGCCTTGCATTGCTCTGGTCTCCAGCATAATTCAGTTTTTCTCTCTGATAGTTGGTTCTCTTTAGTGGTGGTGATACCTCCTGGTGTACTGTCATCTTCAGGACTTCACAGTCACACCTTCTTTCTTTTTGGCCATCTTGGTGGAAATAAGGTCAAGGCTGTTCTCAAGGCCAGCTGTTCTGCCAGAAGCCCATCTCTTCTGTGTGCACCCCTTTCTTCTCCTGCATCTTCTGTCCCAATTAACCTTGTCATTAGTCCCACCAGGAGATGAGAGCACCTGGATGGATGAACACTGAGGCAGAGCCTGGAGCCAGGGTTCAAGATGTGGGAGGGTCCCTCTGTGTCTTTTGGCTGTGCTAGAAGACCAGGCCTACTTCATGGAGAGTGTCATAAAGGAAAAGTAATTCTCCATTGGAAAAGGGCTCAGGTCCCTTAGAGCAGGAATATGGGAGATGGTAATCTTTGCATACATCAACAAAAAAATACTTATTTCACGGAAGACACTCAAAGTCCCATCTATGGTTATTAAATACCTAGTAGATAAAAGATGTCATTTTGACTTCTTGAAGTTAGCAACAGGAACAGAAATCTTTTATCTAAGCTCTGCAGATATAAAGGAAATGTTATTTCACTATGCTTCCATGGAGATTGGAATGTTCTTTCAAGAGTGCATTTGTCTTTGAGGATAGCAAAGATTCCAACACAGGGCATAGCTCAGAGCATCTTTCCACTGATGCCAAATTGATTTTTGCCTTTCTTGCTTTCATATATTCTCAGTGTTCTTTACACATTTACATTTACACATTCTTTATATATTTGTAGCTCTGTAGCCTATTACTGAAGCTATGTACTTACTGTGTGTCCTTCTGGGCTAGTAAATTCTAAAAACTAGGTTAGAAATGCAGTTAAAATGACATTATATTCTGTTGTCTTTTATGATATTTTGGCGATTTTGCTAATAATTGGCCATGTTTACAGTCAGCTTTATTTGCTGGCAGGGACCTTACCTGAGGAAGGCTGGTAATTATTTTTCCATATGTATGTCTTCATGTGATTCAGGGTTATATACATCTTAATTACTTAACATAAAAAGGTGATTGTAATAATGCACTTCTAATATAAAATTCCTCCAGGGCTGATATGTAATGTATGCTATACTGGGAATATGGTTTGGAATTCAGGCCAAGCTCTGCAATGAAAACGTAAGAGTTTTCACACTTGCCACAGCTGTGATGGCACAAATACACTTAAAATGAGGAAACCACAGTAAGCAGAACAGGGGACAGAACAGAGTTCTTGGCTGGAGAACACACAGAGCAGAGCAAGGAACATCAGAGAACACAGCTGGAATTTGCTGAGTTTTTTGACAAGTACAGGGTAAGATGTTGAACAAGTATGAAATTCGAGTTGGTCAATCAATTGTGAATTTTAACAAGTGTTCTCTAGTTGCAGGTTTAAATTGTTGGTTCTTCATGCCGGAGCTGTAACTCTGTTCAGCTTGTGGCCTCTTTCCAGTGCAGTGTGAGAGTGTGAGAGTTTGGCCTTTTGGGCTGTGTCCTGTAACACTTCCAGTGGAGACAGTTTCTTCTGTTTGCTGTAACTGAGATCCTTTGGAGATGTAGAAGTTACCGTCTGTTTACCGATGCTGTGTTTTCTCATGGAATTGGCATCAGGTGTTCACTCTACAGGTACCATGACTGCAATTACTTGGAACAGAGTCTGCTGAAGGCAAATGCTTCCCAGGAGAAAAGGTGACATTGCTTGGAGCACCCCCAGACCCATGGTTCTGTCACGTTGAGGCACTAAGGAGCAAGATGAATGATAATCAGGTGAAATGCAAGGATCTCTTTTTCACCTGTAAATGACACTGCTCTCAACGAGCCAAAACATTTCTAAAATTCATGTTAGGTACAGCATGATGGAAATGCAGGTATGTTTTTATCACAGCGGGGACGACTAATGACTATTTTTCTATTTTCTGAGGGTCCATTTAATCTCTTGAGACCAGCAAGGGAGAGCAGCTTTAAATATTTTTAAACTCTTTATTTTCCCAAGAGAAACACTAAATATTTCTGTACTGCCTTTCTTCTGGGAATGTTTTCATGCAATAAAGTCAAGGTAATGTTGGTGTAAAGTAGACAACTCAATTTCTTAATCTTCTACTTCATCTTTGCTAAATAAATTCCTATAGGGATAAAAGCTGAACATAGAATCACAGAATGGTTTGGATTGGAAGAGACCTTAAAGTGCATCTTGTCCTACTCCCTGTCATGTGCAGGGACACCTTCTGCTGTTCCAGGTTGCTTTGAGTCCCACCCGACCTGGCCTTGGGCACTTCCAGGGATGGGTCAACTGCAGCTTCTCTGGGCAACCTCTGCCTGGACCTGCCCACCCTCACAGGGAAGAATTTCTTCCTAATATTACATTTAACCCTGCCCTCTGGCAATGGGAAGCCAACTGAGCCTGTCTGTGACCTCCTCAAGACTCACTCCAGCAGCTCTACATCCTTGTGGTGAGGACCCCTGAACTGGAGGCAACACTACAGGTGGGGTCTCACCTGAGCGAAGTTAGAGGGAGAATACCCCCTCTCACCCTGCTTCCCACGCTGAAAGGAAACCGCAGCTGTCTCCCAACACAGCTTTCACCCACAGCCCTGCTCCCCCACTCAGGTCTGGACTGAGCCACAGCACTCCCTTTGCTCCCACTGGGCTCCCACTGCACACACAGCCACCACAAATTAAGGCCACATAATGAGATTCCTGCATCTCTGTGCATCTCTGTCTCTGTTTGGTTTCTCACTGATGTGATGTGATGATTTCTGATGGTATGTTACTATTTTTAGTCATTTTCTTCTTTTGCAAGAGACAGGAAAGCAGGAAGCCAAGCAATCTGCAATATACCACTGCTCTTCAGAGGCACAGTCATTCTTTGGCCTTGGGATGATTTTGTGCTAGTTATTTTCCCTCTAAAAAGTAGTGTGTGAGCCATTGTTGTTTACCATAATCCTGGATTATTACAGATCAGTGATCCTACTTGAAATCTGGGGATACAGCCTAGCAGAAAAAAAATCCATGTGACATTTATATCATTTATATATCAGTTTCATATTCCAGTTCTCTTAGATGACTGAGGCGATAAATGTTTAATTGTTCATATTCAGAAATTATTGCCATTAGGGGTAGAGACACTGGGGAAAAAAAAAAAAAAAGAGAAAAAGTAATAAAATAGTAATGCTTTGTTCAGCCTTGCTGTTGAGAGTTCCTGGGGCTGGGGGCTGTTTCTGCTTCCAGTGCACCCACTTCTTTGTCATGGTGGGAGACCAAAAAATAAAAGTACTTTTTCTTTACCATCAGTGGAATTCTGGTGTCCTTTTTTATTTCTCTTTTCTGAAGGTCTTTATTGCATCTCCATAAAGCTGGAGTTGGAAGCTGTGAATTCTTGAGGTGAGGGTATGAGCCGAACTCTGTTCAGTGAAGACATCAGGGAAAACCACTGATAGCACTTAGCCCTGGGAACTAGAAACCTTTGAAATCAAGGGCAGCTGCAGTAGCAGGCTCAACCTGGTATGCTTCACCACAACCAGATATTTCTCTTGCCTCTTGGCAGCACTAAAGTAGAAGAATACAGTCAACAAATTTGCAGTGCAGTGTTAAAACTCAGTAGCTTGGGCACTGGGATTGTGGCAGAGTGCTTTGAAAAGAGTGTATTGGCTTATTTTAAGATGTGTTTAAAAAGTCTTCGAGACTATGCTGTTTGGTTGTTTCTTTGGAGTTTTTTTGGTCCCCTTCTTGGATTCAAACTGACAGAGAGCAGGGTTAGATTGGCTGTTGGGAAGAAATTTTTTCTGTGAGGGTGGAGAGGCCCTGGCACAGGTTGCCCAGAGAAGCTGTGGCTGCCTCATCCCCAAAAGTGTTCAAAGGTAGGTTTAGATGGGGCTTGAAGCAGCCTGGTCTAGTGGGAGGTGTCCCTGCCCATGGCAGGGTGCTGAGACACGATGTTCTTTAAGGTCCCTTCCAACCCAAACCAGTTGTGTGATTCTATGCTCCTATTAAACATTTATAACAAAAGAGAAGTATTTGTAGTGTCTGCTTTCAGAAGTCATTGGGATTGTACTGTTCTGAGGTCAGAATTGCGGAGCTGATTTCTCTGAATATTCCCTGTCCTTAGGAAGGTTTGCTATTAGCATTTTAGAACTTTGTGTGCTATTAGAACTTTGGAATTTCATCTTTGGGCATCAAACATCTGTGCAGCATTTAGGGAGGATTGGCTGGGCATACACTGAGATAAAAAACAGAAAAAGCAGGAGAGTAAATCATAAGGATTCTTTTTCTGTTATAACTGGATTTGGTGCTTTTTGTAAATATTATAGACAGAAAATATTCTGATGGGAAAGAGACTTAGAAGTTAGCATTCCCTCTGCCTGGTTATTTTTAGAAGGTTTGAAGAGTTGGGGTGATATACTGGATCCTCTTCAAGTTACTGAGAAATTCCCACAGCTTCAACAGGGCCAGGATTATATAGTCCCTCTGAAAGAAATGGAAAAAGTGAAATGCCAGTGTATATTTGTTTACTCAATAACATGTACTTGCAGTGTGACTGCCTCTGGGAGCCTGGTTAATCAAAAAAACTTAAAAAAAATTAAAACGCATTATGCAGTTTGTGTTCTCTGTTTCTCCTGCCCTGTTGCAAGATTCCAGAGCCATGGGAAGGCAGAGTTGGGTGTAGAGAGCACTGTGTGACTGGGGATTTCTTGTGTGCTGGGGATACACTTGGTAGATTGAGTTAGGGCAGGAGAGATCCTGGAGCCAGTCTAGCTGCTCATCTGGGCCACCTGCAGCCACATACCTTGGGTGGTGAGCCACAACATGGGGCTTGTGGTCCGGCATCACGCTAGAGATGAAGTGCTGTCTCTGCTGTCTGTCTCTGGAGACTCTCATTCACAAGAGTAACTCGTGAACATCATGAACCTGTTTTCTCCAAACTTCTGGTGCAGCTTAGTTGTATTTTTGGGTGTGCTCACATCTCTGACTAAAGTTAGTTAAATCTCTGCTGTTTGTAGTGGCTAGAGAGGTGTTCCCCTGGATGATGTATAGAATGTCTGTTGTGGCTTACTGGGAAAAAATAAAGCCTGCCTGGATACCCTGGTAAGAACTCACTGGTGCCATAAAGGATGAGCAGTAGTGACTGCTTATCTGGACATTAGGAGCATCTTCCTTGGGCAAAGCCTGGCAGGAATTATTGTGGATAAACAAGGACTCCTGAACAACTGATCAATGTGATCAAGCAGAAGCCGTTTATTGTTTACATTACACACACTTTTATAGATTCTACAAACTACTAAGATCACACTTCTTGACTGGTGCCTTTGTCTTGTTCCCTCGTTCTCTGCCTCCGTTTCTCAGTGTCCCTGATTGGTTACTGTGCAGGTGTTCTACAGTCCTCTGTTATCTAGTTCTTGTGATCCTGGTATGTTTCTCAGCTTCTTCGCTCTTATTTTAGCACAGTTTTTTAGTAACCTTGATGAATTCCAGGGTGCTCTGAGAAAATTCTGATAAAAACACTTACAGACAGTATGGCTGGTGCACCCTGAGGCCTGAGTTGTTCAGATACATTGCTACAAGGAATCGAATCCTCGTTCTGTTGTGTTGGCTGCTCACTTCAGTCTGGATTTGGGACTTTTCTTGCTGTCAGAGCTTGTGATGAGCATGGAGAAGCTTAGGTGAAATGAATTCTGATGTCAGAGCAGGTATAAGGTGCTGCACAGCCAGGAACTGTGTCAAGCCACTGGGCCCCTACATACAAATGCCATTGTTTGATCTCCTCAGCACCAGGATGGGCCGTCTTGCAATGCTTTTTTTCCAGAATGCTGTTCTGCCCTACAAAAACTTAGGGAAATATTAATTTTTAATATTGTTGTCTCCATGTCTCTTTTCCAGGTGCTTAATTGATTTTTAGTTTTATGTTTATTTAATTACTTTTGAGTTGCAAAATAGACAGGTATGAGGGAAAAGACTGAGCCATAATTGTAGAAGAAATAAAGTTAAGAGGGGGGAGGAGGGGGTGTTTCAAAGTTAACGGGGGGAGGAGGGGGTGTTTCATGTTCCTCAGTGGAGAAATGGGAGCAGGACAGTGGTAAAAGCTGAGCCACTGCAATGTGATGGGGATTTAGCTCTTGGCTGTAATTAAAAGGATTCATGAGTAAAGCTTTAGCACAGAGTGCTTCCAGCAAAATCCTATGAGATAGAGTTTATACCAGGAAAACACTCTCTTGGAACAACTTCCATCAACCTCCAGATGGAGCAAGTGAAACTGCTGCTTCTCAGCTCTATTGTCAGTGTCTGTTAGGACTTCTTTTCTTTTTTTACTCATTTTGAAATCAAGATTGTTGTTCTGAAAAAGCATTCAAAAACAAATCCCAAATTTGCAAAGCGGGTTGTTTTATAAAATTCTCAGAATCTATAAAACAGGTTGCTGGGTGAATGACTAAGGGATTTCAATGTTTAATTGACATCTCAGGAAGAAACACATACTTAAAAATTTAAACCCTTGAACAAGCTTAAAATATAAATAATAAGTAGATGTTTAGCATCTGAGATGAATTCTTTATAACGGAAGAAAGGTGTTGGCATTGCTGCTGTTTCTAGAAAATTCTGTGCAAAAGAGCCATGAGTGGAAAAAAAACCCAAACACTTATTACGGTAAATTAGGACAGGAAGAGGAATGAAGTTAGAAGCCCAGTTAGAGGTTAAAGGCACTGCAGAACACTATGTGCAGGGAAGCAAGAAGTAGCTAAAATGTGTTTGATTGTTTCTGTAAGTACAGATATGTGGGAATGTAAATTGAGTCACTGCTCCCAGGAATTTACTGAGCAGTTTTAAAAGTTTGCAAGAATCATAAATAACGTGGCTTTCAGTCATCTGCAGAGAGGATCCAATTTACAATGATGGCTCCAGTGTCCCTGCTAATAATTCCAGTAAAAGCAGTAGGGAACGTGCACGGGGTTTACCCTGAGAGTGCAGCAGTGTACACTGGTTCATGTGCAGAATTTAACAAAATAATCTTACTGAGCATTTAAATGTGTTAGTTTCCCTGAGAGTCTTTGCCAAAAAAGGATTCTTACCAGTGTCTGTCTCTTTTGGAGTAAAACAAAGCTTTAATTTGTTAAATTTAAATTCTCATGCCCCTGGGTAGTGATGTTTGTGGAGAGAACACTTCCCCCATGAGGAGGGCAAAAGGGGAGGGATTTTTCTCCCCATTATCCATGCTTTTAGACAGAGGAGGTTTCTCCAGCCAGTCTCCATGTGCTAGTGAATCTAATGGGCCTGGACCTAAGGAGGATTTGGCAAACAGATGGAGAGAGAGAGAGGCAGAGTCAGGAGCAGAGCCTTGTGAGCTCTTCACATATTCTTGTTACTTCCTGTGGGCTCCTCTTGGCCTATAAACATTTTTAAGGGTGGATTAAAGCCTGCTTAGCTTAATTTCCTTCTCATTGTCATCCTCAGCTGCTCCAGAGCCAGGGCTTCTCCCAGCCCTAGCCATGCTCATGCAGCTCAGCTGTTGGGTTAGTGTTCTAGTTACTGGACTGGTTGGTGCAAATAATGCTGTACTTTTGGCTTTGTTGGGAGGAACTATCCAGGAGTAATGTAATCAGACTTTAATTTTTGGGTTTATAAGCCAGGCCGGGATGTGTACTGGAGCTGGTGGGATAGCTTTACAGCACTGTGTCCTTGTGAGCCTAGTGGCTTGGTTTGCTGGAGAGAGGCGTGTATTATCTGAGTCTTAGAGACTTTCCCACCAGTTTGTGTCTGGAATGATTCTAGAAGCAGCTGTTTCCATATCTAGATGTGTGGGCTATGGGTCATTATTGCATTAAGTGTATTCTGCAGAAAACTTCTGATAACCATGTATCACACAAGAACCAGTCTCATCCTGCAGAGAGGTGGAGCTGCATTCACTTCCCAGAGATCCTGCTTAGTTGGAATATTTCATGACACTTAAGATATGATATATGATACTTTATTATATGATATATTATTTAATGGTATTATGTGATACTAGATAATACTTCATTATATGGAGTCCCTGTGGCTCCAGTTCATACCATGAGTTGTGTAATATACCACAGTGGAGCTGAACAGAATGTTCTCCGGGGAGATATCTTCTATTAATGGACTATTGAATGACTCACTGCATGACATGTAAAGTTACATCATCCCATTGTGAGATGCTCCACCCAGAGGGGAGGAGCCAAGCATTCTTACCTGCATAAAATCAGCACTTTTTGGGACACTGGACAGTCCCTTTGCTGGATTCCTAGAGAAGCAGTTCTCTTCTGTGCTGGATTCCCAGAGGAAGACCAGGCCCAACTACTACCAGACCTTCAGAGAAAACTACACCCTTCTAGAGATCACCACTTCAGCAGCATTTCATCTGCCACTCCAGGAGGAGCAGCCACCATTTTAACTAGACTACTGCCAACACCCTGACTCCTCAGGGTGTCAGGTTTCTGACTCCATCACTAGTTTCGTTTGTACTAATTACATTTTTTTAATTATTATTTTTATTTAGTTTTTCTCCTAGTAAAGAACTGTTATTCCCATTCCCATATCTTTGCCTGAGAGCCTTTTTTTAAAATTGTGGTAATTCAGAGGGAGGGGGTTTACCTTTTCCATTTCACAGGAGGCTTTTGCCTTCCTTCACAGACTCCTGTCTTTTCAAACCAAGACAGATTTTGGCACCCAATGTGGGGCTCGAGGGCATTGAGAGGAAAAAAAAAGGATTAACAGTTCTTAAGAATTTTTTTTTTTTATTATTTTTTTTTTTGTTGTGTGTGCTGATATAGAAACATCTTTAAGTATCACTATGTGGTCTAGTTTACCCTGGTTTGGGTGGCATGTGGTTGCAGCTGTATTTCTCCCATTTGCAGGCCCTTATCTAAAAATGGATCCTATAACTAAGGCTACTGTGTATGTTATCCAGTTTGGTTTATGGGTTAATAAGGTGAGGAATTTATGGATCTTTAAATTCCTCTGGAAGGCAGGTACATGGATTCAGAGCTATCACAGAGAGAACACTTCCCCCATTACCTACCCTTCAAGAGCCCCATCTGGCCTGTGCGCAAATCTGACAGAGAATGAAGATTGACTGTAGACTATCATGGCTTAAATGAAGTGACTCCGCTGCTGAGCGTTGCTGTACCGGATATGCTGGGACTCCAAGTATGAGCTGGAGTCCAAGGCAGCAAAGTGGTACGCCACTATTGATATTTCTAATGCATTTTTCTCCATTCCTCTGGCAGCAGAATGCAGGCCTCAGTTTGCTTTCACCTGGAGGGGCGTGCAGTACACCTGGAACCGACTGCCCCAGGGGTGGAAACACAGCCCAACCATCTGCCATGGGCTGATCCAGACAGCACTAGAAAAGGGTGAGGCTCCAGAACACCTGTGAGGAAATGACACCGGGAGAAAATTTCTCCCAACCGTTTAACCATCTTTTTGGGTCTGCTCCACCAGTTTTCGAAGGGTTAAGATCCTCTCTAAGAACTAATGATATCATACAATGGGTAGTGTTGCTAATATGCCTGTTATATTTAGCACTCAGAGATAATGGAAGATTAACCTGGATAACTACCCTGACACCTACATCAGAGACTGGAGATGCTGCTGCTCCGGAGCCTGACCCTGCCCCACAGCCCACCTCAGAAGTGAACCACCCAGACTGGGTGAGGGTTCTGGTTAAGGAGGTACGAGAGATGCTGAAGGAGTGCATTTCCCCAGCTGGTGAGAAACCCGCCATTTGCCTTGAAGACGGACAGTCTAATAGTACAGCTGTGGAACCCACAGATGTTACAACTATCCAGGTTCCAGCTGAACCACAAAGGCAGTCACAGCCAGCAGCAGTTGCCCCGGTAGAAACAAGGAGGTCTAAGATGAAAGCAGAGCACCCAGATAGGGATAGGAATGGAGAAACCTCACAACCCACAGGGGAGCCAGAGGTTGCAATCATAACCGAGTCCCTGACATACGAATGTCTCCGTAATCTGCGCAAAGACATTGTGCAACGAGGGTGTGAGGCTTATACTACCTAGTTACTCTTGGTCTGGGACCTTATGGGTACAGGCGTGCAACTGGACGGTGGTGAGGCAAGGAACTTGGGACCCTTGACCCAGGACTCAGGTATGAATCAGATTTTTGTAAGGGAGCCAGGGTCCCTTTCCCTCTGGGAGCAGCTTTAAATGAGTGTCAGAGAGAGGTTTGTCCACAGGGAGAGAATGCAGGAGCACCATCCTAGAATGCACTGGAAGACCCTTGAGAAAGGGATCCAACAGCTGAGGGAAGTGGCAGTATTGGAGGTACTCTTTGGGAGGGATGGACAGTTAATAATGACCCCGACAAGGTCAGGTGCACAGGGCAAATGCTGTGGAGTCTAGCAAATCTTGGGCCATCTCAGTACACCACTTTCATTGCAACAATTGATGCTGACACTAACCGAGAGACAATGGGCTCTGTTGCCAACAAACTTAGGAATTATGAGAGTATGATTAATGGCCCAATGCAGGCTCATATCTCAGCTGTGATTAAGAAGTTCAAAGAGGAGATGAGGGAGGAGATGAGGAAGGTTAATGCAGCACCCGTGCGAGTCACAGGCCCTAAAATCAGAGCCCAATATTCCCCAGCTAGAGAGAGAGGGTACACCCCAAGGGCTAATCTGTGGTTCTTCCTGCGTGACCATGGGGAAGACATGGGGAGGTGGGATGGGAAACCCACTTCTGTCCTGGCAGCACGGGTCCGTCAACTCGAGGGAAACTCTAACCAGGGGAGTTCCACCAAAGTGAAGGTAGCTTCAACCTCCCATGACCAAGCTTTTGGGTATGATCTGTCAGACCCCATTGAAGGGACCTCTAGTATGTATGCTCAGGAAAGGAATAATAACCAGTGTTAGAAGGCCCCTGTCTCTATCCAGGGAGAGGCACGGGAAAACCGGATCTTCTGGACAGTGTGGATCCGATGGCCTGGCACATCAGAGCCACAAAAATATGATGCTTTAGTTGATACTGGCGCACAGTGTACTCTGATACCATCAGGACGTGTGGAGGTGGAGCCTGTTTCCATTGCTGGTGTGACAGGGGGATTGCAACAATTGACCCTGGTGGAAGCTGAGGTGAGCCTGACTGGGAAGGAGTGGAAGAAACATCCTATAGTGACTGGCCCAGACGCTCCGTGTATCCTAGGCATAGACTTCCTCCAGAACAGCTATTACAAAGACCCAAAGGGACTCAGGTGGGCTTTTGGAATAGCTGCTGTAGAGGCAGAGTACATTAAGCAATTAAGCACCTTGTCTGGACTGTCAGAAAACCTGTCTGCAGTAGGACTCCTAAGGGTGGAAGAGCAACACGTGCCAATTGCGACCTCGACAGTGCACTGCTGGCAGTATCGGACGGATCAAGATGCCGTGATCCCCATCCACAGAATGATTCGTGAGCTGGAGAGCCAAAGGGTGGTCAGCAAAACCCACTCGCCCTTCAAGAGCCCCATCTGGCCTGTGCGCAAATCTGACAGAGAATGAAGATTGACTGTAGACTATCATGTCTTAAATGAAGTGACTCCGCTGCTGAGCGTTGCTGTACCAGATATGCTGGGACTCCAAGTATGAGCTGGAGTCCAAGGCAGCAAAGTGGTACGCCACTATTGATATTGCTAATGCATTTTTCTCCATTCCTCTGGCAGCAGAATGCAGGCCTCAGTTTGCTTTCACCTGGAGGGGCGTGCAGTACACCTGGAACCGACTGCCCCAGGGGTGGAAACACAGCCCAACCATCTGCCATGGGCTGATCCAGACAGCACTAGAAAAGGGTGAGGCTCCAGAACACCTGCAATACATCAATGATATCATTGTGTGGGGGAGCACAGTGGCAGAAGCGTTTGAGAGAGGTGAGAGGATCATCCAGATACTGCTAGAAGCTGGCTTCGCCGTCAAGAAGAGCAAAGTCAAGGGACCTGCCCAAGAGATCCAGTTCCTGGGAGTGAAATGGCAAGATGGAAGGCGCCAGATTCCCACTGAGATCATCAACAAAATCACAGCTATGTCCACCAACCAGCAAAAAGGAAACACAAGCTTTCCTAGGTGCCATAGGTTTTTGGAGAATGCACATTCCTGAGTACAGCCAGATTGTGAGCCCTCTTTACCTGGTTACCCACAAGAAGAATGACTTCCACTGGGGCCCTTAGCAGCAGCAAGCCTTCACCCAGATCAAGCAGGAGATTGCTCATGCTGTAGCCCTTGGCCCAGTCAGGATGGGACCAGAGATCAAGAATGTGCTCTACTCTGCAGCCGGGAACCATGATTTGTCCTGGAGCCTTTGGCAGAAGGTGCCTGGTGAGACTCGAGGTCGACCACTGGGATTCTGGAGCCGAAGTTACAGAGGGTCTGAAGCCAACTACAACAGAGGAGGAAACCTTGGCTGCCTATGAAGGAGTTCAAGCCGCCTCAGAGGTGATTGGCACGGAAGCACAACTCCTCCTGGCACCCCGACTACCGGTGCTGGGGTGGATGTTTAAAGGGATGGTTCCTACTACCCACCATGCCACTGATGCCACATAGAGCAAATGGATTGCCCTCATCACTCAGCGTGCCCGTATTGGAAACCTGAATCGCCCTGGGATTTTGGAGATAATTACAAACTGGCCAGAAGGTGAAAACTTTGGTCTCACTGACAATGAGGAGCAGGTACAAGCAACAAGGGCTGAGGAAGCTCCACCATATAACCAACTACCAGCAGAGGAAACACGCTACGCTCTCTTCACTAACAGTTCCTGTCGCATCGTAGGGATGAATCGGAAGTGGAAAGCAGCCGTATGGAGCCCCACACAACAAGTTGCACAAGCTATCGAAGGAGAAGGTGGATCAAGCCAAATTGCTGAACTCAAGGCTGTTCAGCTGGCCCTGGACATTGCTGAAAGGGAGAAGTGGCCGAAACTCTACCTTTATACTGATTCGTGGATGGTAGCCAATGCTCTGTGGGGCTGGCTGGGAAGGTGGAGAAAGGCCAACTGGCAACGTAGAGGAAAACCAATCTGGGCTGCTGATATATGGAAAGACATTGGCTCTCAGGTGGAGCAACTAACGGTGAAAGTCCGTCGTGTAGATGCCCATGTCCCCAAAAGTCGGGCTAATGAGGAGCACCGAAACAATGAGCAGGTAGATCAGGCAGCAAGAATAGAGGTGTCAAAGATAGACTTAGATTGGCACCATAAGGGAGAGTTGTTCCTGGCTCAGTGGGCTCATGATGCCTCAGTTCATCAGGGCAGAGATGCCACATACAAGTGGGCACGAGACTGAGGGGTGGATCTAACCATGGACAATATTTCTCAGGTGATCCATGACTGTGAGACCTGTGCTGCCATCAAACAGGCCAAGCGGGTGAAGCCCCTGTGGTATGGCGGGTGGTGGTCCAAGTACAAGTATGGGGAGGCCTGGCAGATTGACTACATCACACTGCCCCAGACACGCCAAGGCAAACGCAACGTGCTCACCATGGTGGAAGCCACCACTGGATGGCTGGAGACCTACCCTGTGCCTCATGACACTGCCTGGAACACCATCTTAGGCCTGGAAAAGCAAGTCCTGTGGAGACATGGCACCCCGGAGAGAATTGAGTCTGACAACAGCACCCATTTCAAGAATGGCCTTATCAACACCTGGGCCAGAGAACATGGTATTGAATGGATATACCATATTCCCTATCATGCTCCAGCTGCCGGCAAAGTTGAACGGTGCAACGGACTCCTTAAGACTACCCTAAAGGCACTTGGCGGGGGAGCATTTAGAAACTGGGAAATTAACCTGGCAAAAGCAACCTGGATGGTCAACACCCGAGGGTCCATCAATCGAGCTGGTCCTGCCCAGTCAGAACCCTTGCACACTGTAGATGGAGATAAAGCCCCTGTGGTACATATGAAAGGTATTTTAGGAAAAACTGTTTGGATTAATCCCACCCCAGGCAAAGACAAACCCATCCGTGGGATTGTTTTTGCTCAAGGACCTGGTTACACTTGGTGGGTAATGCAGAAAGATGGGGAAACCCGTTGTGTACCACAGGGAAACCTGGTCTTAAGTGAGAACTGGGTGTAAGATTTCATTGTGATGCAGATGGAAATAGAATAATGGCTATAGAATTTCCTGGCTAGTAAGATAAGCATGTATTCTATTGCCATCTGTTGGAGGTTGGGCAGTTTTCCTATTTCTTCCAAGAACAATGTCTCCCTCGGGGAGATATCTTCTGTTAATAGACTATTGAATGACTCACTGCATGACCTGTAAAGTTACATCATCCCATTGTGAGATGCTCCACCCAGAGGGGAGGAGCCAAGCATTCTTACCTGCATAAAATCAGCACTTTTTGGGACACTGGACAGCCCCTTTGCTGGATTCCCAGAGAAGCAGTTCTCTTCTCTGCTGGATTCCCAGAGGAAGACCAGGCCCAACTACTACCAGACCTTCAGAGAAAGCTACACCCTTCTAGAGATCACCACTTCAGCAGCATTTCATCTGCCACTCCAGGAGGAGCAGCCACCATTTTAACTGGACTACTGCCAACACCCTGACTCCTCAGGGTGTCAGGTTTCTGACTCCATCACTAGTTTCGTTTGTACTAATTACATTTTTTTAATTATTATTTTTATTTAGTTTTTCTCCTAGTAAAGAACTGTTATTCCCATTCCCATATCTTTGCCTGAGAGCCTTTTTTTTAAATTGTGGTAATTCAGAGGGAGGGGGTTTACCTTTTCCATTACACAGGAGGCTTTTGCCTTCCTTCACAGACTCCTGTCTTTTCAAACCAAGACATTTGCTGAAGATGATAATGTTGCGCTGGTTTATAGAATTCATGTTGGACCATAGTTTATCTATTTATTATGCATTAAAGATAACAGTAAGTTTCTAATATAAAATAGATCTTTCAGCTTGATAAAATACTGTTGTGCTACTTACCGTACTTAAAAATTATTATTTCTGATTTTGTAATTTGTATTCCCTCAGTTTATATTCTCTCAAATTTCTATTTTTGTGAGGAGAGGAAGGGTCATGGTAGGGCAAACTGACTTTGCATGTAATCCTCATCTGTGCCTCCTTCTTCACTTCTTCCCTATGCAGAAGTTCATAGAGTTTGAAGATGCACTGGAACAGGAAAAGAAAGAACTACAAATTCAAGTGGAACACCTTGAATTTCAGACTAGACAGCTGGAGCTGAAGACCAAAAACTATGCAGACCAGAGTAAGCAAAGCTGTGCACCAGACATGATTATACACATGCTTTTTACACACATACAGTGCTACTTTAAAAATAATCTGCATAGGTTTTTTTGTTTTAATGTAATTTGGGCAAAGCCCAAAATATCTGGTTGTCCCTTACTTTGATGTAAAATTCTGAGCTTTCCCAAGGCTGGGATGTACCCACACTAATTCAGTAGAGGCTTCATTTCTCCTCTTTTGTGATCAGTCTCTCCAGATGCAAGGTATAAGATTTGGGGCTTTGGAACCTGGTTTCCAGTTTCTCCTTGTAGAATCTTCCATTCTTTTAAAATTCATCACATTAATTAGTTACTCAATTACTTAGTTTGTGTATTTGTTTTTACAAATATTTCCTTAGTATGTACAGTCATTGAAGCTCCCCTCAGAATTTTGTGGTGTTTCGACCAGTACTCCTGCTCCCTAAGTAGCCAGAAGAGCCAGTCCCAGAAGACAATAAATTGTTGCCAAACTAAGATGCTTACAGGGTATCAGGCTACTGCTGAAAAACTAATGTGGTTTTATTGCATTTGTGGTGCAAAATTGCTGGTATTGGGAACATGCAGGTACCCATGAACTAATGAGTGTAATAAAGACCAAATCCCACAATTCTCTTTGTTTTATTCAGTAGGTGTAAATTCATTTCTAAAAAAATAGGCTTTGTTTCTCAAATAGTTTATTTTGAGAGCCAGGTGTCAGTTAGCTGATAGTTGGGATCTTCTCTTGGCAGTTTCTCGACTGGAAGAACGTGAATCGGAAATGAAGAAGGAGTATAATGCTCTGCATCAGCGTCACACAGAGGTAGGAGATCATCTTTCTAAATAAATAAACTCTTTGTCTGTATCTACGTGACTATATCGTGTCAAAGAACTCAGCTTTGCAATCCTAGTGATGACTAGAGCTTCTGAACTTCGGCAACATGAGAAATACCTGACTGGAGGTTGTAAAGAGGATGGAGACGGGCTGTGTTCACTGGTACCCAGTTGTTGCTGGGTGGGGCGCGCTGGGCGGCTGCGGCAGGGCCACGACTGTTCCCTGTGAGCGCTGCAATTCCCAGTTATCGGCAGGGACAGAGCAGGGACAGACAGCGATGGCACGGGGCTTTGGGTGGGACAAGATGGATTTATTTATTCCTGGGCTCCCAGACAGGACTGGGGTGGGGGTGAACAGAAATTCTTACAGAGCAGCACAGGAGTAGGGGTGTAGGAAAGTGAACCAATGAGGATATGGTAAGAGAGGAGTATAAGGTGGGGTAAACAGCTTATGAGCCTATCAGGGAAAACAGGGGGAATAATACGAAGTAACAAATGGGGTGTCGAGGGCAACAAGACAGACGCAGAACTCTCTGGAGAAAGGGGTAGGGATAGGGAGGATTGACAACTTGGAAGGGAGGAGGTTAGGGAAGGGCTTGGGAAGATTGGCAGCTGGGGAAGGGAGGGGATGAGGGAAGAGAATGGGGGCAAACATGGATTAAAAGCAAAACACACCACAACATACTAGCTGGAGACAGCTGGCACAAATGAGGACACAGAAAGCTCACTCTGAACAAAGTAGTAAAAACTATTTTACTGCAGGGGCAATTAGCCCTGGCAGAGGTTGCTCAGAGGCGTGTTGGAGTCTCCTTCCTTGGAGATATTCATAATCTACCTGGACGCGGTCCTGTGGCAGCTTGCTCTGTGTGGCCGTATTTCAGCAGGGGGTGGACTAATGGACCATAGGACCATTAATCCTCCCAATCTCACCTCTTCTGTGATGCTGTGCACAGTGCTCCCTCATCTCCCATTGCCAATGAGCATCCAGTCTTATGTTGTTTTTTTTCAAGGGTATTTGGTTATGAGATTCATCTGAAGTAATTTCTGACACAATTTGCTGATAAATTTTCTATCAGATTAGACCATTCACGTACATCATCAGCTTAGAAGGCAGCAGTAAAGACAGGGAAGTCTTCAAAAAAACCCAGGGGATTGGAAATGGATGCCATAGAAAATTAAACAAAAGCAGAAAATGAGCCTTTCCTTCTCATCTGTTTGCCTCATGGATTTTTCTCTCCTCACAGATGATCCAGACATACGTGGAACACATTGAGCGATCTAAGATGCAGCAAGTTGGGGGAAATAACCAAACTGAGGGCAATGTGCCTGGGAGAAGGTAGGGCCATGACCTTTCCATATAACACGTGTCACCTGGGAACTTAAACACTGAATGTGTATGTTTGAGAGAGAAAACAGAGCAGGACCTTTCCCTGGGGACAAGGATTGTAGCTGAAGCTCTGTTTTAATGGGTTCTGGGTGAATTGTGAGTACTTGATGGTGAGGAGCTTTCTAAGTTGTTCTACAGAGGTGAGGCTTTATCGTGCTGCTATTGATGGGGTCTCTAGAAAACACAGTAGTATTCTTAGGTAGTATGTAAAAGTTTATCTCTAGAATAGATGAAGGTGTCAGATAAAGTGTTTGTGTATTTACATGTCTTTGTATGTGGGATAGGCAGCAAAACGTAGCAGTTAAATCCATTAGCTATTACAGGATTTTTTTTCACCTGTTTTTCTTTCAGAGCAAGCTTTCTGTCAGTCACCACAAATCCTACTTATGTCCAAGAAAGGGATTTTCCTCCCTTCCTGCAGTGTGTGGGTCCTGACTAGAAATAAATTGTCTAAAATATAGGAATCAATTGAGAAAAACAAAAAAAAGCTAGATGTCAGTTTTCCTAGGCAGATGAGATGTAGAAAGCTTGAGAGGACATGGTCTAAAAGGAGCCAGTAGGTTGTAAGTGCCCATCTGTTCATAAAATCTCCCTTATCAGACTATTTTTCTTCCTTGTTTTCTATCCCTCACAGTCTGGAAATCCAGAGTGAACTCCCAGAACATGATCTGAGCCTAATGTTAGAGATGGAATGGGATAGGTGTGTTAGGCTTGTTTCTCTCCCAACTTAGACTTCTGGAAGTAAGACTATATCTGTGGAAGTGCTTACACAGTAAAATCTAAAAGTATCATAGGCAAAAGCAAACTTAGAACGTCTCTGTTTTAAAGGGTGAGTCCTGTGTGCACCTTCCAATTTTGAGTCATAGAATACCCTGAGATGAAAGCGAGCCACAAGCATCATTGAAGTCCAACTCCTGAGTTGAACTGCATAATAGAAATAATTTTTAATTTCTTTCTTTCTTAAAAGCTTTTCCTTTCCTGACTCTTAAATAAGCTGATATTAATCATGGTTTTATGTTAACATTCCATGAAGGAGTTGCCCAGTTAAAAGTGTTGCTGGTTGTATCTACAAGACTCCCACTCTCACTTGGTGAAGGGCAAAATTTCCATCAAGAAGTACCTTTTCATGTCAGAGAATTTAGTCTTTTACCCTTTAAGTGTGGCATATTGCGAGTATCCTTGGAGAGAAACACTGTATGTCTGTGAAAAGCCCATGATGGAACTGTGATCCAAGTCCGTAGGAGCTACCAGTGGGAAATGGGAGTTTTTTTCTTGATCTCCAGCTTTGCGTGTGTTTGTGTGTGTGCATGTGTAGCACAGATTCTCCAGAAGGCTAGTTTGCGTAAAGCATATGCCTTTACTTCTGGTCCTCTTTTTTGTACATTGTAACAATAGAGATAGACCTGATTAGGTAAATTAAACAATACATATCACCTGATTGGCTAATTAACAAGATGCCTTTCTTATAAACAATCCTTGAGAAAAACAAGAAAACAGAGAGTAGGAAAACGCCGCCTGCAGCTTGTTTATAATAATAAGCTGTCATTGTTTATCTTCAACTCCCTAAAGTCTCTCAGACTGATTCTGGGAAAACTTACCTAGTTTTCTTGCTCTCTGACAAGGCTGTCACATCTACAGTACCCACTTCCACATGGCATGGGGTTTGCAGTGCATGTGTACCTTGTGTCTGTGTTAGGCTGCATGTTTGCATGACATTTGCTCTCTAATGGTTGTTCTTTTTGTCTTGCTTTTTGTGGGATTGCTGCTGTTTGGCTGTTATGTTTGTCACTTCAGTCATCGCCAGTCCTGGAGGAAAAGGTAAATCCTATTGCCGCATCTGAACTTCATTAATCCAAGTGTTGGAGGTTGCTGTGGAGTGGTGACAGTGTGATGCTGGGACTGTATTGTACTGGCATATTTACTCTCTGTGTCTACTGGCACCCATGCTGGACTTGCTGGTTTAGGGGTGCTAAGGGAGCCATGGAGCTGGGATAACACAGTAGGGAGAAGCTTGTGCATGCAAATGCAGAAGACACACAAGTTTGGTCCCAAAGCAGGATCAGATGTCTGGGATGGAATGTTTACACGTCACATTCCCTAATGTTTTAAAAAGTCATAGAATCATTGAATATCCTGAGTTGAAAGAGGCCCATAAGGATTATCGAATCCAGCTCCTGCCCTTCCACAGACACCCCAACAATCACATTCTGTGCCTCAGAGCATTGTCCAAATGCTCCTGGAGCTCTGGCAGCCTTGGTGCCATGACAGTTCCCTGGGGAGCCAGTTCAGTGCCCGCCACCATCTGGAGGAAATTCTTGAAATTCAGCTTAAAACTCCCCTGACACAGCTTCATGCAATTCCCTCAGGTTCTAAGAAATTTCTTCTCTCTTATTTTACTCTAGAGATCAAGCCATGCTGGATTTCTGAGTGGAAGCAGAGCAAGTGTCAGTGTCAGTGGGCTTCCAAAGGCACTTTGGCTGATGGTTAGGCAGGAAGTGCTGTGCCCAGAGCCTTCAAAGAGACTAGTTCTCCTCTTTAAATGCTGGCAAACAAACTGTAGTTTTGTTATGTTTTGTAAACTTTAGGATGTTGCTTGTAGAACATCCTAATCCCAGGTTTCGACTGCTGGAAGTCTTTATTGGAGAGTGTGTTATTCACCTTTTAACTCAAGGTCGAACTATCAAGTGTTAAGACTCACCCTGGCTGATCCTGGAAAGGTTTGGGTATATGAGAGCAGCTGCAGCACTCAAAATTTAGACCAGGATGAGTCTAAATGAGGATACTTTACATTTATTTGCATTTAAATTTGGTAGTCAACTCCAGGACTGCAAAAGTAGAGTTAGCTCTGCCTTCCCCTTTCCTGGGAGGTTTTGAAGAGGCTTGAAGGTGTTTCCAAAGAAACTCAGCAAGGACATTTCCTAACAGTCTGTGCTAAAATTCTTTCCTGAAGATTCTACAGCTTCTGATGCTACAGAGACCCTGTACCTCTTTAACAGGGACTGTGAAATTCACACATTTCCTCTCCATTCGGTGGATCCTGTATTTCCTTGTGTGTTAAGTACGTATGTATTTGCATATCAACAAAAAAGTATAATTTAATGTCTCTTAGCATACTTTGGGGACAGCTTTTATGTCTTAGTGCTGTCAGTGAGTTATGTCAAGTCATTCCAGCATAGTCCCTAGGATATTCTGGCTGTACCACTGGTTTGACAAGGACTGTTCTGCAGTTATAGGAAACCTTCTCCTGCTCCATACACCTGTGAAAGCAACACTCTCTTAAAACTGTAATTCAGTCCTGAAAAAAGGAAAGATATGAAACTAATAGTTAAACCATCTCAAAAAATGGCCCAATTTTATTTTCTCCATAAAAAGAGAGACTTTTTTTTTCCAAAGCAGACTCTTAAGGACCCTTGGATTATTTCTTAAACTGTATAACTAAGAATTTTCTGATATTGTAGCATGAAGTGGCTCTGATTTCTAGTTTTTAATCCCTTCATCATCTCTTACACATAATTAACTCTACTTTCTGTGGTGCTTGTATCAATGCCAGGGTGAAGATTTCCTAGGAGGGGAAACATTTGCCTACTATGTTATTTAGAAGCTTTTGTAGAAACTTTCAAACTAGCTGTTAGAAACTTTTAGGGCCTTGGAATGATAGCAGTGGGATAAAGAGAGGTCCCTACTGCAGACAGGCAGAGCTAATTGTCCTTTGGCATCATGACCTAGTAGGAGCAGGTGTAAGTGTCAGGTTACAGTCATAAACTGGGATTTAGACAAACAGCAGTAGAAATTTTTCACTGAACCTTCAGTGATTATTTAAGTCACAAAACAGCAAGATGCCTCTGGTAGTGGAAAGGAAAAGCTACAAGAAAACTGACAATTCCGATCACATAGAAGTCTGGGTTTGAATCTGTGGAGAATGATAGAATCGTTACAGTTGGAAATAACCTCCAAGGTCATCAAGTCTGACCTTCAACTGGATACCCTCATGCCCACTAAATTATATTGTAGAGTGCCACATCCACACACCTTTTGAATGCTTCCAGGGATTGTGACTCCACTACTGCCCTGGTCAACATGTTTCCATGCATAACCACTCTTGTAGTGAAAAAATTTTCTGCAATATCCAACCTGAACACACCCTGGTGCAACTTGAGGGCATTTCCTCTTGTCCTATTGCTTGTTACCTGTGAGAAGGTTAATGATGTTTTATCAGTGATCTGTATTCCTCTAAAATCCAGTTACATGCCTCCTATCTAGGAGGGTGTATGAAACTTCATGTACGAGTCTAGTATCTTCAGGAGAGGATTTTTAATGCAGATTCCTAGGAAAAGTGTGTCCCAAGCAGGCCATGCTGGAAATACCTTTCTGTCCCATCTTGCCTATCCAGGACAGGACACAGGAGGTCTTTTTGCCTATTTGAGGTAGGCGCTGATGCAGCAATGCAGCCTGCTGTGGTGGCTGGGCAGTGTTTGGAGTGAGAAGGTTGGGCATTGTGGTTTTTCTCAGCAAACATTGTCTCCTCTGCTGGACACTCCATGTCTGTCCTTCCTAAAAGAGCTGGCTTCGTGTACCATCTCCTGTGTTAGTGTGTTTGCTCTGTTCCAGGGGCCCTGTAGCAGTGGTCACAGGTGAAGTGATTGCACTTGTTTCCCAGCCTGGGCATGACGTCCAGTGCTGATGATCATTACAGAAAGGAACATGGAGGTCTGCTGTTACTAACAGCGTGCTACAGAAGGGCAGGTTTCATCACACTCCCAAGATTAAGCAGAAACTTTGTGCAGGAGTAGGTGAAGAAGGATTGAGTCCAAGTATGGGTGCACATGAGACAGAGAATCAATTTAGTTCAGCTCTACAGTAACTGGAGTAAATTAGAGATACCCTGAACCATTTGCTGGGTTCAGCAAGCTACTGCCACAGCCTTTCCATCTCCACTGCTCGCTCTAGATTTTCTCCTGCTGAAGCTTGGTCTCAAAATCTGTGCCAGCTTTTATGTTCAGAATCAAACCTGCATCTAGCGAGTCACCTGCAGTTGCCAGAAAGGAGAGGATGAACAGAACACACTTAGAGACACCTAGCAATATGCATGATGTATTAATTTATTTCTTTGTTTAGTTTCTGAATTGTGAGTGCATTGTAATACGGGTATCGAGGGAGATCAAAGAATACAACTACACTCTTCCTTGCTTAAAATTGGAAATGATCCAACCCCTCTGGTTCCTGTTGTTGAAGCTCACCAGATTTGTGGTGGAATATCATAAATTTCATGTAGATGACACTTAAAAGCCTTATTCCTCACCCTGTGGTGACATCTCTACTAGCTATGGAGCTTTTACTTTTTTGCTGTGAGGGCTGTTTACCATGGCTTATTTTCCTCCAGTACCTTTGTTTCTCAGAAGCACTGACTTAAATTGTCTTGTGGTTCCCCACACTTTCATGTTCCTCCAAATTTCTCATACTGATTGAGCAGTCAGTTGTACTTGTTATGGCCACTGACCCCCTCCGTCTTAGAGTTTTCTCAGGAGAAGGTATTACTCTAGCAGTAACACCATGGGACTGAGCAGCCAGAACCAAAAAAGTGTGGGAGTTCAGAGTTCAGACAGCTACCATGTGAAGATAACAGTTGCAGTCCGATTTCTAGTAATCAGTATTTCATATACACTAGTGTGCTGTTTGTTTTCTATCAGAACCTTGTACACAGCTAACACACTTTCCTCTCTCTCCCTGTTTGTGTCTTTAGCAGGAAGGAACGACCCAACTCCCTGAATGTCTTCCCCCTCGCTGATGGCATGGTACGTGGGCAGATAGGGGCCAAGATCGTCCCAACACTGGACCACTGGCACCTGAGTGACCTCGGCCAGCTGCAGTCCAACTCCAGCTACAAGGTTTTCTAGACCATCACAGAGCAAGGGTTTCCCACTCTTTCACTGTTGGTAACATCTCACATTTTCATTAAGCTAGAGACAATCTGTGTCCGTAACCCTTTGCAGCCTCTCCCTGTGTGTTTGCTCCCATAGTAGCTATGCTGGAGGTGGGAGGATATTCTTCTGCACATCTGGCATATGGTGCAGGAAGGATTTGACACAGCTTCTCATGCTGCTTTGTCTCAGAGATAATCTCCTTTACTTGGCTGGCCCCAAGTTGAGAGGGATGTGTGAGGAGGCAATTAGGGAATGAGTGAAGAGAAATCCTTCACTTCTTAATAGCTTATTTGGGGGAGGACATGGTAGAACCTGTCCCTTCTCTCAGCTTTGATAAAAGCAATGGTTCTGCAACTCAGGTGGGGCCAAGCATTGGGTTGCACTTGCCCTTAACTCTTTGTCATTTTTGACTGATCTTCTAGCGTTCCTGTATTCACGGAAAAGGGCTCCTTCTTATCCTGTCTGAATGCCCATGTCTTGCACTGCGCTTAAAGGTCTTACATTCCTCCCATGCCTGGTCACTTCTCTAGACTTGTACTGTCTACTTTCAGTACATGTGTAACAGTTACTGCTCTGCCTACTGTGAGGTCTTCCTCACAGCATTGCAGCTGCACTGGAGCAGCTCAGAGGCTGCCTAACACATTCTGTGCTCTGCTCAGCCATTCAGAGGTCCCCTATCTGCTATTCAGAGATTGGTCTGACAGATTAGGCTATGCATGGTGACCTGCATTTCCCATGAGCTGTATGTGTGAACTTTGCAAAGTCTTTGTGCTCAGGATCCCACCAAATCCTTCTCTTTAAATGATTTTTCACAAATGCCTGGTGACAGGTCTGAGAGCCACTGGTTTCTCTGCTGAGCTCAGCTTAGTGTGTCCACTGGTATCTCACAGAGCTTCTGCTCTACTTCAAAAGTGTCAGATTAAATTTGCCTTCACTTTGCTTGGAATTTGTAGTACATTGGCTGTTTTATGTGTCACAAGTAAGGACTGGCCTCCTTTTGAGAAGTTTTGAATCGCTGATTCTGTAAACTATAAACTGTAAACTGAAACTGTAAACATTGATGCAGTAAAGGCAAAGAGGATATAGAAAAGAAATCCCCAGTTTGTTGTACCCATTCTACATGTTTCCAAATTCCATGAACAGGCTTTCATATGAGGGACTCTACAGCAGTGGCCTTCCTGATGCATGGACAAATTATCAATTTACTCAGAAAACAAAGTAGCAAGTTAATTTTTTTAACACTACATCTGTAAAGCAGCCAGGCCTAACACAGCACAAATGTCAGTACTTTGGAAATCTAAAATAACTTTGCCTAGGACGGAGGGTTGGAATTCAGTCCTTATTGTAATGTTAGAGGCACAGAATTTTGGGAATTATAGCAACTTCCAGAATGCCATTCAGATCCTACAGTCATTTCTGGAAAGCTCTACCTGGAATTCAGGAATAGCAGTACCACAATACAATAACATAATAATGGATGGTGGAAATGAGGACAGAGCATGAATGTGTTTCTTCATAATAGTGCTGTGCCAGCACAACCAAAATGCATGAAGCCCAGCCTACCTCTGGAATCAGTTATTCCTCAGGCTCTCCAGGCAGTGCTGCACACCTTAGAGTGAACAGACCTTCCAATGACTAGGCTGGGCAGTGGGGGTTAGTTTTTAGAGAAGAGTTGGGTGGAGACTGTGGTTAGATCCATCTTCCACAGCCTTGCTATGGTCCAGTTCTTTCAGTGGTCCCACTGAGAACTTGCAAAAGAAGTAACCCAGCATCTGCATTGTAGGAGAATGCAGCAGCAACCCAGATAAGTGGGAAGCTTTGGTGTCCAAGTTCAGGTAATAGAGGTTGTTCTGCTTTGGGCACAGAAGACACCCTGCACAGGGGTTGTAAGTAGGTGATGCTTAAGATCCTTTCCAACCCAAACCATTCAGTGATTAGTGACTGGATCTCTTAGTTATGTGGTGGTGATGGTGGTATCAGGCCAAAAAATCTGGTTCCAAGAAAGCTTTGTGCAGAACTAGCAGTGTGCTGTGCCAAAATGTAGCATACGGGGATTCATGTTAGTGCTCGTTAGGGAGACTCAAAGTGGAATGCTGGGATAAAGGAGGCTAGATGGTACAGTGGACCTAAGAAGACTTGGATGAGTAGTCTCTTAGGGAGAATTTCCTGAGTATGGAGCAAATTAATGAATAGTTAAAAGATGCGATGAACTGACTTGCTAGTTTGGAATGGAGATTTTTCCTCCCACAAGCTTCTTGCACACTCTGTGACTGAAATTCTATTTCCTAAATCCTCTGCATGACTAACTTCTCAGAGGGCATGGCTCATATCGCTCTTGCCTCTTCTTCAAAGCCCTGATATTTTGCTGACATCACTCACACATGACTCACTTCCCAGTATGTACCTG
This sequence comes from Taeniopygia guttata, assembly GCF_048771995.1. Taxonomy (NCBI): domain Eukaryota; kingdom Metazoa; phylum Chordata; class Aves; order Passeriformes; family Estrildidae; genus Taeniopygia; species Taeniopygia guttata. The sequence goes on from NC_133039.1 coordinate 16,242,136, forward strand.
AATATTCTCACTAGTTTTACTTCTTTGTAGGGCCATGCTGTACTTATATTTTAAGTGTCCTTGTTTACTATTTATTACTATTTCCTATTTCAGTTGCTGGTTTTATTTTATTTTTGCGTTATTTTATTTTTGCATTCAGTTTTACATTTATTTTATACAGTGTTTTGGAGATGAAGGTCCTTAACATTTTTGTTTTTATGTACTATGCTTTCAGTGTTATAACCATACAATTGTGGCTTCTCATGGTGACGTATGACTGCTATGAATGTTGGGCCTTTACAATTCATTTTGGAGGTCACTACTACACAGTTGATGTTTAGGAGGTTTACAGGTATGGCCATAGGTAAGTGGTGGCTGTGGAGATTATTCTTTGGGTGAGCTATGGGTTTTGGAGAATGCCTCCTGTTCTGGAGAGAAGAGCTGTACTCTTAGCACAATATTTAGCATTAACAGAGCACTCAGACAGTAGAAGGAAGATACCAGCTGCTGGGCTGTGAAGAGGAACACATTGGTAGTATATACATTTGGGAGGAATTTCTCCAGTGCAGGCTGGAAGGCTGATAAAGTATGTTTTCTAAGTAAATACAAAATGCACATCTGTAACTGAAGAGTATTGAAAGACTGGGGTAATTACTTACTCATGTGTTCAGGGTAAGGGGCAGGTTATGTCAGTGAACAAGAAGATACAGGATATTGCTGATACAAATATTGCCCTATATTCACTGATGATCCAGGGCTTTTGAATGACATCTGGTTCATAAGAACAAGGAGTGACAAATGGAATGGACCCACCTGGGTGTTTACACAGCTAAAATGCTCCTGAACTTTGCTTATTCTCATAGATTTAGAGTGGGTACAACAACATTCCTGAATTCTTTCATCCAACAGCAGTTTTGTTTGAGGAAAGAGGTTTTGTGGTTGCACTTTCCACTTGATAATCGTTTTCCCTTTGTACATCTGAAAGCACAGAAGACAAACTGCAGTTGAGGTAGTCTAAAGCTTACTGGAGCCTATTTATTATCAAAAATCCTATTTGACTCTGTTTTTCTTCTTTACATACTGGGAAAGTAGCTCCTAAACCAGGAATATAAAGTAGAGGTGGGAAGTGTGGTTTTCGTATGTAGCAGCCTCAGAGCAAAGTTCTCATTTCAGTCTTGGTGTTAAAACCAGTGTATTTGAATGAAGATAGTTTGGATATTCATGTGGGAATGTGGTTACTGTTTGGACTGACAATGCGGAAAATACACAAAATATGGATTGCATTTAATGGTAGTGTCATTGTGAAAAAACAGAGTTTCCAATATAAGTGCGCAGACGCAGTATAAACCCTTTGACTTCCCTAGTGTGCAGCAAAGCATTCTAAGATAAGCATACGGAGGCCAGTCTAATTAAAGGAAGATCTTAATAAAATTCCAGATTTAACAAAAATAAGGCTGCAAAGGGTTAAGTCACCATTTTTTTTGGTTTTCTCACTCATCCCATATTGGATTTTTTTGTCAAGTTGTGAAGCTGTTATTAGAACAGGAGAACGAGACTTCCAGATGAGCAAAGTGAAACCCTGTCGCAGCTCCAAGATTCAGGGGCTCAGAGCAGCCTCTGAGCAGAACCAGGATCTCTCTAGTACTTGCACTGGAGGTGAGAGGCCAGTGCTGAAGATGAAAGCTGGGTCTGGATGTGCAGATGAATGCCACTGTACCCAGTTGCAACTTACTGTCACATATAACTCTCAGCATTAATTTTGTCACCTCCCTGCAGGCAGTAATTAGAGCAGGCTGCCCTTAAGACTGGGGAAATCTCATTTGAGTCTGAGGGGGGTCATGGCAGTAGTCAGGGCATTCCTTGTCTTACTGAAGCAGTGCTTCTTTAATTGACAAACACAGCTCACAGTGTAAAACACTGAAAAAGCTTTGAAGCCTCCCTGTTCCTCAAGAGGTGATGGTACAAGAAGTGGGGCCTTAATGTCTGTTAGAACCAAGAGCCATTTTGCACATTCCATACTGAGAATCCATCTTCTGTGTTCATGTCTCACCTTTCTGAATTCTTGGGTATTGTCATCCTCCCATTTGGAAGTGGGAGACCACACCTGTTTATGCTGTGTTCCCAAGCTGGACCCATGCCTGCCTGGCTCTGCATTAGGTGGTTTGGAGACATAGGTCTCTTCTGTCAGACAAGCCAGAGCATCCCAGATCAATGTCCACTCTGCTTCTGCAGTTTAGTGGCAAAACCAGTCTGCTGTTTTCTCATCCAGATGTGTTGGTGGCTTACAGTAATGACATCAGCCAAGACTTCTAAGAGGCCACTTCAGATCCTTCTCAAGTGATATCCATGTTGCCTTCCAGCCTTGGAAAAACTGGCCTTGTTTGCTGCAAGTGCCAAAGCCCTTCAGCTTTCACTGTAGTCACTGTGAGCTACAGGTGCTTTTCACCTGTGATAAGGCCACCTTTCCTGAGATTACATACCAATGTGATTTGTGAAGACCAGTATTCAGTAGTGAGGGGGTAGGTTAGCAGCCCTTTCTACAGGTGGGATTTGCTTGTTGAGTTCAGCACAAGAACTCTCTGCTTCACTGTGGTGGTCGTGCCCGGTGTCACCAACAAACAATGGGACATGTAACATGTAACTGGTACAATGAGCAAGAACCATGCTCATAATGCTTTAAGCCAGCCATACACCAGCAAATGGGACTTACTGAAATGTATAATTGTGCTTTTCTCTTTCTGTTCTGCTGCCCTGGAATTGCCACAGTGCCCCCAAGACGAAATGTCTGAATCTGGGCAGTCCTCAGCAGCTGCCACGCCAAGCACCGCAGGAACCAAGTCCAACACTCCCACGTCATCTGTACCCTCTGCTGCTGTCACCCCTCTGAACGAGAGCATCCAGCCCATCAGCGAGTACACCAATGGCACCACCAAGAGTAATAAGAGGGCACGAGAAAAGCGTAACAGCCGGAACATGGAAGTCCAGGTGACACAGGAGATGCGGAATGTCAGCATAGGTATGGCAGCTGGAGCTCAGGTATTTGGTCACTGACATAATTGACTTCCCAGTGTTTGTATCTCTCCATTAAGGCTGGGAGACTGCACTGTAAGTACAGAATTTGAGGAAGCCTGAGTTGGAAAGGTACATGAATGAGACAGAGTTAATTGGATGTTAGCAGTTTTCTGCATATTGAATGTTTGAAAATGTTAGTTATATGAGTATAACAAATTAACAGAATGGGAACAGGTTACTGAGTTCAGTTCCCTGCAGTGACATGCATGCATGTCTTGGAACCTCTTTCATGAGCACTCAAGTCACATCTTAGGCTGAGCTCTTGGAAAGCTGTTCCTGGATCTTATCAGTATGAAAATTAAAGCTTATATTTAGTTCTTTCTGTATTTATTCGTATTTTATATGCAGTTGTTCAAATGCCAAATTTGTCAGTAATTATTTTCCCTCTGTGCTCTTATCCCACACTCTGATTTGCTTAAAATAATTGTATCCAGCTGTTTTTCTCAGCTAAATGATCTGATTTCTTTTAGCCTCTTTCTCATATAAGAACACAGCCAAATCTGTGGAAGTTACAGTTGTTTTCTCTCCATTTTCCAAAGTACTTCAGTAATTTGAATGATTTCTTGTCAGGAAAGCCATTCTCTAATCTTTACCACCAGGCTGTGAAATAAATAAATGATGTAATAACATGATAAAAACCCTTCAGCTGTGCCCATGTAATGTCTGAGCAGTCTCACCCTGGATTGTGAAACTTGAAGTGGCCATCAGAAATGAGAAGTGTATCTGTTTTACAGGTCATGAACTTAAAATACAGAAGGACCGTAAGATTTATCAAAGGTCATTAGGATAATCTGCAGGAGTACAGGGGAAACATAGGTCTCTGAGGTTGGCATCTGAACCAACTAATGATCTTTTTACCCAAGTTGTTCGTTGGGAGGCAGAAGTTATAACTAAGTTATTACTGAAGCAGAAATTCCTCTGCTAACATTCACAAGCTGTTTCCTAACAAAGTAAGACCATAAACCAACATATAACATCTTTTGCTGTAGCACTGAAGGAGAACTGCCATGACTGAGTTCCTGTCTGTATTTTCCTGAGGAGGCCCTCAGGGTCACAGATGTCCATCTGCCAGATACTAGGATAGTTGTTCATAGAAGCATATGGGTTCTGAATAGCCTGCTGTTAGATTGTGGTCTGGCTGTGATCCTGGCCAAGGCAAGACCATGAAACACTTGTATCAGGAAAGCTAAGCATGGATGTCAGTAGTTTGAATGCCTTATAAATACCCTGATTTTTATAGTTGCTGCTTTACAAGGTCACTTACTATCAACAGTTTTCTTGGGTCAAAGTAATCTCCTTTTTATGTGTGTGCAAGTGTGAAGTAGAAGCTGCTTTTTTTTTTTCACTTTCTTGGTGGAAGTATGATATTGTGGAATTTGCTCAAAGTAGCTAGGTATGACTTCCTTATGTGCTCTGCATATTCAACCTTTCAGCTATTTCTCACCCTTAATGCGAAATCAATTCTCCATGCTTAGATGTAATATACATACTTGAATTTTAATCATGTATTTTATGTATCTGTAATTAAAATGTCTGTCAGTGATGTCTGTGCCTTAGAGCCGAACTACCAAAAATGGTACTCGGAGGTATTTGCAGAAAAGCTTCCCAGCTTGGTAAAATAAAGCTGAGGAGGGCTGTGTTTGTGTTAAACCTGCTTGGTGTGGATGCCTGCTTTGGCAACAGATCCACATCACACTTTGTTTTCCAGTCTGGGTTTGCTGCCAGCTGGCACAATGGCAGCCTGAAAGAAATTAACACTTCAGTCATCATGGACTTTGTATATTCATATATTCGTATATACTGAGATCATCTGGAAAGGTCAAAAATGTCACATCTAAGTTCATTGAGGGATTAATGTAATTCACACATTAGGTTCTTAATCTTTCAGAATTCCTTGTGTGAACAGACACTATGTCCGTGTTCCTTGTTCAGGATAAGTGCAGGCCTGAGCTTTTGAAGAGTTTGGTATCCAATAAACAGGACTTGACAAGAGGAAGAAATTCCTTATTCTTTAAATATTGGCTTCAGGTTGTGGATTACACACAAACCAGATTTCATTTATCAGTTTTGAAGTCAAGTTTCACTGTAATGCATATCTAAACCAGTGTAGACTTGAGAATTTGTATTGAAAACCTATTTCTGTTAAAACTAAATAGTGCCAGTTCCTAACAATAGTAATTTCTGTGAAGCTGTACAGAAAATCACTGTGTTGCCTTCAATCTCAGCTAATGCTATGTGGGGATGGAGGAGTTTTTTTATTGGCGGATAAAAAAGGAGTTTTGGAATTTATTTCAATGGATAAAATACTTCTGTTTATCCAATTTTAGTAAGTATTCAGGGCAATGACTTAAGTGATGCTTTGGAATGGGAATGGGAAGGGGAATGCTTATGGCGTTCCTGCTCTGGAATTGAGAGACCACCTTCAACCAATTTCTGTTCTGATTTTAAGACTTTGAACATGGCATAATAAAATTTTCAAATCTCAATATTCAAAGCTGTAAAAGTCCCTTCAAGAAATAATATTCTCTGAAAGTCCTGATCCTGTATGTGATATGTTCTGTCTTACCTAGGGATGGGCAGCAGCGATGAGTGGTCCGATGTCCAGGACATCATTGATTCTACCCCAGAGCTGGATATGTGTCAGGACCCCCGCCTGGAACGCATGGGTAGCAGGTACTGATTGTGACCTTTCCCTGCGTGCTCTGTAACTTGGCTTCATGAGGAGTGACAAATGGTTACTGTGGCTCATAGTGAGCTCACAATGCAGCTATTTGGGACAGTCCATATATTCTGCCTAATATCAGAGGTCCTGACCTGCTTCGGGTTCTCCAAAATGCAGATGCCTGCTGGTGATCTGCAGGAGGATGTGTACAGCTGACCCAGGACTGGGCTCATTTGCCTTACTGGTCAGGGATTTTGGAGAAATGATGGAGCAGCAGAAGGTTTAAGACAAGCAAAGGGAACATGGGCTTAAGCTGTCAGGAAGAGGGAAAAGGTGCATTTGTCCAGTAAGAGCTCAGTTCTGAATTCCTTTTTAAAATCTCAAGTTTCTTTCGGTTCTGATTTTTTTCAAGTATTTGAGGAGTAGAGGCAGGGCTGCCCCCCAAGGGAGGACAAACAGAGGTAACCTCAGCAATCCCAATCCCACAGACTCTGAGCAGGGAGGCTCAGATCACTGGAAGTGAGCCCTGTCAGCAGCCTCAGACAAGGCAAGGGTGTGAATTTAGTCCCAGTGCTACCCATGAGCAGCAGGAGACAGGACTGAAGACAGGTGCATCTTAGCAAAGAACTGAAGGTGTAGGCCTGAGGTCAAAGGGAGCCCTGGGATCAGTGGGTGGGTGTGGTTGCCAGGTGAGGCTGGTCAGGACAATTGTGACCCACCAGTGCACTGAGGAGTGGTTACAAATCCTCAACGCAGTTTTCAGAAGAATCATCAGACTTTTACTAAACTATTCTGCTGCTCTGGTCTCTAACCATCACCCATTTTGTTCTAAATAGGAGGCTTCCTAAAGGCTATTAATTTTGGCACCACATTGCTGTGAGGCATAGGTACCTTGGTTTGTTTTTACTGAAGTTTACCTTTTACCCTTCTCTAGTGGGTAATTTGGCACTGTATCAAAAAACCTCTCTGTCACTGTCGAGGCAGGACAGGAATGAGAAGACTCACTCAGAAGGCTGCTGAGAGTAAAACTCCGATTTATTCAAAATACACTGCTCTTTTATACAGAGCTTCGCAAAGGCCAAATCCATTGGTTATGAAGTGAAAACAATCTACACCATTGGTGCAGAGTGCTTGACGCACAGCGATAGAACTTAACTATAAACAATGTGAGAACAAGAGAGATAAAGAATTTTTTACATTCTCTTCAGCTCTTTCCCAGGTGTCTGCCTGGCTAGAAACTCTCAGTTTCTTTTCTTTGACTGAATCTGAGTCCCACACATCTCCAGAATCTTACAGATATGCAGAAAATATAGTACCCTGGCAGAGTGAAGGCAAGATTTTCTAATGGTTCCAGTCTGGACTGGATTTGCCCATCCTGTTGAGCACCCCCACTGAGATGGATGCGAGCAGCGATAACATCTGCATTTCTCAGCCGGGAAGGCACACACAGTTAAGCTCCCCTTGGGACATATAGGATACCTGGATTATTTTTAGGCTCAGGAGGAATCTAGGGAGTTGAAATTGCTCTGTGTGGGGAAGACAAAAGTGACTGATAAGATCAGATAGAAAATTGGTCAAATCCAGGAGAAAGAAGGAAACAGAGAGCACTGGAGGTCTTCAGGCAGGAATCTCTGCTCCAGGTGGTGAGACTGAGAGCTACAGGAGATACAGCCTGACTTGGACTGCTGACAGTATGTGTGCTGCTCTGAAAGCAGAGTGCTTTCATGATACATATAGCTCTGAAAGCTGAATGTTGAACAGGAAAGTTCAGTCTGAATTAGGTCTCCAGGTCAGACTGAGTGCTGGTTTCTCTTGTCATTTGTGCTGACCATTGGATTGTGTGAACTGATTAATTGTCGTGCCATCATGGCACTATTTGTACTTCTTCAGTGCTCTCAAATGTCTGGGTACCCGGAATTTTTCTGTAATTGAAAAACCCACTTTTTTTTCCTCTTCTTTGCAGTGTGCTGTGGCTGCAATATCTGAGGCAGCTACTACACTCCATTTATAATCATCTAGGATTATTTATGTGATAATGAAGCCATAGAACTTGAGATCATCTCAGCTGGTGCTGACCTTTTTGATAGATTGCTGGAGAAATTGCACAGCTGCTGTTCATGATGGTTGATGTTACTCATACAAAGCAGGGCATTGAAAAGTGTTTTTAACCCACATTAAGACCATTTTTGAGAGTAGACAGGCCCAATCCCAGAGGTTGCCTCCCCTGCACATCCTGTAACAGCTCTTTGCTGCATTGAGCTATGAGGCTGTCAAGAAATACAAGAAGATTCTTGATGGTATCGAGGACACTGAGAGGTTGAAATGTGCCATCATCTGATACGACTAAGAACTATTATCTTTGATTTACTTTTAATTAAAAACATTTGGGGACGTGAAGAAGTGCTTTTCAATACATAGTCTTACCCAAAGGGAAAATGGACCCTTCAGACTGACTGCAGTTATTGGTTGGCTAAGTAAAAAAGCCGTTGCTGTTTTCAGCACTGAATTTCTTTCTTGGTCTTACTGCTGTCTGAGGTTTCTATCTAGACTGATCAGAGCATGGAAATCGTTTTAGAACCTGACAGGTCAAAGCTGAGCTCTTCAGCGAGTTGAAATTTTTCTATGAAATACTGAATAGTCCTTAACTGGTGTGACTTCAGAGTAAATCATCTGGGTGAGCTTTGAGGTTGTGGATGATAGATGTGTCCTCAGCACAAGAAGGACATGAAGCTGATGGAGCAAGTCCAGAGGAGCCCATGGACATGCTCCAAGGACTGGAGCCCCTCTGCTCTGAAGCCAGGCTGGGAGAGCTGGCGGTTTTCACTTGGAGAAGAGAAGGCTCCAGAGAGACCTCAGAGTCCTTTCCAGGGCCTAAGGGGGCTCCAGGAGAGCTGGACTTTGGACAAAGGCCTGGAGGGACAGGACAAGGGGGAATGGTGTCCCACTGCGAGAGGGCATGGTTAAATGAGATACTGGGAAAAAATTCTTGTCCATGAAGGTGGGGAGGCCTTGGCACCGGTTGCCCAGAGCAGCTTTGGCTGGAAGTATCCAAGGCCAGGTTGGATGGGGCTTAAAGGAACTTGGGATAGTAGAAGGTGTCCCTACCCACGGCAGGGAGTTGAAACAAGGTGGTCTTTAAGGTCCCTTCCAACCCGAATAATTGAAGAATTCTATGACATGGGGAATAACACATGCTGTTTTCTCTACTCAGTGTGTCCCCTGATTCAGCCAATGGTGAACAGATGGGTATTGATTGCAATAATCTGAGGTGCTCAATATTTCAAAGATAAATGTTCGAGTTTAAATGTTGCCAAGTAACAAAATTCCTTCTGGTTTTTTGCTTCCAACAACAGCCCAACACAGGGGATTGTGAACAAAGCATTTGGCATCAACACAGACTCCCTATACCATGAACTTTCCACAGCAGGGTCTGAGGTCATTGGAGATGTTGATGAAGGAGCAGATCTGCTAGGTAAAACCTTGTTAGAACCATTCTATTTTCTCTGGTACAATGACTCTATATTAAACTTCTAGAAACATTTGAATTCTCTTTTTATTTCAGAACTTGGATGTTTAGCTTTTTTAAGAATGCATGGCAATTGAGATACATGTGATAGAAGCATGTACCTGCAGTACAGTAATGATTATTTAGAAAATAATCTCAGCTGTTGGATAACTTTTATTTGGGTTGTCTTTAGTGCATAAGTTATTTTGCTACAGGATTCTCCCACAAAAATAATTTGGAGACAAAATTTTCTTCTTTATCTTCTGGCTGAAAATTTCTGCCCCCCCCCCCCCCCCAAAATAATTTTATACTGAGAAAAAAAAATTGTTTGAAATTTGTAAGAAAGTAACTGATTTGGTTAAGTTTTTGATGTTTAAATGATGTGGAAATATTATGGTCTGTAATGCAGTATTTACTGTTTTGCAGTCAGCCTAAGAGATGTAATAATTCACTTTTTAAGCTGATTTTGAAGGTGTTTGTAATACCTGTAGCCAGGCTATGTTCTATGTTCCTGACTGGGACCCTGCAGCAGTCAGAGAAGCAGCTTTGCCTCAGGGAGCACTCTGAGCCCTCTCCATACTTTTTCTATTGGATTCCTGAGTATCTAGATCTTGTTTTTTGACAGAAGTTAGAAGTGTTCTTAATACCTGCTGCTTTCCTGCATGAGGGCAGTACAAGGGTCTTTGAATACTCAGGTGACATGGGCAGCTGATAGAGTTTGTAACAGTGCAGCTCATTTTCTATGTTACTGCTTGCTTTAAGGAGCCTTAGGGCACATGAGGACTCCAGAAACAAGGTGTTATGTGTACTTAGTGGTGAGATCTGATCTTGAAGCGAACATTCTGTTGATTACTGATATAGATCTGCTTATGAATAATCTTGTAAGTTTGATTCTGTGTATGTGTCCAGAAAAGAATGAGCTAAAATGTGTCATACAGACTTTCAGCAGCTAGCCTTTGCTCAAATTATGAAGGTACTTGTATTAGCTTGGATATGTCTTGTATCAGGAGCCTTAAAAAGTATATGTTTCTGCAGCGGGGATAGATTTTTCCCTATTAAACAAAAACTTAACCTTGAAGATGTGGACTGAAAACTGGAGAAGAGTTAATAAATTCTTGTTTGATGAAAGACAAGTATCTGTGAAATTGTACTACTATTGCCAAAAGTGTGAGAGGAATTAAGAACATGAACCAGACCATCATGAGAATGCTCGCAATGGCTTTTTGATATGAGTAGGTTTGGGTTGTTTTTTTTTTTTTTTAAATCACGCAGCATATATGAGAGCCCTCGTGGCATTGCCTAAAGCATAAAATCATATATTGCTTCACTTTCAACTCAAAATTGCCAGAATAAAAAAAAAAATCTGCAGAAGACTCAGTATGAACACACAGCCTTTCTCTGCCTGCAATGGGAGCCAGTCTGTGCAGATATTTACAAAATTAAGAATTTTGAAGGAAAAGCAAGATTTCCAGGTTTGAGAATCCCCTGGACACTAGTAGCCATTTGCAGAAGGGCTGGGGCTCATGCTTAAAGGGAAGCTTGACAGTAAGAACTACATGTGATGGTTAAAGCTGTGGAATGAATTTTACTTAGCCAGCTTCATACATTATCAGGAGCTCTCTTCCTAGCAGAATCAAAACATTAAAACCATGGATAATCTTGCCATTGACTATCTGTTTTGCCTTGGTCCTCGTGTCCACTCCTTCTTCATCAAGGAGTATTCAGTTGATTCTGTGGCTCTATCTACTAATCACTGTGCCAACTGCTGCTTTCCTTCTCCCCCCAGAATGGCTGGGGTATCAGATATTATTGGCTTGGAAGAGTTACTATTCTTGAAAATTAATTATTTGATGTATAAACAGCTTCAGACAACATGCTTCCCACTTTGGAAGCCTGCCTTCTGAAAAGCCACTTCCCCTTGGGATTACCCTGTAGCCTGACCCAGTGATCAGCAAGAAATCCAGACTGTTGTTTTCAAAGGGCCAAAGCTTTTTGTTGCCCAAATCTTGCATGGTTGTTCACTACAGTCTTGGATGAAGTCAAAGATGCTTCACCTCCTCCTGCTGTAAGGCTGCCCAAAGACTTCAGTGCTTCAGTGTGGTGAGATGTCAGTTGTCTGGGAGGTACCACTTGCAATGAAATGTACACAGACTTTGTTGAACAGTGCCCATGTAAGCGTGGGCCCTGAAGATCACAGTGTAGTTTCTGAAGACAGCAGCATGGCTTACGAGGAGGGCATTTCTGTGCTCGGACCATTTTCTGGCCTGAGCAGAGCTACAGAGCCCTTTCAGGTGATCCCCTGGTGAGCCGGCAAAATAGGAAGACTGGTTCCTTTTCAAATCTGGGAAATGGACTGTGATGAAATCAGGTATTTCTGTGCCTTTTTTGTGATCAATATTGATCTAATTAATCCTTTTGCTGAGTTCTAGCCACTGCCTTTGGCACATAAGAGTGTTTTTAAAATGAACACAAACATTGCTGGTTGTACAAAGGGAGGAAGCACAGAGAGATCTCATGGGTCATGTCTCAACAATAAATAAAACTGGTACTTTTTTGTCTTTGCACTATAGAAAGCACAAAAGAAAGTCTAGTAAAGATAGACACAAAGGGCTAGATCTTAGGGCTGACAAAATCTGTCAACATAATCCAAAATTTTGCCTTTTTTTGTTAGTTAGAATGTTCTCTCTTTGTGCTGTACCTTTAAATCTCAAGAGACACAGAGGAAATAGTGCTTTATGAACATGATGTAAGGAACAAGATCCACAAGCTGAAAGAGTTCTCTCTAGGTCATATTTGGAGCTTGCTTCTTTCTCTAAATCAAATTCATGAATGACTTTAGGCTCACTTAAGTGAAGAGTTATTACTTTCTCCAGTCTCTCAAAACTTGGCAGTCAATCTGTAAAGAATATTCTCTTTTTTTTTTTGGTCTCAATTCCTTAAAGAAAGGGAAATTTCATTAAAGAGTACCTTAAGAACAGGACTTGTAGAAATTACCCTTGAACACTGGCTGGCAGGCAAGTCTGATTCTGGAATGAAAAATCCCATTTATTCCTGATACATAATTGGCACGCTTCATGTTTTATTATTTTGAATAAAATCCACAAGACATGTGGCTTTCCTCCCGCCTCTAATACTGCTTTACATCCATGGAATTATATAGGAAGTATTCTGGAGAAAAATGGGGAGTGAGAACAATTATTTACTACTGAGCATTGAGGACCAAATTCCCTTATTTCTCCTACAAACTTGGGAGCACTAGTTGGCAGTTTTCCTGCATATTCACTTGTTAATCACAAGTGATCCTGGGTAGGTTCCTGTTGTCCCATCTCCCCTTTTCTCAGTTCTCCCTTGTACCAGATCCCCCTTCTTGCTCTTCCCCATCCCAGGTGTTTCCAGACACAAACGGTCACAGCAGCTCAGGTGTGCTCAGTGGATAGGTCCTTTTACTGAGGGTGGTGATGGTGGTGAGCTGATTGCTCAGAGAAGCTGTGGCTGCTTCATCCCTAGAGGTGTCCATGGTCAAGTTAGAGGGGACTTGGAGCACCCTGGGATAGTGGAAAGTGTCCCTGCCCATGGGAGGGGGTGGAACTGGATGATCATTCTGACCCAAACCGTTCTGTGATTCAGGTATAGGATAACCAACTATATTTGTTTTGGAAATTAAAGAGCGAGGGGGCCTGTTGTAAAGACAGAAATGCAGTGTTATTAGAGATAAGTTTATATACAGTGTTGTGTACAGAAGTGGAAATGAGATTATCAAACTAAGTCCCAGTGCTACACTGTACAAAAAAAAGGTTTAAATGCAACCATTTGTCTTTTGCAAGCTGAAATGTCACTGAAGAGCGCAGTTACGGTCAGAGGATATAGCTGTTAAAATTGCAAGGTGAGGGGAAGTGAGAGGTAGTGGGAATGAGCTGTTATGCATTTCGTGGTAGATGATTAAATAAAGATGTTTTATAAAAAGGTTTTCCCAGTACAGGAAGATCCGTTTGCCTCAGCTCCAGATCTGGAGATAGCTGAGGTGTGTGGTTGCAATTTTACCATGGGTAACCTTTCCTTGGGTTTTTTTTCTGTCCTATATGTAGAGTCATGGCATCAACAGCTATGGCAGGTCCTGTCCTTAGTATTTCATGCCTTTTGACATTGAAATGGCTGAATCATTGTTAATTTTTTTTGAACAAAATTTTGGTTTTGTTGGTTTTAGTCACTGATGGATCCTTTTTCACTTCCTTTTTCCCTTGTCTCTCCGTGCTTCGCTGGACATGGCGCATAGGGGAGTTCTCAGGTGTGTATCTCCTGCTCAGTTCTCCTTGTTTCTTTTTTTCTGGTTGAGGTCGGATGATGTGGCATACACATGTGATACTCCCCTGCTCTTGTCCAAACACGGTTGGCTTTGCAGACTTCTCCCACCTTGCCTTGCTTGATTGCCTCACACTGATGGGTCCCTGCAGCAGGAGGTCCCTTCTCTGCTCACGTTCCTGCTACCCTTCAACCCACTTTCTCTTCTTTGGCTTTGGGCAGGTTTGCTCCACAGTGTTGTACTAGCCTGTCACTCAAAGGTCTTGGAGCTCAAAGGGCTTTTTATCTGCCAGGAAGGGTACTTGTAGCAGAGGTCGGGTGGACACAGACTGAGTGAGGGTCCCACTGTCCTCTCCATGGCCTGTGCTGTAGGGAGTCCCTCCATGTGCCAGTGGCTGTGGGGGGTTACCTGGTGCAAAGCAACCCTCTTCGGGTATTGTGGTAGTGTCGTTAAAGACACTTTTGTGATGGGTTAGAGTGGCAAAGCCTCTGTCTTTGGTGGAAACTTTGCCTTTCTGTCTCAGGAGCTGAGTGATGGCTCTATCCATTGCTGGGGGAGGTTGCTCACTGCCCTAGGGCCATGCTCTGCCATCAGGTTTGCACCTGCTTATAAAACACACTTGGGCCCTGATGCAATTTCAGTTGAAGTCAAGGGAATCTGTCTTGATTACAGTGAAAACTGGGTAAAATTTGCCTTGTAGTTAAGGTGATGACCTGGCAGCTGCATTAGCGTCATGCGCCAACCAGCTCTGCCATGTCCCTGTGCCCGGCACTGCTCAGTGACAATAAGGACATCCAAGAAGGGACAGCGTCATCCCTTCTTTTCGTTCAAACTGGTTTTACTGTAAGCCACATTTTGTGTGAACATTCCTCAGAAAACCTCCCAGTGAAGTTGTGTTGGAGTTTGTTGCAGTGTGGAGGTGGATTTGGGCCTTTTTAGGCCAGATGAAAGCTTGGATACTCAGCCCCACTTTTGTGTTTTTCCCCCTGCTACTGTCCTTTCTTCACCCTCTTCATAATATCTATTGACCTGCCTTTGTTGTGGTGATGGGAAACTCAAGGATGTATCATACAGGGAAAATGATGAGGATGAGGGAAGCAGATGAGGTCATCTCAAGCTTATCCTGACATCTGTTGTGATAGGACAAGGGGTGATGGTTTAAACAAAAGAGGGGAGATTTAGATTAGATATAAGAAATTTTTTTTTTTGCAGTTGGAGTCATAAGGCCCTGGCACAGGCTGCCCAGAGAAACTTGGACTGCTTCATCCCTTGGTGTGTTCAAGGCCAGGTTGAGTGGGGCTTAGAGAAGTGTGATCTAGTGGGAGGTATCCTTGCCCATGGCAGGAGACTGGAAATGGATGAATTTTAAAGGTCTCTTTCAACCCAAACCATTCTGTGACACTCTAAAGTAAAGTACCTGTTAGGTCAGGCTGCAACAGAATGAGATAACTTTGAACCAAGCATCATGTGTACTGGCACCACACACTATACATGTGCTGACAAGCTGCTCTGTTTGCTGTTTACAGACTGGTACTTAATGGCTGCTGTTTTTCTCTTCCTTTCTTCCCCTTTGTCCCCATTTCTTTCTGTTCCCTTTCTCGTATGGGATGGCTCTCATAGTACGGGATGATTTCTTTGGTAAGGCAAAGGCCTTTTTACTTTCCTTTTCATTTCTTTTCTCCTTTTCCTTTTCCTTTTTTCTCTTTTCTCTCTTTTCTCTTTTCTCTCTTTTCTCTTTTCTCTTTTTTCTTTTCTCTTTTCTCTTTTCTCTTTTCTCTTTTCTTTTTTCTTTTTTTCTGCACCCCTTTTATCCACTCATCATCCATCCATATGTCTTGCATCACCTTGGTTTGGTTTTTTGTGGTGATGGCAGCACCTCTCCAAGAAGCAGGATGCAGCTGCTCTGTAGAGGTGGTTTGGGGATTCTGGTCTGTTTCATTGTAGTTGATTATCCACTTTGATGCTTCACTCTTTGCCTGGCTGTGGGAGGAATAGGTGCTCTGCTGGACGGGGCTTTGCCCGGACCTCACCTCCCTTTGTTCCACACCCCAAAGGATTGAAAACTGAAAGTTTTCTTCCCATGAGCAGAGCTGTCCCATTACAGCCTGTGCAAGATGATCTTGTGGTGCGATTCCATGGCTCTGGGAGGCTTCCTTTTGTTCTTTTTTCCTAGAGGAGCCTTTCTGACCTCTAGATAGTTAAGGCATTGAGCTGTCACTGCATCACACACAAGTAGAAGCTGTGGTGAAAGATACTGATGGAATGCTGTGTGGCCTTTAGTTCTGGCATGATGGCTCACCCTTTTCTCCAGAATTTTTCTCTCACAAAAACAGCTACAGAGAGGGATGTATGACTCAAGAATATGAAGGAAAAAGATCTAATCCAAATAAGATGAGAATGAGCTCTTCCCTCTGTGTTCTTTAGCTCCTTTAATGGTCTTTTGCCAATGTACTGCCTTATAGGCTAAATATTTAATTGATTATTTGTAGAATCACTAAAAATAAGTAAGAAAAAAATTCAGTAAAGAGAGGACTTCTGGGTCTTCTGACCAGTATGTGGCATGTCACAAAAAAAAAAAAAAAAAAAAAACAAAAAACCAACAAAAAACAAGGGCTTAGATCCTGCACCTTACCAACCCAAAATACACTGTAGTTTGCATTGAAATTAGTGTTTCCCACTTTTATGCTGTTGGAATGTTCTTGGACACACATTGGCCTGAAACATCAAAGTGATTAATTATCTGCCACTAATTTTTCAAAAGTTCCATGAAAATGCTGCTTCTTACTAATTCTTGCAGGGAATTTCCTTTTGTCATCATAAATTCATCCCATTTAACTGTGGGAAGAGGATCTGTGTGTTGGAGTGTTTTGCTGTATTCTCACTTCTCATACGCTGTCATGTTCCTCTAACTTCCATTTAATTCAAGTTTGTGTTGTTTTTGTTTTCTGCAAATACAAATTATTCAGCAAATGATGTATCATGAAGACTGTTGATGTCTTTGCTGTGAAGGAAGAGAGAGTTCAGAGGGCAGAACAAATACTGATTGTGGGGAGACTTCTTCATGCTCTGGGACCTGTGGTGAGATATGAGCTGCACCCCTCAGCACTGTCCTCCAACAGGGAGAGGCCTCTCTGCCTTCAGCTCTCAGGTGTCCTCTGTTCCTCACTATAAGACAAAGACCCTGGGACTCAGCAAGTCCCTGGCAGCAGGAAACAATCCAGATGTGCTTTTGGTCCCTAAATTTCATTGGTTTATGAAATACTGAATTCAACCTTCACTCTTAGCACCAGGTGTGTCAGTGTTCTTGTAAACCAGTCTGCAGATTGCAGCTCTACATGAATGCGCAAGTGCAGAGTGTCTGCTGTAATGTTGAATGTGGGTAGAACCGAGACTTCACATTTTAAACATCTGTGAGAAAGCTATTAGAGCTAGATATAGCAAGGGACAATCTGCAGTCCTATTAAAATTGCTCAAGTAGAAGGTCAATAATGGGGAAGTCTTTCATGTGCATAAAACTCGTCACAACCATGATCCCAAATCATGCAAACAGAAACTTTGGCTTATACTAAGAAAGGAAGGAAATCACTAGTGTGCAGGACAGCAACTTGGACAGTGTTCTGCTATCCTCTGTGAAAAACCCATAAACTCTACCTTCATTCTGTATGAGGAATGATAAAAATTGTTTGTAATAGCTCATGGCTGAACCAGGAGTTACTGCCTTGACTTCCCCTCTGTCCCTCTCAAAGAGGTCTATGAAGGTTGGGATGAGAAGCTAGATCTGAGTTTGGACTCTCTAGAGGACACATTGGTGTCTTTGCTGTTTGGTCATTCAGGTAGAGACACTCCACTTTCCACACAGGACACAGGAATCTAGGGAAGCCTAACAAACGTGATGTCTTTTCCTCAAGCATAAGTTAGGCTGTGCCACAAAAACTGCATGTTTCTGGGAGAGCAGGTGAAAACTGCCTGGCCTTTCTTTTCAGGAATGGGCAAAGAAGTGGGCAATCTACTGTTGGAGAACTCTCAGCTGCTGGAGACCAAGTAAGGAACTGTTGCATGCTCTGACCTACCTGCCTGGTTATTTACAAGATGTCACCTTGGAGTAGGTCTTGGCCAAAACTCCTGCCTCACTTTTTTATTTAACTGGTTGTCCTGAATACTTGTTCCTTCACTTTTAGAAGAATTGCTCTCCTGAGCTGTTTCCTAGCTGTTTCCTTTCTGCAGACACTTGGATAAAGCCTCTAGGCATGTGCTAGTAGGGCCTGATGCCATCTGAGATCAGTTGCAAGTTTTAAATTAATGGGAGTTGATGTGTTGGTCTGAGCCTCTGTGAGGATGTTGCTGATAATAAGGTTTTATTTGCAAGGTTTATTATTAGGAAAAAAAGAATTGTCACTGTTGAGTTCTTAAATATTTTGTAGTTGATGGAGGAGAAGCAGAGAATGTAATAGAGTTGGTTTTTGAGAAAAGCTGGCAAACCAGCTATTAAAGTTGAGGAGCTGGGAAGAGGAAGGCCAAGTACTCGCAGGGGAGAGCTGGAGAACCTACTGTGATGAGAAGTTACCGATTTTATAAATTTAAGCTGTTTCGGAGCTGATTGGAAATGCATATTTCTGTTGCCATCGTCTGCAGTTATCCTCAATTGCAGATGACAGCAATTCTGAAAGGTGTATTTCAGACTTCCATTCTGTCAAAAATAGATAGGTTGCTCTACACATGCCTTTTTCAGTGTTCTGCCATCTTCTGAAGGAGAGGTTGGTTTGTTAGTCAGGATACAGGAATGGACAAACATCGTCCTGAACAATTATGGCAACTTCTCTGTTCTTCTGCAGCTCCATCTTCCCAGAGTTTAATTTCCCTTGAGTCATAGCTGGACTGAATTGTTAAACACACTTGTTTCAACTCTCCTACAAGTGTCTGTGACTTTAGTTAAGGGTCTCTTTTATGGACAACTGCTAGTTCTGGGCATTTTTGCTTATTGTCCCTTTCGCACCTTTAAGAAATGCTTTGAACATTGTGAAGAATGATTTGATTGCCAAGGTGGACCAGCTGTCTGGGGAGCAGGAGGTGCTGAAGGGAGAACTGGAAGCAACAAAGCAGGCCAAAGCCAAAATAGAAACCAGAGTCAAGGAGCTGGAGGAGGAGCTAAAGAGGTGAGTGATTATGCCCCTGCCCCAAGGAACTGGGAGTGAAGAGTGGTCAACCCACCTCTTATGTTTTATTCTGTTTCACTTCTTTGGATTAGCATTGGCATTCAAAGGCACTTTAGAGAGCACAGGAAGGCAGGATTAGGATTCTGAAGAAGCAAGTTCAAATCCAGGTTCCCTGGAGTGGAAAAATTAAGGGTGTAAATTTGCGATTAAAAGCCAACCAACCAAGAATAACAACCAAAACCACCCAAAGAAAGGGAGTTTCAAGACCAGTAGTTTTGAAGGAAACTTCCAAGAACTTGATCCACCTAGTAGCCAGGATAGCTCTGAGAGAAGTGAATGCCCATTCATTTACTGAAAGAGTTCATACAGAGTTACACAAGAAATATTTAAATGCTTATATCAGTAATTGTTTCATTGCTCATGTGAAGAGTAAGAAGAGGCAGAAGAGATTCTGAAGTCTGATACAGGAACATGCCACTTTTTATCTTCCTTTCAAACCAGAGAAACAAGCCTAATCGCTCAGCAGAGCCTGGGATGGTTTTGCATCCATACACACAAAGCTGCCTCCTGAAGCTCAGAGTAGAACAGTTCCATTGTGGCTGGCTGTGCATGACTGCAGGTGCCCAGGGCAGAAGACAGAATTTGTTCTCCAGCTGGAATCTAGAAGGTTCTGTAGTCTGAGCTCAAAATCACCAAGAATAACACAGACTGGTCTCTTTATTGTTCAGAATGTCTGAAATGAAAGTAGTCTTGCAAGCAGGGAGATTTTTTAAAGTGCCTTTTGTAATGCCTCACTTAAATATTTCCAGTATTTTTTTTCAGAGTTTGGTGTTCTTTACCATTTTGGCAAACTGTTCACGTTAGGGGCTTTTTTCACTGTATTGAATCACAAAGAATCAGAGAATCTACTGAAACCAGAAGCAGTCCAGCAGAAGCATTTAAGCCAGCATTTTCCCTGTTGAAAATGCCTCAGTTCTCATCAAATATTTGAATGCAGATGCTGGTTCAGAAACAGAAACTGGCTGGATTCTTCCAGTAGTCAGTATTTTGGTGCTCACAACAAATGTTTGAAAGAAAAGGGGTGAGGTCAGTGAAGCTGTTCAGAGTAATGTGCTGGAAGAGGGAGGGAAAATGCCAGAGAAGCATCTCAGCATTTGTACACTTGGTACACATGGTGATGCATGCAGCTAAACTTCCCATAGCTGGTTCTCTTCGCAAAGCCAGCCATGGTGTCATGTGCTGTTTTGATCCCTTTCTTCCTGTTTCCTAGAGTGAAATCTGAAGCAATTGTTGCCCGTCGAGAGCCCAAAGAGGAGGTGGAGGATGTAAGCAGCTATCTCTGTACAGAATTGGTATATGACATTACTAAAATGCCTGTGGGGAAAGGGGTTGATTTACTTACCTGTATTGCTTCATGTATATGAATTGTAAGATGCAGATTGATGTGCCTTCGTTAGCAATAAGGGCAAGGGTGGTGAATGGGTTGTGGGTGATGAGCATGAAATCCCTTTATACAACTTTCAAACCAGAATCTGGCACAGAAGAGCAGCTAACCCAGTGGCAGTACCACTGTACAGGATGAAGTTTCTGCAGCTGGATGCTAGAGCACTGCCCTGCTCAATACCATCCTAATTTAGAATTAAAATCTAATGTACAGTGGGGATTCTCTCATGGTGTTATGACTGTCAGGCTTCTCCAGAAGAGCCTGTCCCCCTGTACGCAGTGAAGATGTAGCTGTGAGGACACCATGCAGTGAAATCCAGTTTACACAGCCAGCTTTGCAACAGTGATTACCACCATGTCTTAGTGCTGCGTTTTTCTTGTTGATACTTTTCCATAAGCCAGTATTGCCTGTTACACCATACGGGCAGAGAAGGCTCTTGGGCTGTTCTTATAGGACAGCTCTTGAAACTGTTTTGGCTGGCATAGAGGCTGTTCAACAAAGACCAACTGTAGCTGAAAAAAAAAAGGCATATCAAGCAGTAACAAGATTTTCCTTGTAAGTGTCCCTGCTAGGACAGGGAATTCAATACATTTGTTTATGTCATGTTACTGTTTTCTTTCTTACACTTACACAACGTAACAGAGCTGGTTTGGTTTTAGCCTAGATCTCTTGACTTACTTGGAGTGAATTTAATTTGTTGAGAATTTAGATAGATGGGAACATTTTCAAGTTGTGCTCATGAGCTGCTGAAGAGAGTTGATTTGTTTTCAGCTGGATGGACAGGAGAGGTCTGGTTTCTTTTATAATCTAAAACATAAGTGATAAATTCCTTTTTGTTTATATAGTTCTTGTTTTGACTAATCGTACAGATTTGGTTCAAAGTCCAGGGAAGCTATAGAGGGACTCGGTCAATTTGTGCTGTTCCAGCTCTCAGCAGCACTTACCAGCCAGGCTGAGTTTGGGAATTGCCACAGTCTAGCACAACCCTGTGCCACCTCCTAGTAAGGAGTTCCCAAAACCCTTGCAGTCTTTATTTTGGGCAGATATTTTTTTAGTCATGTTGTTCTCATTTTCCACTCTTCAAAGAGACAAAACAGACTTTCACTCATTTTGTTTCCAACCCAAAGCTGCCTATGCCCTCATTGGAAGGTCATTTTATGTCACCAAAGAGGAAAAGGCGTTTCCTTAGTTCTCTGTATCCTACTTTACTATCTGTACTAACAGAACATCTCCTTGCAGTCCTCCTGAGGGGGCAGGTGGCATTATGTGGTGCTACCTGCTGCTTGTGACTGGCTTTCCTACTGAATTAAATCTTTGGTTTCCAAATTTCTGGACCAACAGACCACTGTGAATTCTTACCATTCCTTGCAGACTATCAAACCACCTTGCTGACAACAGTCCCACACTGGGGTCTGTGTATGTGAGGTCTACATGTGCAAGTTGGTGGTGATTCTCATTCTTGTTTCTGTGTGTTTGCTGAACACCCAGAGGTCTATGGCCATAGTTTGGCGCTCACTATCTGAATTAGTTCCTCATATGGGGAAATAGGGGTGAAATCAAACATGGTAGGAGAAGAACTAACAAATATGTGTCTGTCCCCTGACTTGCCCGGTACTAACCTCAATCCCATTCCATCTTTTGTTGGCTGAAGCAGTGCTCCTCCCCTCTGCAGGACAACATTCCCATTGCCCAGCGCCGACGCTTCACCCGTGTGGAGATGGCCCGGGTCCTGATGGAGCGCAACCAGTACAAGGAGAGGCTGATGGAGCTCCAAGAGGCTGTCAGGTGGACAGAGATGATCAGGTGAGGCTGGATGTTGGGTAACATTCCTGTTTAGGACAGAACCTATTCATGTTTTACCCTGTGGTCAATGCAACCCTTACCAACACAGGTTTGAGAAGTACTGGGAGTTTTCCAGACTCTAGATGCATCGCTCCTAACACCAATTCTTTCTCTCTTGTTCCTGAACCTCCGCTGCAAATATCATGTTGCTGCCATTATTTGGAGACACTGGACAGTTGTTTGTCTTGCTTGTTTCTTGTGTGCTTATTAATCTGGGAGAAGCTCTAGGGAGGAGTATTCCTTCTGATTGATGAGCTCTAAAGGCTTGAAGTGACTCTAATGCTAGGTTCTGTAGTTCCCACACTGTCTGTGGCAGACAGAGAGTTGGTAATCACATTAAACACACTTACTTGCCTTTTACATCAGCCTTGATACTTGAAGTGATTGGGTATGCTTGCATTGAAGACCGTGGCATGTCCCTTTCCCTGGTGTCTTTTGAAACACGTCAGAATGAATTCTGACTTTCAACATGGCCTTCTTGATGGAAATGACCTGATGCTTGGCAGAGATGCAGAAATTAACTTGGTTCTGCTGTGTTTGTCCATAGAGCTTCCCGTGAGCACCCATCCGTGCAGGAGAAGAAGAAATCCACCATTTGGCAGTTGTAAGTTGTTTGGTGGTTCATGCAAGATTAAGAAAATGAGGAGTCTTGCCATTTCTACTTCAGACAACAACTTAGTAGACTGACATTACTGTCATATAGAAGTGTTGTTGGCTTAACCCTTTTGCCTTCAAGGGCTTCCTTTGTCCTTAGTGAAGTTAGAATCAGATCTGACCATGCACATTGATTTTGTTTCACAAGCTGAAAAAATTAATGAGTATCCTGGAATGGAAACTTGCATACTTCTGTCCTGATTTAGGAGGGCATACTCACAGTCAGTTGTAATAAAGGGCTGTTTTCAGGAGGTGCCTATTTCTGGAAGCTAAAAACATCTTATGCCAATCAAACCAAGGATGTAGGTCTGGGTGTGAAGTAGAGCAGTTTTTGTTACAGGCTTACAGCCTTTGATCCCAATCTCTTGCTTCCCCTTTTGTGTATCTATGGGGCCTGTCTCCTCAGGCACCTTTTCTCTTACTTGTTACCCTTTTTCTGTCCCTAGCTTCAGCCGTCTGTTCAGCTCTTCCTCCAGTCCTCCACCAGCAAAGAGGACCTACCCCTCTCTGAATATTCACTACAAGTCTCCCACCACGGCGGGGTTCAGCCAGCGGCGCAGCCACACCATGTGTCAGATCTCCTCTGGCAGCCGCACCCTCGAGTTCTTCCCTGACGAGTGAGTTGCAGGGTTGTGTGCCAAGCCAGGCTCCCCGGCAGCTCTCCTGAATAACATCAGTTTGAAATAAGCTGTTTTCCACTTTGGAAACAGTCTGTGTTATGTTAGTATGTCTCTGTTCTCTGTGGTTTATCCTCCTGAGCTTTCACTCATCAGTTGGGTTCAGCAAACCTTGTCCTCCCAAATACACAGTATCCATGTCTTTTCAGGTCATGATGGATCATCTCAGCAGGGACCACAGGAGCTCAAGGTGGCCTCACTTTAGTTCTGCACTTATATTTGCAGACCGGGATGGAATGAAGGAGGGTTTTTGTGGTGGAGTGTGATGGCAGCATCAGGACAAAGGGATGAAATGTCTGCACAATCCTTTTAACAAGGGGTTTAAGTGAAGATAAAAGTTCTCTCCACAGCACATTTAAGTTCCAGTACTTGGTTTTAATCTTAACCATGCTAAAAATGAGCCTCTGGGTATTGCTACTATAGTCTTACCCAAATTCTTTGTGTTGCTGACATGAAGGGAGAAAACTCTTCAGTGATTTACATGACTTCATAATGTGTTCTGCCATTGCAAAGGTTGTTTGGTTTCACATGGGGTGTGTTTTTGTGGAAGGACTTTGGAGAATGTGGCGGTAAAGTAGAATAACTTCTACAATAAAAAGGATTTGTTGAAAAGACACTGGATCTTGTAGAAGGGTAAATTTAAACTTTTTAGATACCCACTGCCCTTATTCCGTCTTTTTCTCTGACGACATCTCACAGTCATGCTGTGGTGTCCGAGTACTTCTCAGCAGTGTTTTACATAATGGGGGTGCCCACAGGATTAAATTTTTCTGCTGATGTTGCTTGTACCCCAGAATGATACCTTAAAAACCTTTTGAGAGCTAGAGCTGACAAACAGCATTTGTTTATGTTAAAACATGTCTAAAAACTCATGCATCAATTTTTGGTTTAACCTTTGCCAGTGTAAATCTGGAGTTGTTATGTTGGACCCAGAAGTTACTGCACATTTTCCTTGTCTGCAGACAAAGCTTAAAAATGGACAGAAAAATCTATAGTTGACTATAATGAGGAGAGAAAGAACTGAAAGTGCCTTCCTGATGGAGACATTAGATTTGTAAATTGTAACAGCTTAGCAAAAATTGGTGAGATCTCCTAGTTAGGTTTTAGAGAAGGATTATTCTCTGTTTCTGAAGGGCTCTTGGAACATCATAAAGAGGTGATGACAATGACTTGCTCAGGTGACAGGTCAGAACTGCCTGTGTCTGCTTCTCAATGGAGTTTTTCTGTCTCTGGCTCCCTACATCTCTTTTCACAGCTGGATTTGGTTTGCTGTGTATGCCCTCCCTGATACTGGCCACACTCCCTTCACCCTCAGCTCCTCTCTTAACCATCAGGTGGGTGATGCTGTGCTTCTCTCCTCAGTGACTGCACGTCCTCGGCACGCCGTGAGCAGAAGCGAGAGCAGTACCGGCAGGTCCGGGAGCACGTGCGGAATGATGATGGGCGGTTGCAGGCCTGTGGCTGGAGCCTCCCAGCCAAGTACAAGCAGGTAAGGACCATGCTCTGGACAGGCTGAGTGGAAGGTGACTTTACTCATTAACTGAGTACCTTAGTCATTAACTATTTAATTTAGAGGTACCATGTGCATGTTTTGTTTGTATGATAATTGTATGCACAGACCAAATTAATGTTCTGTATATCTCCACCAAAGTCAATGGAGGGACATTGCTCTGCATGAAAGTACTGAAATTGAAAAGTACCCTAAACCAGAGTCCAGTTCTTTTAAAAAAAAAATCCTTTGTTATAATTGGGCTGGAACATTAGTTATTTCATTTATACTTTGAGAACTTTAACAGTTATTTAGTATGAAAAAGAAATGCAGTTTATGCCCACTTCTTCCCATCAGTAACACAAAATCAAAAAACATCAGCCTCATTTGTTGGCTTGTGACAGACACATTTAACTGGTCGGAGACCTCCTGAAAAGGAGAAGCCTGGCAGGATGGCTTGGAGGTTTCAGACCATAGAGTCATTAAGTTTGGAAAAGACCTTTAAGATCATCAAGTCCAGCTGTCATGATGGAAGGGAATGCTAGTGTCCTGACTCTTTGCAGGGAGCATCCTTTCTCTGCCAGCAGGGCAATGTATAGCCTTTGTTGGCCATCACTGGGGCACTAACGATTGTGAGATGGTCTGTTGGGTGTGCTGCTCCTCTCCCCTTAAGGACTCTGTTTCACACAAGATGTGATAGGAAGCCTCAGCAGCAGCCACCTCTGGTTGGTTCTGTCATGCTGATTCCATCTCTCTTGCTATATCCCGGCGTTTGCAGCTTTATACTGTCTTTTTGTCTTCTCTACCCCTAGCTGAGTCCCAATGGTGGTCAGGAAGACACTCGTATGAAAAATGTCCCTGTGCCTGTATATTGTCGCCCACTAGTAGAGAAGGACCCAACTATGAAGGTACGTTGTTTCTGTTTACAATGCAGTCCAGAAAAGGGACATGAAATAAGCAGAGGATTTCGGTCAATAAACCTGGCGTTTTTACAACAATCTCTAATCTTTTGACATTATATATTCCAAATTCTATCTTCCACTTCCTTTTTTTGTATGGTGGTTTGTAGTGAATGTAGGAAAAAGTATTTTAGGACAAAATTCTCAGCTGGTTTGGGTTGCTAGGTCCCCTGCTGCTCCCTGACATCTTCTGCTTTCTTGAGACAATTCATCAACAAGAGCAACATTTTATGCTTCTAATGCTTTTGATAAGACCTCTCAGGGTGTAATGAAAATTGATATAAAATTCATGAAAATGACCAAGTGAAAGTAAAAACACATTTCATCACTCCTTAGATTCTACTGTTGACCAGAATTCACTGGTAACAGGCCAGTATTATCTGGAGTAGATTTTTGTGAAGCCATGTCTATTAATACTAGAATGTTTTGAGTAGAATTGCAGTTGGGCATAAGTGGTTATCTGTGTAGGTGGCAGACTTACCTGCTGGAATTGCTTGTTTTGAAATTGCCTGTTTGTCATTACTTCATTCAGAAATTATTTTTAGAAGTCATCCTGATGGTTAAATTGTAAGAAGATGTTTATGTTGCTGTTTCTACAAGGTTCTGGGTGTGATCTTTAGATAATGTTCTGTGCAGCATCTTTCCTTTAAGGTTTTGGATAAATCTAGTATTTCTGTAGTCCCTTTCCAGGCATTCTCTTAAAAAGCTCCCTGGAAATAATTCATAGGAGGTTAGCTGGGTTTGATTTTCAGAAAACTGCTTATTTGGGAGCTAAACCAGCAGACTGTTTTTCCACACTTCCAGAGATGGGACAGCCACAGGCTTCTCTGGACAACCTCACCCTCACAGGGAAGAATCTCCTTCTAATATCTCATTTAATCTGTCTTCTGTCAGTTTGAACACATTAAACATCTGCCATATCCTGGCTGGCTTTGCTACAGTGACTGAAAAGCAGTGATGTTGCTGTGTAGAGCCTTACCTCCATCAATTCAGATATCTTCTAGTAGAAATCATCAAGATCTGGTGTTTCCAGCTAAATGTTTTAGATGTTTGACATTTGACAGTTCTCCACAAAGGCGCTTAAATTCAAAGCGACCACAGAGCCTGCAGAATTCTTAGTTCAGATTCCTGCTTCTGTTTCTTAGCTGTGGTGTGCAGCTGGAGTAAATCTCTCAGGATGGAGACCTTTGGAACAGGAGCCTGGGAATGGGCAGAAACTAGATCCTGGGCACGATCCCCTCACCTGTGACAGGGAAGTGGAAGGCGAGAGCAACAAAAGTAACCATACATCTCCTGAGAAAAAAAAGGTCAGAAAACAAAGTGGATTTTTTTCCTTCCAATATTTTTTTGTAATTTCATCCCTACTACACCCCTTCTCTCAGTATCTTTGTACTATGCCATAAAATGCTCTTGTACTTGTGGGACAGTGCTGTGGTGTGCTGGCTCTTCTGTAACTTTGGTGTGGTTTGGGATAAATCATCCAGTATAAAGTTTTCCAACTTTTACATTTGAAATGTTTGGAATTTTGAATAAAATCCTAATAATAAGGGCAATTAAGTGCCTGATTGAGGTTGCTAGGAAGATTATATAGCCCTCATCATTGTAAATTAGTAAATACATTCAGGCAAAGCTTTGTTAAAAGAACACAGTCTGTGAGTCCCTTTGGGCCTCTTGAGATTTAATCCAGTTCTGGTTTTTGGTAGTCTTAAGGGATTTTTTGTTTTTTTTCCTGTTCAAAGAACCAAACTGTAATTTGCAGATAATCATAGAATATTGTATGCGTCTTGTTTGTAGAGTTTTTCTCCACACCTTATACTGCTGCCTTATACTCTATCGAGACCAGCTTGCTTTAGCTGATTAGTTGGGTGTATCCCAGACTCATGGCATTCTAGATAACTGAATATTCAGTGATACATTTGTCAGATATCTCAACAGAAAAATTAGTGGCCAAATTGCTCTTGCCCTAAGGAATCAGACAGGCTATTTGGCCCATGCTCTGGAAACTAGTGCAGCAACTTGAATGGAATCAAATTAATAAAAATAAAAATATAACTGATTAGACAACAATATAGAAAAGAAAAATTTCTTCTATAGTTCTACTGTAGAATAGCATATGTAATTTAAAATAAATTACACCATGTGTAAATGTTGCCAAGCACTGTTAAGCTCAGGTTGATCCAAGAGAAGTGCTGATCATGCCCATGCGTGTCTGCTGTCCCGAAGGCAAAGGAGCTCCATGAGGTGGATGCCACATCCAGCCGTGTCTGGATCCTCACTAGCACGCTGTCAACCAGTAAAGTCGTGATAATTGATGCCAACCAGCCTGGCACAGTGGTGGACCAATTCACTGTCTGCAACGCTCACGTGCTCTGCATCTCCAGCATCCCTGGTGAGTGCAGCCCAGGCTGGGGTCTGCACAGGGTCACCTGCCCCACTGAGGAGTAATAGACATCCTCACTTGGGAGCTAACCCCTGGGCTTTGTTGTGTTCTGTAATTGTTCCCCAAAATCATAATCCAGATCTTGCCTTTCTGTGGAGATCCCTCCCTGTTCAGTAAGTCATTCCTTTGGTACACAAAGGGTGTTTTTTGGAAGCAGGAGTGAGCCTTGTTGGGCATGGAAGAGCTCTGTACCTGCCTTGGATACTGGTACTAGGGATGAGGGGATCTGCTGTGGATCAGGCTGGTGATGGATGGTGTGGTGTTTCCCCAGGGTGGTGAGCCCTGAAGCATCAGAATCTCCCATCATTAGGGTGACTTCAGGAGTACATTAAATTAGCAGTGATTGTTTGATTTACATGCGAACCTGTTCTTTGCCTTCAGCGGCCAGTGAGAGTGACTATCCTCCAGGTGAGATCTTCCTGGAGGGGGATGTGAATCCTGAAGAGTCAGCCGGGGCAGATGGTGTCTTGGCAGGGATCACACTGGTGGGCTGTGCAACCCGCTGCAATGTGCCACGAAGCAACTGTTCCTCGCGTGGGGATACACCTGTTCTGGACAAGGGACAGAGTAAGTTTTGGGATGTAAAACGTAGTGACGTATCAATTACAGCTAATCCTGTACAAGCTCATGGTGTTACAGCCACATCTTCATGTCCCCAAGTTAAGCACTTCAGAGGCCTCCAGAATTGTGTTACTACAATATAGGAGTACCAGAGGCCCTTTTGGTACATTTCTTCTTAGAGCTCTCCTTTCTTCTCTTGAGTCACATGCTGCAGCCTGGTTGCAGGAGTCATACAGCTGAGTATTTTGGGCATGTGAGATGTTTGTCCTGCTACAGGTGCTGTTTTTCTGATCGTTTTGTTCCCTGAGTGTTGGGAAGCCAGTTAACCTCACGTGCAAATCATAGTGCTGCCCTTGCTGACTCCATACTGTAGTGACAGCCTTGAAGCCCTGTGCTGTGCTAGTCACAGATTATGCTTCACTTTAAACTAGTGTCTGTTTCCCTTCCAGGCAGAAGATACCTGATGAGCTGCTGTCTCTGTGGCACAGGCTCAGGGCTTGATTGAATTTGGCAAGGAAAGATAAATTAAAGAACTGACAGCCTGATACCTATATAGTTAACTCACCAACTGATTCTTCAGCATGTCTCACATTGTTCATTGTCCTCCAGGTGAGGTGGCTCCTGTCTGCAATGGGAAGATCAACCAGCCTCAGTCTACTGAGGAGGCAACAGAGGCTACGGAAGTACCGGAAAGCAGTGCCAGTGAGGCAGAGCTGACACAGGCCCGGCCTGGGCCCCTCACCGAGCACGTGTTCACAGACCCTGTCCCAGCCCAGGCACCCAGGCACAATGGGTAGGTGAGCTGGGGTCAGAGTAATGGTTCTGTTCTATTACTGATCAGTTCTGTTTTCATAAGCTTTGTGATAAGAGAAGCAGCCTGATCTTCTGATAAAGTGTCAGACTTCTATCAGTTTTGTGCCCAAGCAATTTTACAGATGGGATAACAGGGAATGAAAAAAATGTAATGAAAACAGACGCAGCTCAGCCTGCAACTGACTGAATCAGCTGTTAAAATACAAATATTTGACCTCTCACTATGACCTGCGGTTACGGCAGATCTTGCACAGTACATGTACACTTCATGTTCTTATGGAAGGAGCTTACTGACATGTGTGTAGAAATTATGATTGATTTATTATACTAGTACCTCTGATGTGTTGTAAAAGTAACCAAGAAAGCATATTCACCACTCAAAAAGTTCTTAAGACAAACAAAGCTGATGTGATGGCCTGAAGAATAGGGTAGAAGTCTTGGATACAGATTCTTCCTGAATACCGATGTTGTTCTAAGTAGTTTCTGTTGAAGCTGGAAATGAACAGAGAAACTATTGTTTGTGTAATAGTCTTGCCAAACTCAGGCTCTGTAGATTTGAAATACTTGTTGTTGATAAGGGGAGGAGAAAGGAAATACTGTAAATTGCAGATTTGCAGGTGAAAACTACCAAAGAGGAGGAAGCAATTGGTGTCTTCAAGGGCCCATACCTGTCTGTGAATGCCAGGCTGTGGGCCTTGGTGGGCATTCTGTGCACTACTGCTGCTAAATCTCTAACACTGTTCTTTTGCCTCTTCAGGGAGAATGGGCAGCTGAAGATGGAGCCCAGCACAACACTGCCAGATCAGGAGTCAACCAGGGATGCTGGAACCTGCACCAGTGCTGCCCCCACCATGTGGCTGGGAGCTCAGAATGGCTGGTGTGTTCCCCTTGGGCTGGCAGATCTCTGTGTCACTTCCCTGCTCTGGGCTCTGTTTTTCAAGTCCACACACCTTTTGTTCACTGCTTGTTTCTGGAGAAGATTTCCATTCCTCATTTCATTGCTCAGCTCACCATAGTCTCAGGGATTTAGTATCACTTTCTTACCTCACCTCCACCTTTCCTACCAAAAGGGAAGACTCAAACCTGGGCAGGCTGAAAGTGTGGGGCCTTGCTGCTAACTGTCCCAAATTTGTCCTCTCTCACAGGCTCTATGTGCACTCGGCTGTGTCCAGCTGGAAGAAGTGTCTGCACTCAATAAAGCTGAAGGACTCTGTGCTGAGCCTGGTGTAAGTGTGTGTTCCAAGGGACCTGAAGGAGAAGGTTCAGGGCCTGAGTGATGCTTTAGAGGGGGCTAGCAGCTCTTGGTTGTAGACTTACAGAATCACAGAATGGTTTGGGTTGGAACGGACCTTAAAGATCCTCTTGTTTCAATTCCCTGCTATGAGCAAGGATACCTTCCACTAGACCAGGTTGCTCCAAGCCTGATCCACATTCCCAGCCTTGAACACTTCCAAGGATATGGCAACCACAACTTTTTCTTTGCTTTCCTAAGTGCGTTGTTTTGTGAGAGAAGTTTCCCAAGGTTTTTGTAATGGAAAAGCCTTATACCAACCCATTTTCCTGCTCAGTTGTGGTCCTGACCTGATTCAGTGAATACATGTTTAGCAATATCAGGAGGAAGTAAATGGGGAGAAGAAAGGCAAAATTTCACTGAGAGGAAAATTAGGGGGAATTTGTTGAAATTGATGGTGTTTGTATTGTGAAGAAGAATTCCCTCAACAGAAAACTTACAGATGTGATCTTACTGCAGTGAAGGTAAGAGGTGTGACCTCTTGCAGGATGTTCCTGCAATGCTAAACTGACTGGGAATTCTGGAGACTATGTAAAGATGGTGTGTGTGGTTGGCAGGAAGAGTTTTTGAGTCCCTCATTTCTACTGCATTTTTCATATATTTACTATCCTTATTTCAGGCATGTGAAAGGGAGGGTCCTAGTTGCTCTGGCAGATGGAACACTAGCCATATTCCATCGAGGAGAAGGTAAGAATCAGTGTAATAGAGAAAACAAAATTTGGCTGGAAGTGTAGCAGTGGATTAAATGCTCTTCCAAGGTGAGAAAGTTGCTGGCTGCTGTGGTACAAACTCCGAGTTTAAACACATGGCTGTTATAATTGCTATCCGAAACCATCTCAGGTGTACTCTTAACACCACTTCCTGAATTTTTCTGAAAAAAAATATGTGTATGTACTGTGTAGTACACGTGGAGTAAACATGACACTTTTAGGAATACATATGCTGTGCAGTTGTTTTAAGTACACTTAGTAAATTCAATTTCTGGTCCTCTTCGCTGCTGTGGGTTTTGTTTCCCTATGGCTTGAGTAGTCTTAGCTGTGTTCACATCTGACAGAACATGGGGATTTGCTAACCATACCTAATGTTGGCATATAAAGAACTTCGTTATTAATTGAGTAGCAGTTCATTCAGCAAGCAGAAAAATAGACATGTCTGAGTTTGTGCAATTCAAATTTTGATTCAGCCTTTGTCATGAGCTCAGGCCTGACCATTGACACATCAAAATTGTTCCCATCAGAAATATGATAAAGCTTCATGACATAGAGGCTTCCTGTCTGTGAAGAACACAATATCTGCCTGGTTAGTTAAAAATAAGAGCGAGAGAAGGGAGATCTCATTCCTTTTCCTGGATTTAACACTTTGGGCAAATTATGTTGTAGGTCTGTCATGTGAGGAAGCCTTCTCACAAGGACTGTATGGCCCATTTCATTTTAAGTTTCTGCCTAATCTTGTTCAGATGTCTTTTCTCTCACTGCTTTTGTTGTACTTGTTAGAGAAGCCTGTTCACTTCATTGCAGTAAAGGATGTTTAAATTGGCCTGATTTGAGAGCTGTCAGACATCAAACTAAACTTCATCGTTACATGTTTCATAAGTGTAAGGCTGTGCCCAAAGCAGGATTCATAGGAAGGTCACAGACATAAGCAAACAAAGCATTTGAGTATCAGCTAAGCCTGTATACCAAGATATATATATATTAAGATGGAGGATTCTGTTGTATGCTCTCATGTCATGGAGGAGATGTGTCTTTCCACACTTGTTTTTCTCCTCAGATGGTCAGTGGGATCTCAGTAATTACCACCTGATGGATCTTGGCCACACTCACCACTCCATCCGTTGCATGGCTGTGGTCTATGATAGAGTCTGGTGTGGCTACAAGAACAAAATCCATGTTATCCAGCCGAAGACAATGCAGATTGAGGTAAGAGAGCACATACATGTCTATGCGTGCACACACTTGTGTTGTATTTATTCTTAATCTGCCAGGGGTTATTTGTTCCTTCCTCCCTTTGCAGAGCATAATTCTATCAGTAAGTCCAAACTGACAATTTTCTTTGTCTTTACTAGGGAGTATATGGGGCTGTGTACTGTCCAGACATAGGTATTTGTTTTGCAGTGACTCTTCACATATAATCTGAGGCTTTTCCATCTTTAGGCATTATGGCACAAAGTAACAGTACAGTTAGCAAGCCCCCAGGATCCCATTAAAGGGAAAACAATGTTTTGGGTGAAAATCAGTACAGTGGTGTTGGTACAAATCTGAGAATGCTTGAAATAATTCTGATTGAGGAGAGAAGAAGTGCTGGATCTGAAGTTCACATAAGTGAGCGAGAGCAGTTTGATCCTTGAAATTTATCCTGGAGTTGAGTTTTTTCCTTTTCTGTCAAGTACATTGAAAGCTCTTGCTGTCTAAAGACCCTTGCTCCTGAAGTGGTCGGAAAAGACCATCAATTCTGCAAAGCTGCCAGACAGCTGCTCGAGCAAAGGATTTTTTGTGTACAGTAATGAACTGCTGGGATCAGCTGGCATTAACACAACTTCTCCAAGATCTTTGGAATCCAAACAAGTGATCTCAGTTGAAAATTGAGTATATGTATATGTGGAGTAAAGATAATGGCAAAACTTCTGTGAACTCACATTGGTATTTTAGAAGTCCTTTGATGCCCATCCTCGTCGGGAGAGCCAGGTGCGACAACTGGCATGGATTGGAGATGGTGTGTGGGTTTCCATCCGCCTGGACTCCACACTGAGGCTCTACCATGCCCACAGCCATCAACATTTGCAGGATGTCGACATTGAACCTTACGTCAGCAAGATGCTAGGTGAGGGTCTGTTGCTTACTGAGCTCAAGGCAGAATTTGCCCAAAGT
This sequence comes from Taeniopygia guttata, assembly GCF_048771995.1. Lineage (NCBI taxonomy): Eukaryota > Metazoa > Chordata > Aves > Passeriformes > Estrildidae > Taeniopygia > Taeniopygia guttata. The sequence goes on from NC_133039.1 coordinate 16,275,844, forward strand.
GGACCTTACCCAAAGTCATCCCTGACTGCTCAACTCTCATTCATGCTTCCTAGGCACTGGAAAGCTGGGTTTCTCCTTTGTGCGGATCACAGCCTTACTCATTGCTGGCAACCGCCTTTGGGTGGGAACCGGGAACGGTGTTGTCATCTCCATTCCCCTGACTGAGAGTAAGTGACATTTATTGAAAGTACTCTTGCATACCCCCTAAAAACAAATAAGCTTTTAGGTGTTATTTGTGCAGCATGACAGGTGGTTCAGGCAGACCGATGCTTTCCTGACATTTCACACCCTTTAATCATAGCCATTTCAGGGAGAGGAGCCCAGAGTATGAGCAGCCCTGGATCTTGACAGAGCAGAATGATGTGAACTGATTCTGTAGCTACTGTGAAACAGGAGAAACAAAGCTTTGGGAATTGTAGTAAGTCTCCAAAAGGAGGTCATGGGATGAGAAGTCACCAGGAAAATCTGTTTAGAAATTCCACTTTGGCCTAGTCATCTAAATGTCTCCGTAGCAGTATTTTCCAAAAACTGAGCTTAGAAAAGCTCCATTTACTCAGTTTAGGGCTCAGCTTTATCAGTCAAGTAGAAATAGGTATCCTACACCAAATCCAGCCTGGTGAGGGGACCCAGCAGGAAAAGTAAATAGGTGACTCTGTGGAGCTGGAAGTTTAGTTGAAGCTCCTACTAGTCTTGTTCTGAGCCTGCCTGTCAGTATCTTATTTTGAAGGTCTTAACCAGATCACCATGGGGAAGTAGGATTTGAGACTGATTGCAATTGCTTTCAACAGAAAGCAGCCAAATATATGTTTCCTCACCAATGCTCACAGGAAAGCTGAGAAACAAATACCTATTGTGCAAAAAGAACAAACATCTTGTAATCCTCCTGGAAGTCAGGCTTGGGATGGTCTCCTCTGAGGGCAATGAAGTGGGTATGCCTGGGGTTCACACCAGGAGGGCAGTGACATGGTCCTGTTCATGCATTGCAATTTTTTTCTTGTTTGTGAGTTCCTTTCTGAAGCCCATTCTGTCTTACGGCTGCTATGCTTGTTCTGAGTTAAACTTTTTCCCTGCTGTAAAACCAATTGCTTTATCTTTGTGTGTTCCTGTAAAAAATGTGGTAAACAAGAAAATCTCACTAAATATGTAGCAGTGGATCCTTGTGACACGGTCCCTCTCCTGCCTCAGATACCACCTCTGTCCCTGTATGGTACGAGCAAAGTGAGCAAGAACAGTGTTAGGATGAACTAATAGGAGCTTCTGTGGTGGTTTCTCTAGGCTTTATACTATTTTTGTTGCCCTCAGATGATCTCCCAGTAATCACCTTTTTCTTCTCTCCCATCCTACCTGTCGCTTCCTGTGCCCCTCTGTGTTCTCACTCCCTGCTTGTACCTAGCTGTAGTCCTCCACCGTGGCCAACTCCTTGGGCTCCGGGGTAAGTCAGTTGCCTCCCCTCCACAGCTGTCATTCCTTTTGCACCCGTCTCCCTAAGTAGTCATTCTCCTACCTTCCATTCTGCCATTCAACTTCTCTCCATCCATTTTTCCTCATCACTCTTGTTTTAAGTTGCATTAGAGAACAGCAATCAGAGACAGTCATGTAAATAACCTCCTTTCCCACAGCTGTAAACAATGTTTTTCGTCTCATTGTTGATCTTTCTGGTTTTTTGTGTTAAGGATAATTATTCTTCAACAGTGGTTCCCTTACTGTGGTAGACCAGTTTGGGATGGGGACAGGAAAGGTTCATTCAGTCAGAAGCAGGAAGCAGGAGTAGAGTGTTTTTCCAAGGTCTCCCTTGGTCATCCTTTGTTTTCCAAGGATGCTTCTTTCATCAGTTTCAGGCCAGTGGCAGGTGGTGCTATGGCACCTGTCAGCTGTAAGTTATCAAAGAAGATGTTGAACACAAGGGGACTTGATAAGCATGAAGAATTGTTTAGGTTTGTGCCAGTTAAGGCAGGATCTCAGTTCAAATTCATGCCTTTCCACGGTTAACAAATATCCAATTAGAAATTAGAGGGCCTTTTTCTCACTCAAAGACATTCATGTGGCTGTCCAGATGCATTATCAACATGTCTCCTCCTTTTAAAGCATCTGATATTAGTTGCAGTAAAAAGCCAGATATTGTACACACATTGACTCTCATTCTTCCATCAAAGTATTTGTACTTGTCCCACTGTCCTGGCTTGAGCCTGATAGGGAAAAGTCTTTTTTGTCCAAGTCATGTAACTGAAATTGACCCACAGTTAAAACACAGAACTACAGATAATTAATGAAGCAATCAACCTCTCTCACAGAAAAGTGAAAGCTTCCTGGTTTAATATTGTTCCTGTTGTACTGATGTGGGTGCATGCAGAAGGAAAGCATCTCCCACCCTGAGCTCAGAGCACTGTTGCTTGGTAAGTGGAAACTGTCACATTCTCAGAGCTTGGTCATGAAGTATACTGGGCCCTGAGCCTTCCTTGGGAGCTGTGGATGGTGAGCATCTGAAAGATACTCATTGCTGGAGTAGCTGACAATGTGGTGTTGTGGTTAAATCAGGAAATTAGGAAGGACATCCACTTCTATGATGGCTCTGAGTGGGCTTCACTAGGCCCAGAGACTGCTTTCAGCAGCATGTGTGCTCATTACTGGGCATGAGCAAAGGACTTGACTTGAAAGTTGAGCAACGCCACTAATCCAGAGTAGGAATTCTCCTCCAGGTGCCTTCTGGGGACAGTGGACACTTTGTGTACCCTGCCAGCTACAAAAGACCAAGATTGATCCTAGGAGAGCAGATTATTTCTGGAGGCTGGACAGGATCACTGCTGGTGACACCAGTCTAGCTTGCCTCAGGCAAAAGAGAGGGACTGTGTAATCTGCTGTGGTCTCCTCCATCACATCATTCATAAAAGACCTTTAAAGAGACACATACTTTTAAAGGTTTTCCTTCATGGCTCATGAGTTTTCTCTCTGACTGAGTCCCTTCTGTAAAGGGGACTCAAAGCTATCACTGATGGTGTTCTTGCTCTGTCTCCAGCCAACAAGACTTCACCAACCTCTGGAGAGGGTAGTCGCTCTGGTGGGGTCATCCACGTGTATGGTGATGACAACAGTGACAAATCTGCCAGCAGCTTCATTCCCTACTGCTCTATGGCTCAGGCACAACTCTGCTTTCATGGCCACCGTGATGCTGTCAAGTTCTTTGTCTCTGTGCCAGGTAAGCACAGTTCTCCTTCATCAGGCACTTGTCCCTCCATCCCTTCTGTAGCAGGGGCTTGAGCTGGTCTGCAGAAGACTAGGGTCCAGGCCATGGCTGGCACTTCCTGTGGTTCACACATCTGTATTTATACTGGAGTGACAGAAAGAATTGGTCTGCACAATGTGTTTGTATGCATATGAACTTTATGGGGGCTGAGCAGAGGCACCGACAGCACCTCTGGCCTCTTCTAGGCAATGTCCTTGCGACTCTAAATGGGAGTGTGTTGGACAGCCCTTCGGAGAACCCCAGCACAGCAGCCACTGAGACTGAGGGTCAGAAGCTAAAGAATGTCCTGGTGCTGAGTGGAGGAGAAGGGTATATCGATTTCCGGATTGGTAAGTCCCCTTGGTGGGAAGCATCTGGGAAGTGGATGCATAGCTGTTGTCATGGAGAGAGGCATCACTGTTGTGGAGAACCAAAGCAAAAAAGCCACACACTGTTTCTCCTGCATCTGGCTGTGAGGGTAAATAAGGATGTTCCTTGCACAGCACAAGGCTGTCAACCTGTACCCTGTGGCTGCAGTGCCACACAGCTGTAGTGATGCCTACAAAATCGAGACCAGTACAGTTCTGAGACGATATTAATATAGGAAGTAATATAAAAGCAGGTCTTTAACTGGAGGCCTCCAGGTACAATATACACACATGATACAGGACTTCTACACTTTTGTAAGTTAAACAAATTAGCATAGTTAACAAATATCATCCAATTAGAAGAGCAGTTGGTTAGGCAATTTTCCCCAGGTTCTGCCCCGCTGGAGTTGGTCCAAGAGCTTTGCCCCACATTTATCACATCTGTGATGCATGGTAAAAAGCAAGATGTCCTTGGTTGACTAAAGAGGCTAGACTAAATAGTATTTCAGGAATATATTAGAAGGTTAGCTTACTGTTCTAAAATGTAGGGGAAAAGGGTAGGAAAAGTACTGGGAGGTACAGCCATGCGTGAACTATCTGCAAAGCAGCAAATATATTAAGACTATCATAAAATAACATCAGTAGGAATTGCTTTGGAAAGAAAAAATTCATCTGTGCCACTGGCTCCAAACATTGCTGGATGGAGCAATGTAGTCCCACTATGATTACCCATGCTGCTGAGGGTGCTCTGTGTGTAAAAATTGGCTTCCCTGAAAGGAAGAGTGTTTTTTGCTGCTGCTGGAGCTAGTTTTTCCCATCCATGCAGTCCAGCTTCAGACAAGAATGGGGTTGCTGTAAATGTTCTCCAAGCACAAGAAAGATCTCAGTTCATAATTTCTGTTATTGGACTGCTGGGACTCTAAAAGGGGTATTGGCTTCTTTAGAATATTCCAGAGCATTTCCTTTCCTGCCATTTTTATACTCTCTGTGTTCTCTCTTCAGGGGATGGGGAAGATGATGAGACAGAAGAGAATGTGGGAGATGCCACCCAGGTGAAGCCAGTACTTTCCAAGGCTGAACGGAGCCACATTATTGTGTGGCAGGTATCATACATCCCTGAGTGAGAATTCCTCTTTTCCCACAATGTAAGTGTCCCTTCTCCCACCTGAATGCCACGATGTACATACAGAATGCCTGCATTATAACTCCTGCTGGAAACTGACCCTGGACAACTGCAACGGTTCCTGCCTTGAACTGTGACCCCCTTGAACCTCTGAACTCGTAGCTTTCAACTCGGGCCCGTATGCTTTTGGCGTGGTTAGGTTCTTGTTCTGCTCTGGAGCTGGCATCTAAAAGGAGAGAAATGGCAGTACAACATGGAGGGAGCTTGGAGCCAGGACTGTGGGAAACCTTTGCCCAGTTTTAGGAGGGGCAGTTGGAGCGGGGTGGCTCAGGTTTTTGGGCAGGTTGCCTCACTCTTACCTGCATGAGAAAGAAGTGCGTCCCCAGGCATTACCTGCTAAAGCAGTGATGGTGAATCACATCTGCAGCACCCCAGCAGAAATCCTTCTAGTTCACCAGTATACTCTTCATCTTATCCTTATTCACCCTCAAGCACAGAATAACATCCTCTGGACTTAGAGCAACAAAGGGTCCAAAGAAGCTTCCAAAGAGCATCATGGTTTCAGCAGCACTTTAGCTGTGGCGCTGAAGAAGGCAGCAGCACCCATACTGTGGGGATCACATCTTCCATCTTTGCAGGGGGAAAGTCCCTTCCTCTGCTGCTGCTGTTGCCTCAGCAGTCACGTGCTGGGTGCCTGCCTGTGTGTGTCCCAAGATAATTGTTTGGTGGGCTCAGATGGTAGATAGGTGTTTGACTGTCAAAGCCAAATAGCAGTAGTAGCAAAAGGGTACCAGAATGTTGCTTTTTAAAGAAAAGTAAAGTCTTTTAACTCTCCTTTCCAAAAAAGCCATACAGAAAAGAATTCCCGAGTTCATTCTGAAAGGTTCATGTGGTTATCTCGGCATTGCATTTGGTGGCTTTTAAAAGGCAGGTGAGGGCGGATGGTGTTGATCTGCTGTGAGTTCTGCACACATTGAGATTGCCTCATCTCAAGGCTGTGTCTACTTTTTAGTACGTTCTGGAAGGAGATCTCTTTTCACAGAGTCTTGGAAAACTGAGACTTGGCAGTTGGTTAGGACAAGTGGAGTCAAGGCTATATCTCACCTGATGTCACACAGCAAAAGAATTGAGGCTAGATTCCTGACATCTTTTACCTAATCTGACATCTTTTACCTAAGCACTGACTATGCTAGTAAGAAGTTTGAAAAGCTGGAAATTTCTGATTCCTGAATTGACAGCTCCCAAGAAAAGTGGTCATAGCCCTTTCTGTCTAAGCAATGCTGATAGCAGCTGTACATCCTGCTTACAAAATAAGTGGCAAAAACTGGGGCCAGGGAGAGTGGTTTTGAGCTCACAATGCAGAATATGAAAGTTACAGGTGTAGAGACAATGGTGTGTTCTCCCTTTCTGACATTGTCTCACAAGGACAAATTCTGTGCTCCTTGAACGTTCTTTCCTGGGTGTGCAGGAGTAGGATAAGTTGCATTTGTTAGTGATAAATTTGGAAGCTCCTGGTGGCCCTTTTGTTTTTTGCCTGACCTGTACAGCACTCCAGGGTTCACAGAGATGTCCTTGTGACAGTATGGGGACAACTGGGCAAGCCTCCATCTCCTGGAAAGCTCCCTGCTGTGTCCTGTGCTTGCTGCCATGGACCAGGCTTGCAGATCCTGGTGTGCTGCAGGGATGCTGTATTTCCAGGGGATGCTCTAACATGTGGCATCTCTCCTGATACAGCAGCACCTAAACAATTTTTGTATCCGCAGTTCAGGAAAGGTTGTGGCATACATTTTTCCTGCAAGAAGGCAAGAGACGTCTCTGGTGAACAGAAGCCTCAGCCAGCCACAGTGGTGCCCATGCTACATGTGAGCAGTGTTGGTAACATGCACCCATCACACTCCTCCTCTCCAAGGCAGGAATGCAGCCAGAGGGCATCTTCCAGGCATTTGCATACTGGGCTCTGTGACTGGCAAAAGGTTAAGGGATACATGGAGCCACCACCTGCATGCCAGGAGACCTTTCACCAGGGATATTTTGTTGAGGCACTGCTGACCATTCCAGGCTTCTCATTCACTTTTGCAGTATGCTTTCTGCTAGGAAGACCTCTTTGGATCCCAACACAGAGTGCATTGAAGTAAACAATATAACATTTAGAGCACAGATTCCACTGTCATGTAATAGTTCATCAGTTAGGGCCAGGCAAATTTCAGAATTTGGGTTAGTTAAAGGGAAAAAGAAGGCCTGGTAGGGTTCCGTTTCTTAACTCCGTTAGTTCTTTAATGGAAAAGTCAGATTTGCAACATTTGTACCACTGACTGTTCTGTATCTGGTATGAGCAATTGAAGGGACAGCACTTGATCTCCTGTCACCCACTGGGCCCTAACAACACACGGGAATCTCCCATCAGATTCCTTTCCAGCTCAATGCCATGGTTTCCTCCAAGAGAAGCACATGGCCCAGAGGGGCAGCTGCAGGGGGGAGACCCAGCCTCTGGTGATAGCTCCTGTAGCCTTGGGTTGCTGCTGGGTATTAAGGTGAGGACTAACTGGCTTCAGTACGCTTCTCTGTCATATCTCCACTGTGATGTATGTAAAGTATCTTGTATGTTACAAAAGGATTTTTAAAAGTGTCTTAAGGCCTGTAAACTCCGCTGTTTGGTCTGAAGATGGCATTCTGTAAAGAGCCTGCTGTACGAATATATTCCCGTGCTTTGTCCCCTATGCTGTCAGCAACAAACTGTATCTGTTCTGTATGTAATAAACATGTTAACATCAGCTTGGGCAGCATGTTGTGTTCCTATGAAGGCACTGGGATTGCTGCTCAGTCTTTAACAGGACACTTTCAAAGGTGGGAATGCAGCTCAAGTGTTCCCTGTTGAGCATTTCAGTGGCAAGAAATGAAATGTGGATGGCTCACAAGGTCAGAGCAGAAGGGGCTGGTCCAGCAAGCAACAGTGCAAATTGTAACTTGTACCAGCAGCAGAAATAAAAGGTGGAAATATAAGGTGCACAGCTTCAGAAATAGAAGCTGGAGCAGAGAAGCATTCACCTGCTGGTTTGCTGGAACTTTAGTCAGGGTGGCCCTTTCAGGCCACCAGGAACTGCCAGGGATAACACATCAGATCAGTATTCAACACTGTACAGGGTGGCACTGCACAGTCCCATAGGCATTGGTGATATCAGCATCATTCAACTGCAGAGAGCCCCTCAGTCCCAGCAGCACTTGGACACCTTCATAGTTATTTTGTAGAACTGCATCGATTCAAGGACTAGACATGGCAATGAACCATGTGCTTAAGACTGGAGAGGAGCGTCTTCTGCCCTGAGCAGGGAGCCCTAGGGTGAGTTACCTCTGTGACCGACACACGCACTGTGGTGTGGCACAGGCCAGGGTGTAGTACTATTGGCAGTGCCTCTGCAGTTAATGGACGCACCTCAACAATGAGGTTTGGAAACATGTGCTGCAATCAATCCTAAATCCCTGGGGCTGCACCCTTCAGCCAGGAGCAGTTTCAGCAGGACCCTGGGTGACGTACAGCCATGTCTGGTGGCTAAGGAAGCAGGTCACTGCCAACACCCTTCAAACAATCGCCCCATGTTGGCAAACAATCTGTGAGGAAATGTACAAGTTTGGGAAGCTCATCAGAACTCACAGCTTGTTCTGGGCATGGAATCCAACACGTGGCAAACAGGCTGTGCAGCATCCCATAAGGGACCTTTACTATCAGGGAAAGGCTCACAGGCTGGCCAGGGCTCTGTGAGAAGACAGCTATTTCTCCATTTCATGACCCTGAGCTCACCAGCAGGTCCTAACTGTCATGGTAAGTGCCACCTAGACCCCTACCTGTACAGGGGCCCTTCTTCCTATGGCCCAGGAGCCTCATTGAAGCACAACCTGTGGTCTTCAACATGTAACTGTGTCAGTCTCTGGCCACTCCTGGATGGACTCCTTGGACCCACGGGGCTGGATTTTGATTACATCATTTTCAGAGAGCCCACCTCACCCCAACTGCTGCTGGGTGAGTCTGTGCCTTATTAGCTCCATCTGCTTTGTTGTTGGCTTGGCTCCCTTTACATACTTCGATAATGGGTCATTTCTTGCCTTTCTGGGGCTGCTGTGACCAGCACTTAGGTCTGCTCACTGTGGTCAGATTCTGTGTGCCCCCTCAGGGAGACACTTCCTCTGCTGGTGCTACTTTTAGATCCCAGTTGTGTAGAGCAGAGGACTAGACTGTTCTACTCATCCCATCTGACTCACAATTACACCTCCCTCCCATCTCCCTTGTTGCCTTGTGTTCAGTAGTACCTCAATCATGGTACGGACAGGAAAGCAACAGCTCAGCTCAGTGCCCAGCAGCGGAGACTAGGAATCAGACAAACTACCTTCCAGCCACAGCAACTGCCATGGGAAGGCTCACAGCCTCAAACTGTGTCTTTACTACTGATTCTCCCTCTCCTGGATTCTCCCATTCCTTCTAAAGCCAGAGAACTAGATCTGACACATGGTCTGCAGTGCTCCTGTCACAAGAAGGCAGGCTCAGGACCTTGTCACAAGGCCAGCTTGTAACTCACAAGAAAAGCCTTCCTTCATATCCCATAGCATCTTAACCCTTCAGGAGCCTCTGGTGAGGAACCCTATCGAAACACAGGTAGCCAATGTCAATCTGTGTGCTCCTGCTTGATGACAGCCATTTCCTGCTGGCTGGGGCCACATGTTCCCAGCTTCATCCAGGCCACACGCTCTGGGTGGAGCAGAGTCCAGTTTGTGCTCTCCCTCAGAAATCCCTTCAGGCTATTTGTGATTTCAGGATGGTGCAGTAAATGGAACACCACCTCCTGACTACCTGCAGACACAGGAACTAAACAGTTACTTCTGCAGAAAATTGATGCATAGAGCTGAACAGCTCTTGGGCTTCTTCCCCCCATGCCCAGACCAGACCCTCCAACAGCCTTTGACACAGCGGCAGCATCCGCAGCCACTGCAAGAGAAGATGAACTACCATGAACTGTACTCAGGAGCTGCATGTTTTAATGTTCACAACATGCTGCCCTGGAACAGGGGTAATTTACAATTGGCCTCAAATGGTAAGAGCCAATCCCACCTCCTTTGCATCAACAGAACTAAAATAATTTCCCCTATCTCTTGACAGCCATCTTTGGGAGTAAGAGACAGATAATTTTGGACTATCTTAGCATTGAAGTCATGTTCCTCGCTTCTTCTTCACTGCCTTCTGCAGTGTTCAGAGAACCAGATGCTATGCCTGAGCTAATGGCTCTCCATTTGGCTGTCATGATGTCCAGGCATTAAAAAAAAAAAAAGGGTTTTCTTAGAACTGTGCTGCAGAATTACGAAAACATTTATTTCCATTTGCAGATACATTTTTTCGGAGCTCCGTGAAATACTGTGATATTCAGTCATTTTTCTGTGATTCATGCAGGACCCAAGTTATATTAAAAATGTTATGCTCCAAAGAACTGCAGCTGGCTGACTGAAGCTGTGTATTTAAAGACTATCCAAGAACCAAGAAGACCCCTCTGCTTACTGAAACCAAAGTTATGGAAGAAGAGTGTAACTATATCTGCATCTTCCCTTTCAGATGAGGTGACTATACAGGGTTGAGGAGAAATCTGGAGACATCCTAGCACAGTGGGCACAGAGGGGCTCTGTAAGACCCTTTGTGCACTGAGCTACTAAGAGGCAGTGAGAGTACATGGGCTGCTTAGGACACTAAGAAGTCTCTATACCAGTGTCCCAGTAGCTTTTTTCTTTTCCCACTCTTGGGGAGAGGCCAGGACTTTCTCCAGATCAATAACTGGCTCTTCCATGACTGGTCTTCCCTCCTTCTGCCACTGTGCAAGGATTATGGCGCGGAGCAGTGGTGGGTATGGCAGGAACCGAACAGTCACCTCAGGCACTGCGGTGAATTTCTTGAAGGCTTCCTCCTCGTGTTTGGGCACCATACGCCAGTCATGGTACATGGCTTTGTCAATCTCCCTTACTTCCTCTTCAGTTTTGCCTGGGAAAAGACAATGAACACCAGTGGGTAACACCATCACAATAAACTGCCTCCAGACACAGCAAGTGTTGACTCTTTGGCACCAAAAATGCTACAAAAGGCAAGAGTAAACAGAGTTTTCAAATGGCTGGACAAATTATTCCCTGCTATACTACAGGATCTCACTTCTGTCATTAAGAATCGAAATAGAAATAGAAACAGGTTCCAGCTACGTGGGTGACTCCCTCTCTTAAAGTTTTGCTTTGTCTCTCTCAAATTCCATTTCCACGGGTAAGGAAAAAGAGTAATTTCTCCCTACACCGATGAAAGCTTCCTGGGAAACTAAGTGTTAAAAGTGCTCAACAACTTAAAAACCTTCGAATGAGTACTATTTCAGTAATTCTAGTAAGGGAAAATTGTATACTTAATATAAAGCAACTCTAGAAAGGAATATTCACTCATACAACTCCAATCATCAATTTAAAATTCCAGTAACACAACTTACTTGCCATTGCGCGTTTTCCTTTTTAGAAACTATTTAAATTGGAATATCCTCATGCTCATACTGTGTCTTGCTTTCAAAGTCTCAGAACAGTCTGTTAGCTCATCTAATATGCTTTTAGTGCTGCTGTTCACCAAGGTCATACTGCACTGGCTCTCCCACAGCATTCCTTGGAAAGACATTCTGAAGGGGCTAGATTTCTAACCTTTAAAAGGCAAGGAATTTCTTCCCCCATTAGAAGATCTGAGAAAAACAATCAGGGAGCCAGCCCTCAGTTTCCCTGCCACTCTCACACGCACCCGTGCTCTCTAGCTCTGCCCCCATGTGTGGGAAAACGAGCCGGTTTTACCTTTGAAGGTCAGGTAGCCCCAGGCTCTTCCATGGTCCATGTTCTGCAAAGAAAAGAAAAGAGAAACCTGTTGAGGGTGGGTCGCGGCGGGGTGGAAGGCGGGAGCTCCGCAGGGCGCGGCGGGGCGACGGGCGGGACGGGGCAGGTACCTCGGCCATGTAGTCCACCTTCACCTTGGTGATGACCCAGTAGCAGGGTTCGTGGTGCGCCCACAGCCAGGACTTACGGGTGACGGTGCGGCCCACGCCGAAGCGCGGCAGGCGGCAGAGCAGCGCCAACAGTCGGTTCTCGTTCCGCACGTCCTCCCAGGCCCGCACGGGCAGCCGTTTCTGCGTGAGCGGCCGGTGCATGGTCTCGTAGTCCACAGCGAAGCGCTGAGAGTCCCGCGGCCGATCCTTCAGCTCCCGGTACTCGCGGATCTTCTTGGCCATGGCGGCGATGGGCCGATGCAGCTTCTTGCGGGCCATGGCAACGGCCGAGGGCGCAGAAGGAGCAGAACCGAGCGCCGCACTTGGATCCACTGCTCCCGCCTCTCCCGGAAGCCGTGCCGGTCCCCGCGGAAGTCTCCCCGCCCGTCGCCAGGGTCAACCGCGGCGTTCCGCGTGGCCCAGCCGCCTGCGGTGGGTGCTGTCAGGCTGCTGCCCGCAGAGCGCGTGGCGTGCCGCGGCCCCTGGCTGTGGTGCAGACCCGCCGGTGCCAGCAGGCCCGGCGCGGCCTGACGGTACTGTGTGCTAGGCGGCTCTCGGGGGAACCAGGCTTGGTGGTTGAGAAGCATCTGAACAGTGTCTGGTTTAGAAAAATCGGAGCAGATTCAGCTGTGTCAGGGAACGTTCAAAACCTGTGTGAACCAAGTTTCAGGAAGATTAAAGCAACAGATCTGGCCCAGGTCTTCAGTCAGAGGCTGGGCCAGGAGCAGCAGCAGGGTCATGGAACTTCGTACCAGGATGAGACAAAATTCCTCTGAGTTGCTCCAGCCATGGAATGCATGAAGGTCTATGTCTAATAAGTAGACTGTTATAAATTAAAATTTGTCCAGCCAAATTAATAAGAAAAAATAAAATATTTATTTTAAAATCAAATTCTATCTAGCCAGCCACAAGGGAAGAACAGAGCCGAGCCTGGGGTTGGCCCTGGGTGTGCAACAAAGAGGTCAGTTTCAGCAGAGGTTTCCCTCTATGCCCAAACACCTCCATCCTGGCACAAGCGGTTTTTATAGGGAAAATTCCGCCTGAGGCCAAGATTTTGGCAGTCAGTCTTCTCTTCTATTCAGAGTCCATATGTTAATAAGATTTTCTTTTTTGGTGATGTGGGAGAACAATTCAGTGTCCAGAGTTGTCGAATCCCTTGATGAAATTTACAGGAATTCGGGAAATGTATCTGCCCGAGGATTTCTGTGATATCCATCTCGGGTCGTTCACGCGAGGATCAGCACCTGGGGTCCCGTACCTTCTTACTTGTAAATCAGTTTCCAATATACACCTGGTCTCGCCTGCGAGGGTGGGGGAGAATCCTAATATAAACATGTATACTCTAACAAATATTCAATATCACATATATCATATTAGAAATGGCACAAATTATATCTACTACATATAACATAGACCTTAAGTAAAAACTGCATAGATGAGCCCTTGGATTTTGGCTCTAGACTAGTAAATTAAATCTGACAGAAGACTTCTATTTTTTCATTGAAATCCATATGTTAAATTAAAGGAAGCACAGCAATTCCAGCGCTACTGCTGAGTCCTACATTGAAGGCATTCAGGCTACTGAGTGGGTTTTCCCAGCAGCCAAGATCAATGTGTGAGGAGAAAGGGGTGTGTTCATGTGTGTTCATGTGTGCTGCACACAAAAAAAAGTAAACCACACATTAAAAAGGCTGACAATGCTCTTAAGACTAATATAGTGTATGTCTTGAAAAAAGACGGGCACAGGAGTAAGCAGGAGGTACCTGATTAATTTGAGAGACACTGGTTTAAAATAAAATACTTGATCTCAATCCACCCAAATTTTTTGGGGAAATATCAGAGCAGTTAAGCCACTTATTACAGGGTACAGAGTTGGGAGCTTGTACCCAGGGGTTGTGCAGCACAAGGATCAAGCTCGTTTCCGTTTAAGGCCTTTACCCATCAGTTTCTGTGAGTCCACAGAGCACAAGAGGTGACAAGAATGCTTGAAAAAATGTGGAATTGGCTTTGTTGGATGGACAGAAATGAAAGACACCACCACATACAGCAAGTCATCAGGGAGACGATGCAGCTCCACAACAGACGACTGTTCTCCCCTGCCCGGGAGAACGAACGCAAATCATGTTCAAAACCTTCCACTTCCTAGTGTGGCTCCGCGGGGCTAGCGGGGGATACATATACAGTCCGAACGCAGCGAGCAGCGGCAGCAACGGAGCCTTTCGGTTTCTGCTTCTTAAGGGGAATTCTAGCAAAGGAACCGCTGTTCATTCGGCAGTGCTGCAGCGCCCTTCGCCGCCCCGGCACCAACACGGGCTCCGCTAGGGGCGGAGTCGGCAGCCACTACCACAGCGGCCCAGCACAGTAACAGCGCCCCACGGGCCGCCGCCTGCACTTCCAACGATGCGCTTGGCACACGGCGCTCCTTCCACCGACACCTCCGACGATACGCTCCACACCGAGCTCCCGCGAAACAGCCCCTTCAAACACACGGCGGGAGAGTAACTCCGGGCACATCCAGCTGAGCTGAGCTGAGCTGAGCTGAGCGCCGCTCCCGCTCGGCCCCACCCCTGCCCCGCGCGCAAATGGGAGCCGCCGCCGTCACAATGTCGCGAGGCAGGGGGCGCCGCTGACAGCTCTCCCGCACACGTGACGGACGGCCTGCCACGTGATGCGCCTGCCCAATGGGCGCGGCCACCGCCCCCCTCCCCCCCTGCTCGCGCTCCCGGCAGGCCCCGCGCGGCGCGGCCGGTCTGTGTCGGTAAGATGGCGGCCGTGAGTCTGAGGCTCGGAGATCTGGTGTGGTGAGTGGTGGCGCGGGCTGGGCGGCGGTCGCGGGGCATGGCGGACCGGGCGCCTTTAGTGGAATCAGTCTGCGACTGCGGAGACGCAGGCGGGGCTGTAGCCGACCCTGGGAGCGACGCAGCGGGAGCCGAGTCGGGCTGGGCCGCGCTGGGCGCTGTCAGCCCGCGGTGACTTCGGAGAGCGGCTGTGAGCAGGGTGGGGCTTGGCAGGGCAGTGCAGTGGTGTGGCCGCTACCGGGTTGCGGGTATCGCCGCCGCCATCCCTGGGGCGGTGTGGGAGGAGCGGCGGGAGGCAGCCCGGAGCCAGGGCACCGGGCCGGCGGGAGGCGGGCTGGGCTGTGAGCCGGGCCGGCACTGGGGAGGCTGCCGAGGGCGGCGCATGACGGAAGCTGTGTTAGATGGAAGGATGAGGGAAGCGGGACGGAAGGACGAGCAATGCGGGGTTCCCTTATAAGCACGGGCTCACCTCCCGAGGGATGCGAGAAGCGTTAGAGATAGAAAGTATTTGTGGAGAGCCACGCAACCGTTTCTTGGCAATGCTTTAATGAAGCAACACAACAATTCAGCGTTTCGTTGCAGGTTGGGGTGTCCCTGTGGAAACCCCCAGAAGCCGTTTCCCCTTGTCACTGCGATCTTACCCTCAGATAGTCAGAGCTGTGATTTTGTGTTTCCTGGTCGGGAGAAGTGCGAGAATTCCACTGCGCCCTGTAAGCACCGATTAAGTGCATCGGTTTTGCTGTGCTGGATGGGCTAGGCTCTCCTGCCAGAGCTCAAAGAAGTAGCTAATTTCCAACACGTGAATAAACGCATGCATTTATACTGATAACTCAGATAAAAAGAAGCCCGTGCTTCAGGCTGTGACAACTGCAGCTCTCATTTGAAAAATTTACAGTGCTGGGAAGTTGTCTAATTTATATAGCAAAGTAAGTAAAGATTAGTTACTTTTAGCATATTTCTTTCAGATGGGAATTTGGGGAGTGTTCTGCTCTCAGTGCTGGAATGCAGATTATCCTGCTTTAGTTTGGTACGTGACAGCCAGATGCTGTCCCTAGAGCTGTTGCAGAGAACTTTTACAATCAGACAACAACAGCAGAAAGGGTTTGCTGAAGTTTTTCCTTAGTACAGGAATGGGAGCATTGAATATGAGACATGGTCATGGTCACAGCTCTTGGCAGTATTCCTGCCTGCCTCTGGCTTCTGAACCTTCTGTACAGCATTGCCAACTCAGCAGGCTGCAGTGCCACTTGCTGAGAAGTTTTGTTGTTGTGCCCCACAGGTTCTTTGCCTGTCTCTTGCAAGACAGTTACTAATGGGGTTTTGTGACTACTGCAGCACAAGTCAGTGACAAGGGTGAAATAAGGATAAAGCTCACCGGGAAAGCTGGTAAGCTGAGGGCTAAGACTAATGTCTCTTCCTTCTCTGTGATTATTTCTAGTATTGCATAGTTTTCGTAATGGAAACATTTGCAAGTGTAGAAAGTAAGCTTTACTGCCTTTTATGGCTCTTTGTATCTTCAGTTAGTGTGGTGGTGAGCACCTGTAGAAAGTGATAATGGAATACCAGTTGAGGGGATCTCGCCATTAATGCCTTCCTGTGGAAATCAGAACCTCGGCTTTCTGTGCTGGGAGTTGGTGGTTGCTCTGCTCACCAACTGCTCTAGACAGGTAGCTAGTTCTCAATCTGAACTCCGGTCTGATTGTCTGCACCAGTGCTTTTTTCAGTTCTGTGTGAAGAAATTTCCACACTTATGGCGCTGCAGTGCCTGTTACTCTTGTATCTTGCAGGCAGTGTTGCTGCTGCTCTTATCTTCAGTTCTGACAGTCCAGCAAGGTCAAACAGACTGTCCAGAGACCTGAGTTAGGTGCAGATGTCAGCCCTGTGTCCTGCCTGGAACAGAAGGTTTTGACTGCAAATTGTAATTCTCTCATTATGAAAAGTGTTTCATAATATGAAAAAGCCGACATTGGGATACTTAGTTTTTTCTCTAATTCTATTGCCTGATAATTTCTTTTTTTTTCTGTAGGGGGAAGCTGGGCCGTTACCCTCCATGGCCAGGGAAGGTGAGGTTTGTTTGTATTTATTGTTACTTTCTTAGTTTTATATGGTTTGTGGTTTTTTTTGTTTGGGTGTTGGTTTTTTTGTGTTTTCCTTCTGTGTACGGAAAGCTTTGCTTGAAAGCATTTCAGTTGTGGATTAATACTAGTTTTCTTGTTTTCTTATTTTTTTACACATCTACCTCACAAATCTAAAGTGTGAACTAGTTTAGGGCTTTATTTGATATGTTATCTCAGTCTGCTAGTAGCATCTGGTAGTTCATGTGGAATGAAAAGCCAACAGAGAGCCAGCTCTGGAACTGATTGTGTTTCCCAAATTTAGTTGTTTAATCCCTGTCACTTTCTGCAAGACACATTTCTTTTCTTCCATAGTAAGTTGGCTAACAGTATTGTGTTAAATAATGGAAATAAGGAGTCTGGCTTCCTAAGATACTGTTTTAGAGCTGTCATTTTTGAGAATTATCTGGTGTAGTTTGATCCTACTTCTGGTTTGGTTGGGGTTTTTTCAGATGAAAGATTTTTAAAAAGGAATTTTATATACCATTTCTAGTCTTTCTACTTCTTGGAAAGACCTTTCTTTTATCTTATATGTGGTATGAGGGCTAAGCATGCTGAGGTAACAGCATGAGTCAGGTAAAAGAATAGTCAATGTGGCTGACAACTATAAGCATTTGGTTTTTGGTTATTATCAGGTTAACACCAGGCTCATCTACAGGTGTCACCTGTGTAACTGAATGATAGCTTTTATCCTTACTAACATTTTAAAGTTGATAAGCAATTTATTCTGGGAGTAAAGACAAAATTTAAATTCTTAAGGTTACCTAAGTGGAAAAAAAAAATTATTAATGCAAGTTATCCTCTTAATCAGATTTTCAAAAAATCTATAATAGCTGAAGACTGGGTGGCAAAATCACAACATTTGTCACTATGTGCTTTTTAATTATGATTTCTAATCACCTTTAGATTGTTAACCCACCTAAAGATCTGAAGAAACCTCGAGGAAAAAAGTGCTTCTTTGTGAAGTTTTTTGGAACAGAAGATCAGTATGTACCTCCTTGTTTTCATCTGAAAAATACTGTACCACATAATGTGGATCTTTTGTGGAAGAAATATTTCCTAATATTGCAGTGCAATGTAGCATTGTAAAGGATTCTCTTTGAACCACACAATAAAAGAAATTCAATTATTATTGCATGCTGTAGCTGCTCACTGGGGTATATGAAGAGTGTAAAAACTTTAGGATTTGAGTTGTTGTGATGATAGCTCACCACTTTTAGGTGTGACATGACTGTGTCAGATTTTAGCATGTAATGAGAAAGGTACGGCTCAGAGTTGTTTTTGTTTTTTTTTTTTGCTGCCAGAGGAATAAAAGTAACTATATAATTGCCATTTGTGAAAGAAAATACTGTCCTGCATGCTGACTGAAAACATTCTTGCTGTGCTTTTGGAAGACTTCACAGTATAAGAGAACCAAA
This sequence comes from Taeniopygia guttata, assembly GCF_048771995.1. Lineage (NCBI taxonomy): Eukaryota > Metazoa > Chordata > Aves > Passeriformes > Estrildidae > Taeniopygia > Taeniopygia guttata. The sequence goes on from NC_133039.1 coordinate 16,293,916, forward strand.
ACTGTTTTAGACTTCTTTTTTGCAAGGCAGAATTTAATGATTTCAAATGTGAACGAAATGTTAAGATTTAAATTATTACAAGCTAGGTAAAAAAGCCCCTGAGAACTTGGATGTTTCATGGGATTGAAAATTATTTTGATAATTTTTCAGTTTTCCTCTTTATTTTCTGCTATTAAATCATGGAATAGAGAAGAAAATTGCAAATATCTGTGGAAGACTAAAAAACCCTGTACTTTTTGGAAGAAAGGTGACAAGATCTAAGACCATTTGATGAATGTCTCTTAAGGAAATTATTTTTCACTGCTAAATTTATTTTTGCTTAATACTTAAAAAATGTTTTTCTATTAAGAAATGAGGTCTAAACTTGATGGAGTAGTAGCGAATGCCGCATAGTAATGGGAATGTTTGGATCTCTAATAACTTGAGGCAGGTGAAGGTTGATTTGAGGCTGGAGAATGTTTTTTGGTGGTGTTATTAAATATGGTGATTTGTGCTAATAAATTCTGAGTTGAAGTGGATTATTTCTGTCTTGATTATTTGTTCTCAATTCTTGTATTTCATGTTATTGAGTCAAATACAGATTTTTTTGGTATTAAGACAAGTGGTCAAATGTCTTGGATACTGTAGCTGAGATTAATAACATGATTGCGAATGAAGAGTTCAGAGCTGCACAATAATTGTGATTTATTACAAGATTCTAGAGCTCTGGCTGGGGCAAATTCGGTCATCTGGCATAGTGAGGTAGTATGGTTGTTGCAGTGTAGCCCCTTCCCCACATCTCCAGCTTGTGCAATTTAATTATATCATGCTATATAATCAAGAATTAGGAATTTGCTTGCTCTGATTGGCATACCTTACCTGAAAATTGAATAGAAATAAATGCTATCACCTTTTTTTCAAATAATGTTGATAGAGAGAAGTGAGTGAAGCTTGTGTCCCTCTTCTGTCCTGACTTGGAATGTCAAAAGGATGTGCTGGTTAGAACTGTGCTGTTCTAAGCAGTGTGTTGCTTGAGAAAGTTCTCATGTTTGAGCATAATCACCCAAATCAGGTAAAATATTAATGATTTCACTTCAAATGTGAAGATGAAGAGGAAATCACTTTACTTCTTTTGTAGAAGTAAACTAGTGGGTTTTGCAAATGCTTTTTTCAGGTGTGTGTATAAACAGGATTTGGAAATCAGTAACTGAGAGAATGTCACCACATTTTGAACAGCCTAAGGAACAGTAGAGTGCAGAGCTGTCACTGTTCAAGGGGTGATGAGTGGCACACTTACCCATACCAGTGGTCTAGTGCATGTAGCTTCTCTTTTTAGCACCTCACCTTTTCACTATGTTCACATTGTACAATGGCATTTCTGTACCATAGATCCGCTGCTGCAGCTCTTACATTACTGCTTTACCCTTTGAGGTTGAACAGGAGAGGATCTGGTCATCGGCTCTTGTCCAGTGTGTATGAGGCAAGGCGATGCTGATTTCTGGGTACAGTCCCTCCCATGAACTTCTGAGGTTTGTTGCCAGACAGTTTGTTGAGAGGTAGGCAGTCTCTGACCCTATTTTAGTCTTACTTCCTTCTGAGTATTCCTAGGTGCTTTCTGCGGCCAGAAATGCGCCTATTCCAGGCTGGGTGCAAATTGTTCCCACCTGACTCACGTGGCTTTGGTTTGTCATACTAAAGGTTAAGGAGAAAGATGTTTATAAGTAAAAATGGATGTGCAGGAGCAGAGCAGAGGGGTAAATAAAAACATACTGATGAGTTTGACAGTAGTTTTGGTGTAGTGTATAAGTTTTGGTTATTTGTGAAATTCTGGCTAGCTTAGGATACAGCACAGGGGAAATGCATTTTCCTTTTTATGCAAATTGAATATTACTGTGTACTGGGCCTTTGCAATGCTGCTGTGACTAAGGGAGTAGATTAACTGGAAAGCTGTGAGTTCTTTTGGTCCAAGACACAGAGGTGAGAGCATGAGTGCATTCAGACTGTTCTCTAAGTCCTGGCTTTTGATAAATTTTCTATGGAGCTCTGTACTCCGTGTGTTAATTGTGTTGGTGATGTTTCTCCTGTTTCTTCTGAAGGAATGGGTTTTCTGGAAGATAAGGATTCTCTACCCTTGGAAGCAGATTTTGCTTGTGTTTAAACTGTGAAGTACATACATGCCTTACCACAGTGAAAGCCACCTAATGTTCATAGTAGTGATGTAATATCCATGTCCTATTCTAAGTGATTGTCTGCCTCGCAATTAAGGCAATCATGTAATGTCTCTCTATTACCTTGTTCTCCAAACTGATAAGGAGGTTTTTCTAGTCTGCCTAGGAGTTGTTTTTCTGAGTGTCTCTTCTTAGAGTAAGTCACATTAAAAGGATTCTTTATCTAAAATCAAGAACAGTTGATATTTCCTGCCCATAGATCTGAACAGCATCTAACAGCATCCATTACAGGAATCTAAACAGCAATTTTAATTTAGTTTAGAAGTGGAACTTAGACCTCTTATCTGGTTTCTAGCTGTGCATCTCAGATAGTATTTAAAATTCCCTTTTATTATTTCCATGTCACAGTCTTGTTTTAGGAAATCTTTGTAGATATTTCAGTAATCAAGTAAGAACATTTGTTTTGCTATGTATGTACATTTGTTGCTTTTAGTAGTTAAAACTAATAGACTGGCAGGCCCGCGAGTCTTTCTTGGTGTGTGTCATACAGTTAAAAATAGTTTTACATTTTTTGGCCTGCTTAGGAATTCATTGTGACATTTGTTAAAACTAAAAATATCATTGCTTTGAAGGTATCTTTCTACTGTGATTCTATAGAAATACTAGTCACAGTCCTGCAGCCATCAGAGATGTGTGTACAAACACAGCCATTCACTTTTCTTACCCCTTTGGTATTCCCTAGTAGCCAAATGGACTTGCAAGTCATGTATATTACAGTCTTAACAGGAAGCATTCTTTCTTACAACCCTTTGTAGCATCAGTGTGAAACTAAATGGTGGGGTCAAGGAGCACTTCCTGATTTTATATATTACGGAAAAAAATGGAGGAAGCTTGCAATCTAAGAAATGTAATAATATGCAGCCTGTTTCCATCAAGCACAGTGATTTTTAACACAGTGCTCATTACCATTCCATCCTCCATGTCCTGTTGGGATGAAAACACCTACCCTTTTCTTTTGCCACTGTTTTCCCTGGTTTTCAAGGAGAGAGTAAATTCAGGATGTTGTCTTTCTGAAATGTTCTTTCAGGTCCTGACATCAGAAAACACTTGCTTTAAATTTGCCAACTGTTGGAAATACACCTTAGTAGTCTGAGGGTCTGGAGGGATAGGCTGAGCTGATGGAGTGGGTGAGCCTGTGTTCCTGTTACTTCTCAGTGAGGCAGATTATCCCTTGCAGAGCTCTGTGTTGCTGTGGCAGAGCCAGCTGGAATATTGTTCAACATCCCTGCAGGCACAGTGCCATAGCTGAAAATCACTACAGACAAAACTCTTCCTCGTACTGAGGAGGTATTTTATTGCACAAATTTGAAAAACCTAATACTTAATTTCCTTCATTATTGCCTTGCTTCTATGTTTCTTCTGAATATCCCTTCCTTTATTCTAGTATGATGTAGTCATTTTTGTATTTTTTTTCTAGGAGTTTATGTACTAAGTTGCAGAGTTTAGTTGAGTTACTTAATTGATGAGGGTTGGGATGTTCCCTTTTAACAAAGGAAGTCCGTATTGATTTGTTGTATGCTCATACACACTTATAAATAACTAAGCAATTTTCTTTTGACTTTTAAGAACTGGTTGTGTTAGCATTTAGTGTGGGCATCTAAAGTGCTGCAGTCTAAAGTGATAAATGTTTTCCCAGACTGTGGTAAATAGAAATTTGGAGATACAGGGCTACTGTGTTCCATCCCTAGCTATATTGTTTGCAAAAAGCGAGGATTGGTGAATATTCTTCCATCTCATTTCTGCAGTTTATCATTAGGAGTTGGTATCTGTAGACAGGAAGAGAATGGCTGGAATGGTGAGGGTTTGAAGATCTCCTTGCCTATGCCATGATTGTTCCATGAGTTTGAATATGGTGCCTCTGCATCTCTCTGCCACTGTTTCCATGTGGCTGCAGTTCACTTTCATACTTGTCTCTGCTTATTCTAAGTGTTGCTTATTGTTCATGTTTATAAAGTGAATTTGACATGAGCAGTGGTTTTCTAAGAGTGGTATTTTGGAGACAATGAGGAACAGTGGGGAGAAGTGAAAAGAGAAAGCCACTCTTAACAGCTATTTTTATTACATCTTTTCACTTTCCATGTAGCCCATTCCTTATAGATGCCTGGTGACTGTGCAGCAGTATGAATGCAATTTCATCTTAAATTTGACATCTTCAATGTCATCGCTAATGTTTTTCTCATGCATTGATTAATTGCTGAATCAAGAGAGAAACAGTAATTTTATATGTTGTATCATTGAGACTGATCTAAATACTGGGCTTCATTGGCCTTGAGGGCATTGAGATCTTGTGTATAAACATTAATAATTTTGTTTGGTGAAAAATTCTTTTGTTTTCAAGTGCTTGAAACACTGTATGCAATTGGTTTATGGACATTAGTGTCAAAAGACGCTCATTTCTTATAGAAGGTTGTCCAGGTGGGTGATGCATAAACAAACTGGAAAGGAAAAGACCGATTTAATTTTTTTCCTGATTGTTTTTCACTTATTAGTTTGTCTCTGAGATCTCTAGTTCTTTGTCCTGGTGGATCACAAGTACCAAGATGCACCTTTGAAGCCAGGAACCAGAAAGCTTTATACTTTGCGCTTTCTCCATACCAAAGGAAAAGGAATGAGAAGGAAAGCTAATGAACACGTGCAGTGAGGAGTTGACAGGATGTTCAGAAACCTAAGAGAATGCCTTGAAGGAAGATAACTTATTTTTATTTAGAAATTCAGTCCTGCAACAACATGCTTTTTTGTACTGTGGTCCAAAATTTTGTTTCCTTTATACATGTAACGAAAAGCTTCTCATGAGCTGGTGCTCTGTGGTACACAGGGATGTTTGTCACTGTTTGTCGTACAGGCAGGCTTTACAGTGTAAGATAATTTTAAGGTGTGTTTCACAGTAATGTCTGGGCAGCTGTGAGAGATTCCCTGAATAGCTGCTGGACTCAGACTCTAGTCTGAATGCAATGATTTGACTTGTTAATATAAGTCAGTTCTTACAAAATGATGTAAACAAAGTGAAAGGATTCAGCTTTGCATGCAGGGGCACTGGGTTCTTTGGAAAGGATGCTGGCATTTTCCAGTCAGTTCTAGCATGTCTTGTCTCTGCAAATGAGACCCAGAATGTTTCATTCTACTTTCTGAAAGTTGATTCCTGATTGTAGTTTACAAACAATTGCTATTGTCAATGAGGAGAAAGGTCTTAGTATAGAGTTTATTTTGTGAAGAGAGGAGAAACAATCAAGATTCAGCAAAACATTACTATTATTTTTTGTTGTTTTAATCTTCATGTTCAGTTTAACTATATGACATGGTGCTTACAGCGTCTGAAAATTCAGCCTTTAAATCTCTTGCAGAAACAAGACTGCACTGGGAAATATTTAAAATGTATAGTCATGGCTAGCCTATGTAACATAAGGATACCTGGGGACAAGAGAAAGTCTGATTGTCCCCTTTTTGCTGTGTGCTAAGAAGTACCATCGGCCATAATAACTGAGGGAAGGGTTTTCAAAATTTACACAGTTCTGTTTTCAGTAGGCTGGAAGTAGCTTTGTAACAGTGTGGTTGATGAACCTAGGCTTGAATCTGGGGAGGGAGAAAGGTGGTTTAATGTCTGGTAGCCACAAGGAATTCAGGCATCAAGGGAAGCAAAGGCATTCCCTTAAACCTCACTGAAGAAGTGGTAGAAGAATTTGTTTGCGTAAAGAAATTGTCACCCGTACCTGATGACTTTATCATTTGGTAAATGTCAAGAAGTCTTATTTAGCAGGAGTGGAAACAGGCAAGTCATTTGATTTCCCTTAAAGGACTGCAGTCTTAATAGGACTTCAGGTTAATACTCTGCTGCTGTGTAAGTCAGATTATTTAAAACAGCAACAGTGAAGGAAATATTTTTTTTTCCCCCAAAGCAAAATTATTCTTTTCATGCAGAATACCTGGGTACATCAGAAATAAGTACAGCAGTGAGCTGTTGCTTTTGTATTAACTCTGTGTTATCTCTATAGTGAGAATACGTAATTTTGGGGTTTTTTCCTATAGGTTTTTTAGACACCTGTGTGCTCAATATATTTGAACTAGGGATTGATAGCTGAGAATTGTTAGGTGAACTTTATTTTCAGCAAACTCTCAAGTAGATCAGTGGTATTGGCTACTTTACCTGGAGGCACGGGATTGTGGGTATTCCTCATGGTGAAACAAGTGCAGTCATTGGGCTGCCATTGTTTTAAATGCGTCCTGTGATCACATCCAAAAGCTGTTTTGCCAATAGAGAATAGTTCTTAGAGGGGGACAGTGCTAGGATAAGAGGACATAAAGTGTAAGAAATAACAAAGTGCCAGAAGAAAATTCTCAGTGAATTCAGTAATGGCAGCCCTTCAGTTTCTTGATGGGAAGTGAGTTTGGACTGTTGTCATCAGTAGAGCTGGGAAGAAAGTGTAGGTGTGTGTTTCTCAAAGCAGGAGGATTATCCCATTGAGAAGGCTGCAGTTTGGGGAATATAACTAGCTTCTTTTTTTGTTTCAAGTGCTTGGATCAAAGTGGAGCAGCTGAAGCCTTATCACCCTCACAAAGAGGAAATGATAAAGATTAACAAGGGTAAGCGCTTCCAGCAAGCTGTGGATGCTGTAGAGGAGTTTCTTAGAAAAACCAAAGGCAAGGACCAGGTGAGTGGGTTCTTCTTCACTGTGTGCATTAAAACAGGTTTTGGCATGAATGATGATTAGATGCCTTGTTATGTGAAAGAAGTTTGTTGCCTCTGGCAGGTTGAGAAGAGTTGTGTTTTCCTTCCTTTGGTTTTTGGGGTTTATTTTCTATCTTCTCTTCTTCCCCATTAAATTGTGTTTGGTGGGGAAAAGTGATTATTGGTTTATTAAATGATGAAGAAACTGAAGAGGCTAATTGATCTACTTGTGATGACTTTATAAATCAGTCTTCAGAATTTGGTATCTACTAATCTTGTCTTTACTATGTTGGAAGTGCACACAGTCCTGGCAAGTCTTCAGGTGGCCTGTTCTGGTACGTGCTTACTTAAACTAGTGTGTTTTTGCAGCAGAACTAACCAGGAGCTTCATTCACCAGCTCTAAAAGTCTAACAGATGCAGTTTTCAAGTTACTGAGCTGTTGTTTTACTTGATAGTAATCAGCACAGGGTCCTTCACATCCTTGGTTTTGCATGAAAATTATTCCATCTCTTCTCTTCTTTCCTTACCATCTTCTATTCTATAATCTCTCAGGCGCCTTCCCATAACTCCACTGAAGAGAAGAATCGGCGTAATTCCAGTGAAGAACGAGGCAAGCAATCTGCTGGTGAAGAGAAATGCAAAGCCAGTTTGTCTGAAGGAAAGGTGAAGAAGGGCACAGGGGAAGGAAAAAAGAGGGTTTCTTCTGTCTCGTCAGAGAGAGGATCAATGTCACCCATGAAAAGAGCGCAGGATCAGAGCCCCCGAAAGCGGGGGCGTCCACCCAAGGATGAGAAGGTTTGTGTTTGCATGTCCACCAGTGCCCGTGGACTTGGCATCTGGACTTGAGGGCTGACTGGCACCTTGACTAACAGTCGAGGAGGAAGAATCAGTTCAGTATCCCTTTTTTTTAAACTTTTCCATGTTGCTACTTCTAGACCATTTGGCTGCCTGATACCATTGGCAAGCATATTGTTGATTCTTCCTGTGATTTTTATCAGTTAGTTGCCGTGACTGGCTCTGTTTGTGTCTGTGAGAGGGCTTTGAAAGCTGTATTAAGGAGACTCCATTCTTTTGTCTTGTCATCCCTCAAGTTCAGTTTGTGTGGGAAGGATTAGCAAAGAGGTACAGGTACAGAGGTACATCTGGCTCCTGACTTCTCCCATCTCATCTACTTCATATGATCAAGTGATAAGTAACTGCTCAAATTCGACCTTAGTACTCACAAAGAGTGAGATATCTTTAAGGGCTAGGGCTTAAAGAAGAAATTCATAGCCTGGGGAATCCACCAGAAGAATTGTCTTCATTTCAGCTTCTGTGCTTTAGGATATGTTCCCATCATCTATTATAAAGGAGCCTTAATATTTTATTCCTACTACTTCCCTGATATTTCTCTATGTTGTGGCAGAACTTCGTCTACCCTAATTTAGAGTTCTAGCCTTTCTGTTATGGAACTCACTGTTGTGGTCTATCTCTTCCTATTCCAAATTTTGGTGGATTATTACAAATCATATCCTTCATCAACGATTACACCTGAAGACAACTGAGAGACCTCAACTCAAACACCATACGGCAACGTGCTTGCTCACCTGTGCTTCAAGGGGATCACAATGTGCTTCAAGTCTTTTCTTTCAGTCAGGATGCAAGTCAAGATGGTTGTCCTTGCTCTCCGGAATTGTGAATGGATTGGCCTTCGCTGGTTGAACAGCAGACTCTCTCTTGATGTAGTAAAATGAAGCTGATCATCTTAGATATTAGCTGTGAAGGCATCATAGAATAGAGTCATAGAATATCCTGATTTGGAAGGGACACACAAGGATCATCAAGTTCAGCTGCTAAGGAGTTAAAGAAAATACTGGCTCTTTTTTAGCACCAATGTTTTTGAAATTAGGCTGTGTAACAGATCCCATCAGTTTCTTTTGAGGGAAGTTAGAGGAGAGGAGAAATGTGTGAATATTTATGAATTAAAACTAATAATTACAGAACTTGTCTTGACTGATGCAGGAAAATGCTTCATTGGCAACATAATTTTCACTTTTCTAAATGTCTTCCTATAAGCATGTTGTGTCTCTACATATTTCTGTTTAAATAACCCACAAGACCTTTTTTTTTTTCACTTGCAAAGTGATTCTGTGTCATTGAGCTAGATTCATTCCAAAATTAATCAAAACTAATGGCTGGAAGAATTCTGACTGTGCTAACACATTGCACACATAGGTTTTACTATGTTATCTACCTCAGGACATCAGAGTGCTTTGAGTAAGCTAATTGTGGTAGTTGACATTATTTTACTGGCACATGACAAGTACACTGGTTTTAAAGTTGCCACACAGTGGTGGCCAGCTGTGTGATAGCTGCCTGGCCACAAACCAGGAAATTTAGCAGGATAATGTAGGAAAGTAAGCCTTATTGTTTTTTGAAAGTGACAAAATAATTGCCATGAAAATATAACAATACTGCCTTAATACTGGTTTTCAGCCTATGAAATAATTTTAAAACCTGTCTTCTTGCCTGGTTCTCATAAATTCCTCAAGTTCTTAGCCCTGGAGTAGAAAACATTTATGTTGTTGGTCTGAATTAATATGATGATGGGATTAGTGGTTTTTTTCCTCTGTTCCAGTCCAAATTCTGACTTCCAAGTAATAAGAATGCATAAAAATCAAGAATCCAGTTTTTGCTGAGGTGTGCTTTGTCTAGAAAGGCTATGTGGCCATACATGATCTTTCACATACTCTTATTTTTAAGCTTATATGAATAAATTTGAAGGAGCAGCAGAACTTCCTAGATATCAAAGCAGGTTTTATCCACACTTTACCAGCTGAAGTATGCCCGACACTCCCTGGACATTACAAGGCTGGAGACTGATGTCTGCATTGTCGTGCTAAAACTTGGACAATTGCATCATTCTTGGGTTACCTCCAAGAGTCTTACTCTGGCTGTTTTTGGAAACAGTGTTCTCTTGTGCTTCTGTGTGGACACTAAGGTATAATGTGCATTTTCAGGAAGTAATTTCGGAGGGAAGATAACATGACTCCATTTCTGAACCCTCATTTCAGAGGAAGACATCACGTATTATGTACAAGTCCTGTGCATTCTCTTCATGTAGCATAAAAACCTAGATGTCTATAGTGTATGTCTATGACCTATAGCATAAAGGCCTATTTTAACCTATAGGCTTTGGGGAAATAAAGTTGAATCTGCTCAACAGTAAAAGCCCCAGGATGTTAAGTACTATCATGATACTACAAACCAGGGTCTGTGGAGCAGATGGGGCAGCCCACATACCAGTTTGTCTCATGGATTCTGCAAACTTGAGATGTGGCTGTCAACCTTACACTTTAAAGGTTCTGATAATAGGTAGGCTATTCTATTGTGACAGGGTAGGATTAAAACAGTTCAGACCTCTGCTTGTAATGATATTCTTCACTCATTTGTTAAGCGTTTTGCATCCACCAGAGTAGAATAAATGAGCAAGCATGTTTGTTTTTTGCTCATTGCATAGGTGCAGTGATTCCTCTTAGATATGAATAATGGACTCTCCAGAAGCCATAAATCTGATTGAAATCCTTTGCTTGGCAGTTCATGCTTTCACCTATGTTGTGAATACTCTGTGTTTAAATATGACTACTCATGGAAAGGCGTGTGATTGAAATGGAAGGCTTTTGTAGTGCTTTCAGAGCTCTCTATGTGTGCTCAAATTATTATTGTGCTGTGACCAGCCCCTGAGCCAGGTTTTAAGCTCTTTCTGGTCCTCCTTCTGTCTCCTTAGGACCTCACAATTCCAGAGTCAAGTACAGTGAAGAGAGTGATGACCGGAACAGTGGCTGGTTTTAAATGGCCACCGAGTGTGAGCGAGGTGAGAAGCTTTACAACATCTAGGTTTCTGAGTTTGTGGCAGCAATTCTAGAGCCTTTTGTCTCACTGTAAAACAGCAAGATCTTACCTTCTTTTGTCGGGACATGCTGCAGGATAACAAAGCTGAACAATATCCCAGGTAGTTCAGAAATATGCTGGGAAATGGGAAATGAGATTTCTGTGTCTGCAGAACTACTTGCAAATTCACATTAAACTTGCTGTACTAATGTTTATACTTGTTTCAAAAGCATTCCTGGGACTGACTTCCCAGAAGTGGAGCTGATGTGGATAGTCTCTCCCTGTCTGAATACTATCACATGGGGTGCTTACATTTTATTTCCTTCACAAAACAGCTTTTGAAAGCCCTTTGATTTTGTTGAATAAATGAGAGATCAGTAAAGCAGAGTAAAAATAATGTGATTCCTGGCTAGTATGTAGGATGCTCGCTGGGAAGATAAGGGATCTGGGCCTTCAGTCCTTGTTGCTGTTAGGATGGGTTTGCTTATCTCCAGTCAATCCCCAGAATGCTGTTTTGTGGAATTACTTAGAAGCTGGAAAATAATTGTTTTCATTTGCCTGGGAAAGGAAGAAGTGGAAGATGAATTTTCTTCCTCCTATGTTAATGTTCCTTGTATCCTTCTTTGGTTTTCCTACATATGTCCAAAAATGAACGATTGAGTTTGAATGACTTTGGTTTTGAGACTGAAACAAAATGTAAACTACTTAATTGAAACAGGTTCCTTGTGACAGCTGATACATTTTATATTTTCCACCTTACGCTATTGCTCTCATGCAGCTTAGGAGAGCAAGGAAATTGTGCTGTCGTAACTTAGTAACTCTCTGGATTTATTTCTGAGGCTGTACTTTCTCTCTTTGTAGCCTGTGAAGGACAGTGATCCACACTTTCATCACTTCCTGCTGAGCCAGACAGAGAAGGTAAGGATTTGGAAGATGGGATGATGCTGCTGGGTAGGTTGGAGTTCTACCCTTTGCTGGAACTGAATACAAGGAGTATACATAAAGAGCTCCAGAATTCTGTTCTTTAGGGAGTGGCAGTTAAATTACTTGAAGTACTTCCAAGCCTTAAGATTTAGAGTGATTTAGCATTAAGTACAGTGAATAGTTTTTAGTAATTCAAGATTATCTAGCACTAGATTTTGACAGATCTGATGTAATAAATTGTGTAGAATGAGCAGGAAAAGTTTTTTTGTGTTCAAAAATGCTGTTGTTTGATTGTTTTTGATGGTTATCCAGTCAATTTCTTCATCTGGATAGGCTTGCCAATTCACTGAATGTTGCAAAAGAACTTCCAGGACCAGAAAAGCTCCGTGTAAAATACAGCCTGTTTATCTCCTGAGAGTCAGAAGCCTTGCAGGATTTTATATTCAGCAGTGAACATCAGGAGGAAAAGGAAAGATCAAATTAAGCATAAAAGGATTTATATCTCGCTGAGGATCTGGGCAGATCCAGAAGGATTAAGAGCTGCTCACAATGTTATCTAGACAATCTCACAGTAAGCAGCATGGGGAGGAGCAGCCTTTGCCTTAGCATTTGTAGAAAGCCTTCTTCATGCCTTCTCATATTAACCAGAAGGTTTTAGTTCCACAGCTGCAGAGACATAGTGAGTGTAGATGTGAGGCTTCATGGCAGGTTTCAGAGAGCTAAGTGTAGGAGTGTAGTAGGGATGATCCAGGTTCTGGTGCCTCCAGAAGAGCCTGTTATAGGAACTACAGAAGGGAGTTTGCGGTGCCTTTGTTAGAAGACAGGCTGAATTGCTGGGGCAGGGTGGGAAAGAATGATCTTAATATCTTACAGTATATTTTAGGTTTTATTTCCTTCCCTTAAGGAAAGTCCCAGAGTTGTCCTGGTTTGAAGGTGGTGGTGGGTGGGCGAGCTGCCTGTTTCTGGGGAATAAGGATATAGTCGGTTTGCTCAGCAGAATAAATCCTTCCCCTGAGTGCTTTGTCTTTTCCATACAGCCAGCTGTCTGCTATCAAGCAATCACAAAGAAACTGAAGGTTTGTGAAGAGGTAAAGCAAATCTTCATTTTGATGGATGTTTATTGTTATGAGGCCTTGCAGTTCTTCCAGAGCTGTGTGTTAAATTGCTATTATTATTATTTTTCCCTCCTCTCTTCCCCCGCCACCTCCCTGCACCCCACCCCACTCCCTCAGGAGACAGGATCCACCTCCATCCAGGCAGCAGACAGCACAGCAGTCAATGGCAGCATCACACCTACAGACAAAAAGTAAGATCTCCAATACAGTTTCCTTCCCAGCTCACACATGCAGCCACTCTCCAGCCTGTCACTGAGAATGAATAAACGTAACATTTCCCTTTAACTGCACATTCCTTCTGTCCTTGTGTGAAATTGTTTGGGGGGCAAGGTGGGAGAGAGGCAGCTAAAAACAAAGGGGGCTATGCAATACAAAATTCAGAGTAATTTCTGTCCTGGATACTTCTGCAATTTGGAGTGTTTCTGCAGTTGCCCTTTTCAGTAGGTCCCACTGCAGGATGTTAGCAGCAGTATTCCTCAGTGTCTCATGAGGTAGGAAGATAAAAGGGGATCTGTCTCCAGTAGTGCCTGGCTGGAGTAGTTGACTGGGGTCGTTTAATCACTTGCTTAAGCATGCAGAAGACAAGAGGAAGAGGGAGGTGTGTTCTTCCATCACGAGAACATGAGCTTTCTGGTTTCTCCTAACACCCCCATTCTCCTTTATAGAGTGAGGGAAGGCTAACTTGAACTTCGTCTGTAACTTCTGCTTTGTTCAAATTGAGTTCATGCCACTCTTGCTGTTTATTGTTGGGGCAGTTCACATGGGATGTCAGTTCTCACTTGTACTGCAGGTGAACAAAAATAACAATGAAGCTGTTCAGGTAAAGCAGTCTCTCAGGAAAGTGTATCTCAGAGGTGGGTTGTGAAGGAGGGAATATCTCTGCTGGTTTTGAGACTTGAAAATAGGTATATCTTACTTGGGCCATGTAAGGAGCCTGTAGTGATTTGCTCTGCCCTGTCTAAGGACAGAAAGAGAAAAGGCAGCATGGCTAACTGGGAGAGGACAGGTGGCTTGTGAAAGCCACAGTGCTGCTGTAGTGTGGCTAATTCTGCAGAATTGACTGCTGGATTTGCCAGGTAGATTTGTTGTGGTCTTACTTTGGATGTAACTGAATGCTTCAGAATCTCTTTGAAAACTGGGAAGCTGCATGATGGGTAAAAGGGTTTTTGCAGTAATGTCTGCAAGAGTAATTCCTGTTGCAGGTGATTGTAGGGACTTGGTGGCAGATTGTCTCTTTTTTGAATGGAGGGGAGCAAAATTCTTTCCAGCTTGCAGGAAGAGGGGAAGGATATTTTCTGGGGCTGACGATGACCTGTACTGGCCTAATACTTCCTTTCTTCCTATGTCTGAAATGGCAGCTGTAGAACAGGGACTAGGTCTTTGGTCTGACATGATGCTTAGCACAGTAGTCTTTGCTAGGCTTTATTAAAACTAGGATACTAATGTATCATTCAATTATACAAGCAAACATTGTATGTGTGACTTAGTTTTAAAGTCAGAAGATTAATAATTAGAAAAGCACCTGCTCATTTCTAAATGTTCCCTTTAACTTCAGTAAGGCAATGACTGTCAACAGAAAGCACATGAGCAGCAATTTTAGTAAGCCAAAAACCACACACAAACAGTTCACCCCAAACAAACAAAAAGAACCCAGACCATCCAAATCTTTAATATTTAGGTGATCTTCTGAAATAGGCTAAAGACTTTCTTCAGGAAATTGTTAGGGATGCTTGGTAAGGAAAATAAATTCCAGCTTGCTTTTAAAGCTCAGTATTTGCCCATTGTACCTGTGGTTGCTGTAGAACATGTTTGTTTGGGTATTTGTTTTTTTGTGCTGGTGATACTCTTCATCATTTCCAGCACCATGAGAAACTTAATACTGATTGCTTTCTCTTGCATTAATGTTTATCTGTACCCTCAGGATAGGATTTCTGGGCCTTGGTCTGATGGGAAGTGGCATTGTCTCCAACTTACTAAAGATGGGTCACACTGTCACTGTCTGGAACCGGACTGCCGAGAAGGTAGGCATGTGGTTAAACCTCTCCTAAACATTCAGTTACCCCCTGTATGTCATGGAATCATCTGTCAGTAGTGTCTGGGAGGGGATGCCAAAGAAACACAAGGATATACTTGACACCTTGTTTTGTCCTATATCCTATGTGCTTGTTGATGGGCATGTGTGACTAGCTGCGGCCTGTTCTAGTGTGGTCACTCTTATGTCAGCAGTCTCACGCCACTGCCATTTTGTATGAGAGGAGAGTTGTCAGAAAAATTACACCCTTGTATATTACAGCCTTATATGTGTTGAAGAATGAGATGTAACATGCCTCTGAAAATACTGCTGATGTGAATTGCCATGCAATGTATTGTGCCAGAAAGGCCAGGTGCAGGGAGTTATCCCAGGAGATTGAGGCATGGTAAGATACACTGCTCAGCCGCAGGTTAGTCTACATCTGTTGTGCTAGTCATGTGGTAACAAGTATTCTGTCAAAGATCTGCTGTGTCATGAGACCAGGATGGAGAAGGGCTTTATGGGAGTATTCAAAATGAAAATAGAGCTTATATTGCATGGCACTTATATACTAGACAGTGTTACTCTTTGTAGTGGAGGAGGAAAAGTAGGTAGCTGGGGGAGTGTGGTACTTGTAAGATGCTGTGGAATAGCAAAGCAGGAAGGGCACTGTGGTTACTTTGTTAAAAGGGAATTAAAAGATTTATTTTTTCAAGAGCAAAACATGGCTGTTATGAAGGGATAGGGTAAGAAGGAGCTAAGATTTTGAAGCAGCAGCCCTCTGAAACACACTCATCTCAGATGTGTATATTCCTGTTACTATCCAGTAACACATGTTGCTATGTCCTTTAACTAATTTTTTTTCCTGAAGTCTTCCTTTTCTTCCTAATAATTTCTTGTCAAACCCACAACATTCTTACCATTTCACCTTAGAATTTTGTTTCTTTGTGTCTTTTTTTCAAAGTTCTTCACCTGTTCTTCAGAAAAGCTGCAAAAGAGCCCTGCACACACACGCATGTGTGTGTGTAGACAAAGCAACAGAAGAAGATTAAGTTGTTGTGTAATTAACATGTCTGTCTCCTTTGGAGTTGTGTCCAGCAGTGGAGTTTTAACAGCAAAATGCCAAGAATCCATTTGGTCTGCATTTAATTTGTCTTACTTTTGGACTTGTGCCTTTTGCAGTGTGATTTGTTCATCCAGGAGGGTGCACGGCTGGGAAGAACCCCTGCTGAAGTAGTCTCCACCTGTGACATCACGTTTGCCTGTGTATCAGATCCAAAAGCAGCAAAGGATGTAAGGATTAGCTCTTATTTTACCTCCACTGGTTTATACTGTGAGATGGCAGTCACTGAATATCAGTTCTGATTCCTACTAACTACAGTAGCCTGGGTCGTTGTATATCCTGAGCAGTGCAGCTGTGTAAAAATAAATGTCCCAACAAAAATTAAGCATTTTAAAAATTAAATCTTTGAGGGCAGGTTCTGATAGCCCTCTGGGGGTCTTCCGCTGTAGTGCCAGGCTCAGCTGGACTCCTGCAGAAGTGGAGTTTCTCTGCAGACACCCTATTGCTTTACCACTCTTCTGTTCTCCACAGCTGGTGCTTGGTCCAAGTGGAGTGTTGCAGGGGATTCGCCCAGGGAAGTGTTATGTGGATATGTCCACTGTGGATGCAGATACAGTAACAGAGCTGGCCCAGGTAATCACTGAACTGAGCCTCTTAACAGCAGCAGGTGTTCATTCAGCAGCAGTTCTTCAGTTTCTGTTGGTAATAAAACTGCTTCTAGAGGTCTTTGGGAGAATCTCAAGTTCCAGGCAAACAAGACAACATGACAAGTCTTAACCAGCAAACAGTGTTGGATGAGATGTTCCCTGGTGATACCAGCAAAGTTGTAGATTTGGCAGAGCTGTTACCTGACACCAGTGCAACCAGATAGCCAAATTTTGATCCCCTAAGAAATATTTGTAGACAGGTTGGTATTCTGTGGCAAACTGGAGGGTAAAACTCTGTCTGGATTAATGACTGATGAAAGGCATAATCTGCCTAATTTAAGTGCTCTTGCTGGGAAAATGAATGCCTTCACATTTCATTCTATAGAAATATTACAGGATTTCTGTAGAAGTGTTCTGATTACTTCTGCTGTGATATCTGTGATTTCTTTTTGGCATCTTGATTGTTCCCCACTGCCCTAGGGTAGCATGTTTGATTTTACAAGGAAGGGGAACTGGTTTTGGTGAAGTTTTAAGTAGTTGTTGATGCACTAATGTGTAACATTAATTTGGAGAATGCAAATCACCCATATTAGTAAACATGTGGTTGAAGAGATCTGTCAGAGGACTTTCCTCTGTGGGAAAGAGGGGAAAATATAATGATCAATCTTCTGGAATTCTTATGCCACATATACACCTTCAGCATTGATCCCTTGGCCAGTATAGGGTGCCATGACTAAAGCATGCAGTTCAGCTGCTTAAAACATCCACAGTAGTGATGGGTGGAGGAGGATCTTGCCTGGAGTGTGAGGTCAACTTTTGGTCTTAATCACACTCTGCAGGATACATCACGATAATGCTTTCTTCTCCTGTTGGAGCTATTTGTTCTGCTTTAAAATTCTGTCCTTAGTGGCAGAAATGCCCTGAATTATGTTCCTGCTGCTGTTCATGCACAGCTAACTAGAGATGCTCTTCTCCCAGGTGATAGTGTCCCGAGGTGGTCGCTTTCTGGAAGCACCAGTCTCAGGAAACCAGCAGCTCTCTAATGATGGAATGCTTGTGATCCTGGCAGCTGGTGACAGGGGTTTATATGAGGACTGCAGCAGCTGTTTCCAAGCCATGGGGAAGACCTCATTTTTCCTAGGTAATTGAAACATGGAGAGCCTGATAGCAGTTTCTTAGTGCAAGGACTGGGAATTTCAGCAAGGTGTCTGAGATGTATATGTCATCTTTATCTTTTCTCTGTGGGCAGTGTGGGAAATTGGCTTGCTGCTCTGGAACTTGGCCAGTTTCAGAGCCTTCAGGCTAAGGTTTCCTTTTTAAATGCTGGCTCATTTTGGAGGGTCTGTGACACTTTTGGTTTCAATAATATTTTCTTATTATTTCTTCATTCCTTTGAGTGCTTGAAAAATGGGAATATTTTCTGAAGTCTTCCAGGGCAAGGGAGAGCTGCCAAGTGCTTGGTGACAGAAGTCTAGCAGTGTTACTGCTGTGTGGGCTGGGCAAGCAGGGCTGCTGCTTCTCTTCTGGAGGAATCTAAATGGTGTGTCTTGCTCCCAGGTGAAGTAGGCAATGCTGCCAAGATGATGCTAATTGTGAACATGGTCCAAGGCAGCTTCATGGCAACGATAGCAGAAGGACTGACTTTGGCTCAAGTGACTGGCCAGTCCCAGCAGACCCTTCTGGATATCCTCAATCAGGGACAACTTGCCAGCATCTTCCTGGACCAGAAGTGCCAAAGTAAAGTTCTCTTACGTTATTTTCTTGCAAGTAATTTTTACAATCTAGCAGCTTTTCAGGTAGTGGCAAAAGGTAGAAAATAACAATCTCATCTTCGTCAGCCTGGGATAATGGTTATTTTAAGCATTCTGGAAATGAAGAGCTGAGTTCCTGTTCCTTCCCCTTCATAGCAAGGACCTCTGAGAATCTGAATTAGGACTGCTTAGGGCTTAAGTCAGGATTTCATTGGGGTAGGGTAACAAGTGAAATGGAGGGCAAGCTACTTAGAAATCTGAGCTCACTTTGTCAGTGGGCACTAGTGACATCAATCCGCTGTGGCCCGATGGAGATAGAGAGTTGGAAAACAGGACAGCTAAAAGCAGTGATCAGCAGTGAAAAGCGAGACTGGTGTTGAATTGCAGCCCCCTGCAGAGTGGGTTTGGCTTACTTTTGTCATGCTTAATTTTGCATGGGTTCCTCTCCACAGATATCTTGCAAGGAAACTTTAAACCTGATTTCTACCTGAAATACATCCAGAAGGATCTTAGATTAGCTATTGCACTGGGCGATTCTGTCAACCACCCAACTCCCATGGCAGCTGCTGCCAACGAGGTAAGAATTGTTCAGTGTTCAGATGCATTCTTCAATATTTATTGAACAGAGCCATTTGTCAACCAGAGATACAGATCAAAGGATTATGTTATCTCTAAGACAAGGGAACAGTGATTGAAATATTTTTTTACTAGGGTGGCATTAGATTTGTTTTGATTGTAGAGACCTGTAGAATGTTGCATCAGGAAACACAGAAAGACCTGGCATTTTCTGATCCGCACTTGGATTATTTAACATACTGTGCAGTTCTCTGCTTTCTCTGGTGCAGGGTCAGCAAAGGAGTTTTTGTGCTGGGAAAAGGCTTCACATAAGAGCAGGCTCTGATCCTTTTCTGATTTCTCTTTAGGTCTATAAACGAGCAAAAGCATTGGACCAATCTGACAACGACATGTCTGCAGTGTACAGGGCCTACATCCATTAGGCTGCACCCTTCTTAGTGTTCATACAATGATAATTGATTAATATTATTATGATACTGGGTTTTAACTCTGGACCAGTCCATCTCTGTGTTTCCATTTCCTTTTATACACAAACTTTGAGACCTGCTGTGATGAGCCTTCCACTGTGGCAAGAGGGGGGAGGAGGGGGCTCAGATTGTTGCATTCTAATTAGAAAAGTCCATGCCATGCACTGACAGTCATGAGACGAAACAGCGGCAATTGTTCAGAAGCTCTGAGGCAACTCTGCCAGAAATCTGCTGCTTGGCTGCTTTAATTTTCCTCTTTGTTTGCTAGTCCAAGGTGCTGTTTCTAGCAATCCCTTTTCTTCTTTGCTGTGAAATAATGCAAGTGTTGGACTCTCTGCATCAAGGGGACAGGGTGACATACATCCCATCTACCTGTGAATATCACTTGAGTCCTTGGTCCCAAGTAAGGTGAGGAGCATTCCTGCTAATTAGCCACTGTTATAGAGAACAAAGCACCTCCCATGGAGGAGAAGGGCAGTTCCAGAGGGTAAGGGGAGTTGAGTTAGTTGAGTTAGCCACTGTCTTGATTCAGTTTCTTTTTAGACTTCCACTTCCCCACCTTGATGGAGGAATTCCTGTACTGTTAAAGACAGCACATTGCATCCATGTCTTCCCCTGTACAGACAACTACTGCTTAGGGAACACAAACTGTACTGAAAATAGGAGAATGCCTATGTCAGTGAGGCTCCTGAAAGGCTTATTATAGCCCATCCAAAACATCTTTGGAAAGTAACACATTTTCATAGAAAACTGCAAGAGAAACATAGTGCCTATAAAATTGGGCTAGAGATTTTAACTGTTCCTGGCCTTAGCTTATGTTATGTTACTACTTGTTTGGTTTTTTTAACCCTTGTAGTAAATGAATACAAAGGTGTCTTGGATTGCAGCAGTGTCACAAGCAGAGTGGTGAGTCTGAAAGGGGAGAGAAGAATGATCCAAGAAATTGAGATTCCTGAGCTCCTTTCTATGTTCTCTGGCCTTTGCATGGTTGTCACATCTCTCAGCCTGTTTGCCCATCTATAAAGGTGGGTGATGATTACCTACCTCACAGAGATAATTTGTGTACTGACTAGTGACCTTTATACATGTCAGATTTTCCATACATGTTCTTAGTGTTACTGTTTTGGGTACAAGATAGCACAGCATAAGCCTTCTCCCTGTATCTGTGAACTCTGCTTATGGCCAGATACCAACTTCTAGGAAGACCAGTAACTGAGATGGGGGAGGCTAAGACCACTGCTGAGCTTTAGAGATGGGCAACATGAACTGCAGATGCCAAGGCTGGAGATCAGAGATGCTCTCAGTGTAGATAGCAGAGCAACCCAGAGTCCAAAGGATGCCTGTCACAAAAAAATGCACAGAGTGTGGCTTGGGTTTTGGTTTGTTTGTTTGTTTTTTTTTGGTTGTTTTTTGTTTTTTGGGTTTTTTTTTCCCCAATTCTCAGTATTAGCCTTTTGGGAGTGTTCTTGCATTTTAAATTCAAGAGTTAGAAAAATGCCAGTGAGAAACCTTGGCCAAAATAATTTCTCAAGTGGTACAATCTCCTTCCTCCCTTGGGCTGGGATTCTGAAAGGAAATAAGACAGATTCAAGTTAGGTTGTGTTCCTGACATCTGCCCCTGCCACCTTATTTTTTTTTTTTTTCTAGGAACTTAATGGCTGTGTAAGGAAATTTCCCCTGGGTTAGGATTTCTTACCAGTCCTGCTTTGTGCAGCATGTGTGTATGGTTCAGGGACACCTTGTTAAGAAAGAAAGTGTCACATACTCATTTTTAATCACAACATCTAATGCCTTATGCTGTAAATATTATTTTGAGTATTTTACGTCCTATAATGACTGTTCTTTGTGGGCTAATGCTGTATTTTGCATTACTTTTATCCTGTAGTGAACATCTGGCAACTGAGCTGTCAGACTGCACTGCCTGTTGGCCAGTGTATGTGGGCGATGGTAGTTCTACACCTGTGTTCCTGTGGCAATGCCACTGCCATTCTGTATGTAGGTATTTGCATTAAAGGCATGTAAAATTGCCAGGATAGTTAGCCATTGACCTGCTTTGGCACACTGTTCTTCTCCACTCAGAATTCCACAGTTAGCATCTGAAGTCTTTTGTTAAACATGTTACAGTAAAAAAAAATATCTCATACGAATTGTGCATTGCAGGCATCTGAGGGAAGTTGTGGATTTGGAGGCAGGAAATGAGACTAAAGGAAAAAATCTTTGAGGTCCTGTCCCATGTGCAGTTGAGCGTGAACTTTGCTGAGCCAGTTCAGTGGCATCCCCCACTTGTCCCTGCTGTCTGGGCCAGAGTGACGGTGAACAGGTGTGAGCATATGTAATGGAGGATCTTTGTTAGTTTGTGGTGCCTCTGGATACAGAGAGAATGCCAAAGGAGCTCTCAAGTCCTGTGACAGGTATTTCATAATGAATTCAAAGGACCAGTCCCAAGGCAGCTCATGGCTGCAAGGTTTGTTTCTAGAAATACAGTAGTTCCCAAAATGGAGATGGTTATTTCTGTGTGAGTGGCAGATGTGGAGTAGTTGAACACTGTAATTTATCCTGGAGGGGTCTGACTGCAGCTTTCGGCCATTGTGGGTGGCTGTAGAGTGGCTGCAGTGCTGCTTGGACAGCTGTACAGTCACAGATGTGCCCAGGAGGAGCAGGAGGAGAACAAAGAGCTCTGATGTGGCTGTGAAGAGAAGGGATGGAAATGAGGGAATCCAGACTGTTCCAGATGCCACTTGAGATTGCTGTCATTCTCACTCAGATTCTTGTATTTATGTCTATAGCCTCTGAACATGGATTTGAGTCTGTTCCTAGGCCTGAGATTTTGGGGGAGGGAAGTGGGGGAAGCAGTGGATTGAGACATGCTCTAATAAAACTCGCTAGTTAAATGTTGTCCTAATATTGTTGACAATTCTGTAAAGTTTCTTATTATGAAGATTTGTTTTAGAAGTTTGCTTTTTTTTTGACTCCCTCCTTTTTAAAGAGAAAATGTGACACTTGTGAAAAGCTTGTAAGAAAAGCAGTTTCCTTTTTCCTTGATGATAGATCCCATAGTTCATTAAGGTTGTGAATTTTTATTTTCCTGCCTTGTTTTTAATTAACATTTGTCATTCAGAATAGGATGTGTGGAAATGTTTAAATGGCAAAGACTTTTTTTTTTTTTTGTGCAATTAACAAAGCTACTGGCAAAAAGAATAAAACCTTTCTTGGTAACAGAATGTTCTTGTGGCATTTTCTAAAGCATGTCAGAGCTATCTTGGGGCATTAAGGAAGTATGTGTTCCTCAGAACATTAGGAGCTCAGAGCTGCTGAAAACCAAGTAATCTGAAAACCAAGTAATCCTGAGAGCACTTCAGTCATTGCTCAAGCTTGGAACTGTCAGTGTGGCATTACAGAGGATGAGTTTGGATAAATTTCATGCTCTGTATGCAGAGGGCTACATGCATCTGGGATGAGAGGAGGATCCTTGGTTTTAATGTTCCAGTGTTGATGACAACTCCTATTAAGTTTTGGGCTGGGATATTCATCCTTCTGGCATTTGCGATTTTTTTGAGTGTGGTGGAAGATTCATGTCCATCACAGGAGAATGGAATGACATGAGCATTAAGGATCTTCTCAACCCCACCCATCTCATGATTCTGTGAACACTAACTCAGCAGTCAATTGGGTATTCCAAGATAAGATCCTTAACTGAAATGTTTACAAGCTCTGAATACTGCTCGTGGATAATCAGACAGTTGGACAGTAGTAGCTGTTCCTGCCCTGAGGCATGAGGATGAAATGTAGATAATAGTGGGTTTCGGGTGCAGTGAGTTATAGGTGCCGAGGAAGCACTCTTTCTGAAGCACTGGCGTTAAAAGCAACAGATAGGAAGTCGAGAGCTGTGCTTGCAGCAGGAACTGGGGCTGTTGGAAGCTTTCCCTACCCTGAAGGATCATTCCCATCTTCCATCCCCCCAGGGGCTGGTGCGGTGAAGGTATATGCCCTCACCTCTCGTCTCGCTCGCAGTACAACCGTTGTGAAAGGGAACTCGCCGACTTCTATACAAATACCTCACTTCCAGCAAAAATGTATTTATTTTAAGAAGTGATGAAACTTCCACGTCTTCGCTCTTTTGAGCATTCTTACACGCAGCTCGCTTTGATCCTCGCCGATGTGCGCTCGGCTGCGGGCAGGCAGCTCCGAGCCATCTTGCAACCGGACACGCTCGAGGGTTGTGCGGGCGATGGTCCCGCCCTGCATGACGCTGCGCGCGGGGCCCCGCCCCCGCGACGGCTGAGGGGAGCGGCGCTGCCCAATCAAGCGTTGCTGGGCCATGCGCGTGAGGTTCCGGGGGCGGGGCCGGCGGTGCCGGGATGGCGGCGGCGATGGCGATCCAGGGGGAGCGGGCGGTGCTGGTGAGTCGGGCGGGCGCTCGGCGGGGCCAGGGCGAGCGGCAGCGGCTTCTCCCTGCGCATGACAACACTGCCGGGCCCCGCAGGTTTGTTCTCTCTGCTCGCGCTCGAAGCCGCGGGATGGTGGCAAGGCCTCTGCGCCTGGGTCCGGGCCGAGCGCTGTGCTGAGGCTGCTCGGGCCCATCCCTAGAGTAGCTGCCCTGACTACAGACGCTGCCGAAGTTCTGGCATGCTTTCGGGCCGGTGCCCGAGCCCCGTCGCCGAGTGGTTCGGAGGCCGCGGTCTCCTCCCACCTCGCCCAGCAGCGGCGACCCGGTCTCTGCCACCGGCGCCGCTCCTCCGATGGGCCGGGTTGGGTGGGGTGGCAGGGCCGGGTCGCCCTGCTCTCGGCACGCCGTCAATATGTCCTTTGACCTTGATGTCCCGCTGAAGCGCCCTGCACATGGCGGGTGCCCGAGCCGCTCTAGTGAACTAGTAGCAGCGGGGATGGCTCAGAGCAGACGTCACTGCGGCCTCCCTGGGACAGGATCTCCGAGGAGGAATGAAATCTCCGGTATTGAGAAGGAGTTCAGAGATCTGTCGGTCTGGGTGGAAAGGCACATAGGAAAACAGGTTTTTTCTAATATAGTCATATAGTGTAGGAGAGTATGACCAGCATTCCCCAAAAACGCAGCTGTGCAGTGCACAGATGTGCACAAACTTGACTTAATCCAAAATTAATGGGCAGGGGAAAGGAGATTTCTTGCTCTGACTAAAGGGAAGAAAGACACCAATGGACATTTTGAGTAGAAACACCTACATGATGCTGGTGCATGTTGGAGGTACTAAATGTATCTGCTGCACCCACAGGATCACTGTTCCTTTGGGAACCTGGAGGAGGGCAAATATTACAGAGCTAAAGAGTTGCAGATCCATCTTCTCTCTGGTGTCAGTGACAGGATCTGAGGGAACAGCATGGAGCTCTGTCAGGGGAGGTTTAGGCTGGATATTTGGAAAAGTTTCTTTATCCAGATGGTGGTCAGGCACTAGAATACTCTCCCCAGGGCAGAAGTCACAGCACCCTGCTGGATAGATTTCAAGGAGGGTTTTGACAACACTCTCAGGTGCATGGTAGAATTCTTGGGGCTGTCCTATGTAGAGCCCACACTTGGACTTCATGATCCATGTGGGTCTCTACCAGTTAAGAATATTCTATGATCAGTATAATTCTCATAAACCCAAAAGAGGATTAAAGGGTTGAAGTCAGTGGTCCTGCATCCAAACTGCTTTGAATAACAGGGAATCCTGCCTGGCTTTGTTGTGTGTGCCTGCCTTGGATAAATGTTTACTGCAACAAACCTGACTTTGTCCTACTGGTTGTTGGGGTAACTCTTGCATAAGGTGATGACACATCAGTGGGGGGTTGTGTTCCTCATGGTGAACAGGAACCATCTAGCAGAGAAACCCCAAACTTCAAATTCTGAGTTGACCATAGCTTGCCTGTTTTTCTGTGGGCAACCAGCTCAGAACTCTCCCCATGGAAAATTTATCTTTTCTTACAGGATGACAAGTGGCAATCTTTTCTTTGTCCCATGTTTGCTTCTGTTCCCCCCTTCTTTGATGACTTGCATGGGGACTCATGGTTTAACAGGAACACTGGATGTGCTTTGAGGTTCTGCTTTATAGAGGCATCTCCATGGCAGCAGCCAATGGAGGCTCAAGGCAGTGAGTCACCAGAACTGAACTCATTCATTACTGAATTTGCCCCAGTGATTGCGCCAGCTTGTGTCCCTCTACCCCCCCACCCACTTTTCAGTTTAATTTGTTTTGGTTTTAGACTGCTATTGCTTGGCAAAATGCTGGGGATGGAGGTGGAGATGCTCATTTTAGTTCTTATCTTTGTTTCTCAGCACTTCATTAGCAACAAATTTGTCTGCAAATTGATTCAGTTTTGTCTGTGCCAGGAGTTGGTAATGGCTCTCCCTAGCTTTACCTTGGCCCATGATCTTACTTCCTCCCCTGACCCATTGAGGAAGGGGCAGGAAGGGAGGCCGGGTATGTGTCTGACAGCCAGGTGAGTCTATCTTAACAGCTTATAAAAGATGCCCCAGTTTTTGATGCAGTAGTATTTTTACTTTGCTCTGAAAGTTGCATTCAATTCTTGGTTTTTGGTACAGAGATTTGTGTACCAAATTGCTTTCTTAAACAAAGTCAGGGCAAGAATGAGATCAGTTCATTGGACTGGGGTGGAGATGTGGAGACTGAAGTATTTCAACAAATCAGGGAGAAATCTTTTGTTCTCCTTTATTTAAACAGCACAGAAACAGCAGTACACTTAGAACTTAAATAATTTTGGCATGTATCTGAGAGTTTTGCTTCCAGTGTTTGATATATAATGATTCCACTGCTATTTTTCCATGACATAGGAAGAAGAATTTAAATGGCTTTTACAAGAAGAGGTCCATGCTGTTTTGAGACAGCTGCAGGATATTTTGAAGGTGAGGTTAATTTTGTCTGAGTTTTGTTTGACCTTCTGTGTAAAGAATGGTGATAGGTTTCCCCTGCAGGAAAAAATTTTTGGTAGAGGTTGCACAGAAAGGTCATCCATACATGTCCAGTTCTGTCCCTCGTGTTTGCTTGCCCTCTGCTCTTGAGGACTCACAGTAAAGCTGATTTCCCCAAGATTGCTCTGTTCTTTGCCTTCTGCTGAGAGCTGCTTTGAAAAGGCACATGGAGCCAGCCAGACCTATCTGCCAGGCATTTGCCCGAGATATGAATATTTTCTGGAACAGAGAATCTGAATCTGCCTGTAACTGATGTGTGCTGATGGAAGCAAGCAACATGGCCTTTAGGTGACAGCTGCTACTTGTGTAGTAGTTACTAGCATGTGGTCTCCTTGTTCAAAATCATCCTTTCCTCAACATGCCCACTCTACTGCCCCTTTCACAGGCCTGATGTGTTCAGCTGAAGCAGATGGGCAGCACTTTTCTCACCTTTCTCCAGCCTGAGCATGCGCTGCAGGACTGACTCTTTCCAGTGGGGAACTGGCCAAAGGGACTTCTATGCACTGAGAATGCACTGTGTGTCTGCTGGATCAGTGTTCAACAGGCCTAGCCCCTTAATACTCTCTGGCTTTTGGAGGTTATGGAGTGATGGAAGAACAGGGCTAAAAATGTGGAGGTGAGAGGCAAGTGCCAGAGATGGTGTGAGTGCCATAGTGCTGACTCAGAACCTCAGAACTGGAATCAATAGCAGATGACAACAGACTGCAATACCTTTACATATTGCACCCATTTTGAAGAATTTATTAAAGTTTTGAGGGTGAAGTGTGTAAAGGACAGTCACCAGCCAGTATAACCAGATGGAGGGCTGCAAAGGGCTGGTGTTCTCTCCACACTTCCTTCATGTGTAGAGACCAGCTGTGATAAGGGGCAGCACCAGGGTGCCTGAGAGTATGCGGAGCTGAGCTGTTGAGTGCTGCTCTTTCTGTAGGCGGCTTGGGGAGCTGGCACTGCCCAGCTCCAGGATGTGGGATTTGAAAATGCCTTTCGCTATGGATTGCATGCGCTGAGCTTCCTTGTGGGCTTCGCCAGTCCTGCAATAGGATGAAATCCAAGTGCTCTGCTTGGTAGACTTCAAGAGGCTGGCAGAGGGGACTGCTACATATTCAGCCACTTGATGGTGTCCACATTATCTTTGTTCCTGTCTCATGGTGTGCTGGGCCTAGGCAGATGCTCCAGCACTCACTGTGTCCTCTCTTGGGCAGGAGGCCTCCCACCGCTTTGCCTTGCCCACCAGTGGCTCAGGAGGAGCTGTCAAGCAAGAGAATTTTGTACTAAGCACATCAGGGTAAGTGGTGGTGGTCAGTGGGTCACTTCCCTCTGCAGCAAAGGGTGCAGATCCTGGAGGATCTGTGGTGAAGGGCTTTGCAGAAGCCCTGGAGTAATGGGTTTTCTTCAATAAGAGATTTTGCCTTCAAGAAAACAAACTAGCTCTCATGGCAGGTAAGAGTAATAGTTGGTAGCTGTGCTTCAGGGCTACCTGAACCAGCCTTGTGCCATTTCATGCTGACATCTATAATGTAGTCACTGATTCTTGACCACATGCTTGTGTGTTGCCTCAGTGCTGCAGACAGTTTGCCAAAGGGCATTTTTCTGATTGTGACAGTTGCAGTTACAAGACCTGAATTCTGCTCTTGACTCAGTTTCTGACCCTGACTATGGAGAAATCTTAACCTTTGTCCTAACCTCCCTAAAATAGCAATAGTAAATCACCTTCACACAAAGCAAACTGAGGCTTGTGCAGAAGGTGCTATAGGTGTGCAGTTCTTCTGAAATTGATACCCATTTTTTGATACTCAGTGTGACCCCTTCGTCTCAATACTAGCAGAGTTCACAAGCTTGTCACAAAGTAGTTAACCATAGTCGTTAGAATGTCACATCATTGCAAGGAATCATGCAGTAATTCTGTACTAAATTTGAACATTGTCTTCTTCAGATCTTAGTTAAACTTAATTTAGTTTTCATTTGTTGTTGTTGTAAGGTAGATCTTGCAGTGTTGATCAAAAGAGTCTAATAAAGTAAAATGTAAGGTATGGCCCAACCAGATGCTTCAGTCTTCTCCTCATACTGTTCATTGTACATGTGAGTCATCTTGCAGGACCTTTCAGAAGGTTTGGGGTGTGGAATTTTTACTTTTTTGAGGTTGTGGGGTTTTACTTATTTGGGGTCTTTTTTCTTGGAATGGGGTGTGGGTTGTAGCTTTCAACTCCTGTAGGAATCCTCTAACTCTTCAATGTCAGTAATTAATTTTATTGTCTTGTGCTTGTGCCTGCTAGAGCTCTTTCTAACAGCAGCCAAATTGTTGACAGATGATACATGAAATAAGAATGGGATTAGAAATTAAGGTAATGTTTTAGGCAGAGCAGTTTGGGTGAGTTGGCCCATAAAAAATATGACTGGAGTTTACTGCAGGCCAAGAACTGGGGACTTGAAAGTGTGTGTGATGTCCACCTACTGGGCAGGAGTAGCGTTCAGACCCTGGGCAGGAGGAGCCATGGAGGAGGTGAGGTGGTAGGCTGGCAGTTGATAGGTGCCTCTTGTGACATGTGTTGCCAAGATGTTTCCTCTCATTCCAGCACAGACCAGGTGAAAGGCGTGATGACGCTGCAGGGAGATGCACTGTGTCAAGCTGTGAGTACTTACAACACTTCTTGGTTTGTATGACAAGGGGTGGGTGTCACCCTTATCACCCTTTGATCACCTCAGGGAGGGAGCTCACCCTCATTATGTGTTACCAGTGATCAGTGTTCTTTGTTAGTTCTCCCTAATTGGCCTAGATGTTTCAGCAACCATTGAAATATATCAAGATCCAGCATCAGACATCCCCTTCTACCACCACCATGTGGTGATGAGTGCTGTAGTCAACTTCCATGGGGTTTCCTTGCCTTTACCACCTTTGTTGTGTAATAACAAATTGCCTTGGGGACCTTCTGGGCTGAGGTTGTGTGTCCTGCCAGGATCCTGATTCACTCAATGCATTTCAACCTGTTCTTTTTATTAATACCATCCTGTGGAAGCATTGAGGTTCTGGCTGTGCCAGGACTGCAGAAGGTAGTTTGCTAGGATGGTCTGGAAGAAGGGAATGCAACTGCCTGCCCCTGTCTTCTGCATACAGGCAATTTTTCCTCTCATGTGTTTGTTTCTTTTTCAAGGATGTTACTCTGAAAATGCCCAGAAACAATCAGCTCCTGCATTTTGCATTCCGGGAAGACAAACAGTGGAAATTGCAGCAGGTACCTGTTGGCTCTAGATGCCCACCCATCCACAAGCTCAATGCTCTCTGAGCACTAACTTTAGTATTTCGAGACAGATTGTTATGTCCATTCCACATGAGCTACAGTGGTAAAAGCTAAGGGAGGAAACAGGTGCAATTAAATAAGTTAAGTTCAGTTGGGGTGCCTGGGTGGGCTCATTCCAGACACACCAGTTGATCTGAAGGCTGTGTAGCAGTCATGATCCTGTAAAGGAGTGCCTGAGGTGCCTATGCGGGACTGTCCCATGTCACCACAAGCTAGCAGGGCAAGGAGCAGCTTCAGGAGCTTTGAGCAGCTTGTTCTCATTCTCTTACAGATGCATTTGTTTACACTGAGAACAAATTATTGTGTTCCAGTAGCATATGTGAGTTCCCTCAGGTAAGGAGTTAAAAGAATGCAGCTATCCAGAACCAGAATCTCTTTCCCATCATTTTGCTGTGACATACCTGATTTTCAGGACCTGGCCTAGTGTCTGAAGACATAGTTTTCCTCAATTACTTTGTCATAGCTGAGTAGGTTGGAGGAAAATGGATTCAGTGTATTTCCTTGTGCCATAGCTCAGGTTTTTCTAGGTGATGAGAACATTAGGCATTGAGTGCAGTTCCCAGCATCTGCTTTAGCAGTGAAACCTCTACCTAGTAACTTCGTAGAAATCTAGAAAAGCGTGTACTTGGGATGTTAATACCAAACTTGACTGTGTTTCTTCATGCCTTGGAACAAAGTAAGGAAGTTTTTGTGACAACACTCAGCAGTGCCTTTTCTTTTGTGGCTGTTTTGTACTGCTGGCTGGTTGATAGGCTTCTACCAGCTTTTATGGAAAACAACTTCCTTTATTTACTTGCATTTTGTGTTGTAATGTTGTTCAGATATGGAGTGTGAGTGCCTAAAGGACTGAGTTCAAAAGCATTTAAAGTGGTTATGTGGTGATCTTTGGCTTGTCTGAAATAAAAATTAGCATCTCAAAGGAGTGTCTTCCCTTAATGAGTGATGACGGTTGGAGTTTTGTTTCTCTGTACAAAGTGAAGTCATGGGTAAGAAGTTGTAGTGTAGGCGCGTTTTTGAGGAACACAAGTGCAGGCACATACATTTTGAAGGAGTTGATTAGAAAACAAAGCAAAGTCAAGGGGAAATATGAATGGAGCAAATCATAACAGCAGGGTTGGCATTGCTTTGTTGGGTAGTGCTGCTAGGAGCAGTTTAGCTTGTTCAGAAGCCTCTAGGAGATGTAAAAGCTGGAGGTGGTGATATTTGGAGATGCCCAGGTACCTGCAGTCTCTCTGCAGTCTGACAGTGGACTTACCATTCTCACTCTTTTCTCTGTGGCCTCCAGTGCAAGAGCTTTCTAAGAGCAGGGCTGTTCTGTGTTCCCTGAACTCTGCATTAGAAGGAACCAGAGCCAGGTCTATGCCAGGGAGGCTTCTACAAGGATGTAGAGCTGGGAGCTGTGACTGCTGGAGGGCATTGTAACTGTATCAAACTACAAATAAGCCAAGCTGTGTAGCCTGTCTCGCAGCAGACACTTCTTGTACAATCTTCTCTGCTTAGCTGTTGCACTTGTACTCTCTAATTTACTCCTTGGGTTTGTTTTTCCATTTTCATGCTGCTGCCTGAA
This sequence comes from Taeniopygia guttata, assembly GCF_048771995.1. Lineage (NCBI taxonomy): Eukaryota > Metazoa > Chordata > Aves > Passeriformes > Estrildidae > Taeniopygia > Taeniopygia guttata. Next base: position 16,325,014 of record NC_133039.1, read on the forward strand.
ATTGAATGCAAGTCAGCTTCTCCCAGGGCCATTGTCTTCCTCTGGTTTGTCCTTGCTACCATGAAAACAAGGATGCCCCTATCAACCTTGCTTTTATGACTGTGTTCCTCTTGCTTGAGAGGAACTCGAGCCATCTGTATCCTGAGTCTGGTGTGGTCCCACACAATGGCACAGCTTCTTGACACTGGAGATGACTCTGAATCCCAACAATTTCACTTTAGAAGGACTCTGGGATACTGACAGAGACACTGTATTAGAAATCAGTGCTTGCTGCTCATTGATGTCATTTGTTTGAGCTCTGATAGGATGAATCATTGTTCATGGTGCTAGAGCTGACTGCTGTATGCCATTAGCAGTGAGAATTCCTACCAAGTGGTTGTGGTCAGGGCACTTGCGGGTTGAGAGTGCCTGATGTCACTTCAGGACAGGAACAATATCTGTACTGACAGTCCAGGTTGTAGCTGTCAGACTGTTCTGTATCTCCAGTCCGTGAGTGGAGAACCCAGTAAATGCTTCTGGGCAGCATTGGTAGGCTTGTGTTAGAGAGTGTCTAATGTTTAGACATGGCGTTAAATTTGAGAAGACACCATTCTTAAGGTAAGCGAGATAACTGAGGAAACCTTTACTTCTGAGTACATGTTATTACTGAGTGCTTCTTTCATAGGGCTCTATTTGTACCTTTGCAGATCCAGGATGCTAGAAACCATGTGAACCAAGCCATTTACCTGCTTATGAACAGAGATGTGAACTACCAATTCAAAACAGGCTTGGAGGTGCTCAAGGTGAGGAGAAAGCTCCTGATGCTTGGGTAGGGACATGCATTTTTCTTTCCTCCATTTGTTGTTTTAAACACAGTTAATGCAGATTACTGTCTGAGTCTCTTAGTGGAAACAGACTTAATAGTTGTACCCATACATACCCATGTCAAGAAATGTCCATGAAACCTCATATTTTATATGAATCTGTACTAGTTTAGCATTAGTAACAGGGCTGTACATCCTGGTGAACAGTAATCTGAGCAGTCAGTGCACTATTACACATCAGTGACAATGTGAGAGGATATTCCTTGATGTTCTGTGGATTATGTTACATAAGTTACTCTCTGTTGATCAGTGCTGCAAGCGAGAGCAGCAGTGAGGCAGCCATCAGTAAAAAGAAGATGACAGTACTTATGATTTACTGAAAATCTGAAAGTGACTTCTCTCTTGCCAGTAGTATTTTCTGGGGTCTAATATAGAGCATCTGCTGCATGGCAGGGAAGCCCTGCCTTCTGCTTGAAAATGCTCTCTGAAGGCAACAGAATTTTGGCTTGATCATTAGAATTCATCACAACATCAAATATGAGAAAATTCAAGTGGAAGTAAGGGGAGATATTAGTCATTATACAAAGTGCATTCATCTTAGCAGTCATGAGCTCTGTAACAGGCATGTTGCTTCCCCATTTTTTTCTGGAAGAGGAAGTCTGCCTGAAGGACCTTTGAACTGTCGTTTCTGGCAGGATTGTCCTCACAATGAGCTGGTTCTTTTTATCTACTGCCTCACTCATAGCTGGTTATGAACAGGGGGAGCCCATGCAGCAGCAGTTGTACTTGTGATGTGGGAGTGGGGAGACCAAGAATGTAGCTTGTTTTTTCCTTAATGCCTGTTCTTTGGAAGAGCTGATGATGAGTTTGTTGGTGCCTCTTTAGCGTCAGTAATTGATCTTTGGTTGGCTTGGTATTCTTGTCATGAATAGCTGTTCTCTCATTAGTCAATGGTATTGAACACTCCTGACCTGTCTCATAAGTCTCTGATGGTGGTAAAAGTTAAACTGCATTTATGTGGGAGCCACCCCTTCCCAGTAAGTTTCTGAATTCCTGGAAAGAGGAGGGCTAGTGGCAGTTGTTATTTTAACACTTGCCTTCTGCAAGTGTTAAAATCACTCTGGACAGAGTGATGCAGTAGGATTCTGCATCACTCTGTCCAGAGCCGTCCAGGAATCACACTCAGCAGTGGTTCTGTACATTACCTTGTAGCTTATGGATGCTGTGATGTTGCAGCTCTCCAGAGCCCGAAATCGGCTGACCACTCCTGCCACTCTGACACTACCAGAAATTGCCTCCAGTGGTCTCACAGTAAGTATGTGGTGGTCTAGATCTCTATACAGGTCTGGCAGCATTGCAATAGTTTGGATACTGTGCTGCATCCTGGTGGAAGTGGGTTTCTGAAGTGTCTCCTGAGGCAGAACTGAAGCAAGTGCAAATCCTGATTGATTTTGGCTGCTCTGTATCTTCCTGTGGGAATGCAGATGACTTGGGCATGAGGACTCTGGTTCCCTTGAGAGTAAGTTCTGTTCTCTGCCCAAGAGTTTTGTCCAGGGAGGATTTGCCCTTGTGAACACTGCTCCATCCTCTCTTGTCACTTTCAAGCACATATAATTTGATTAAGGACAATGAGAAGAGCAGTTGTTGCCTGCAGCTGCTCAGTCTTTGTTTCTCTCCTAATATTTTTCTTTTGTCATGGGGTAACTGTAGTGTGGCTTGGGAAAAGGGAATGATTTCCCGACATTAACAATCAGGATCTTTTTACTGACAAAGAAACTAATTTTCTTGCTAGAAAATGTTCACCCCTGCGCTGCCTCCAGACATCCTTGTGAATTTCTATATTAACCTGAACAAGCTGTGCCTCACTGTCTACCAGCTCCACGTGATGCAGCCTAGCACAACCAAGGTGATGCCCACTATCTCCTGAGCCTTGTTTAGTTTCCTTTCCTTACATCCCACTGTGAGGAGGAGATCACACTGCTACCTGGTGCAATGTTATATTCATAAGATAATGCAGAAATAAGTGCAGCTGGTACTAAGTGTCTGTGTTTAGGTCTGCTGCACACAGAACACTGGCTCTAAATCTAGTTTAGGGCATGGCTGTTTAGCCCAGAAGAACATACCAGTGCTCTGGAGTAAGCCATTTTTTACTAAATACTTTAAATACAGCTTGATAATTTTGTGTCATTTTGGAAGGGCATAGTTATATTAATCCAGTTTACATCTGAGTAGCATCTTGGGTTTCCTCATGGAGTTTTGATGGATACTTTTCTGCTTCACCTGTCGCATGGGTCAACATGTCCTGTAAAAACAGCATTAAACTCTTAAGCTTTATGAATTGCAGTCCTTCCATAAGGAAGATTTTCCTAAAAATCTGTATTTTGGTTTTCTACTGGATCTTCTCATCTTATTTCTGTAGTGATAAAATTTGTAGCTACATTGAACTCAGCCAATGGAGGAACTAACTCCTTTCATGAAGGAGCAGGAAGGGTTCTAACAAAAGGGATTCCATATTGATGGAGTGTCCAGCAAATACAGTATGGGTGCCAGGCTACTGAAAGTGTAAGCCTTAAATGTCTTTCTTCTAAGTGGTTTGTTTACCACATCAAAATCCTAATGACCTTTTCCTTCTCTAGAACTTCAAGCCTGCTGGAGGGTCTGTTTTGCACAACCCTGGGGCCATGTTGTAAGTACAGTCATTACAAAGGGTAGTGTACCTGGATAATAGGTGCTGGTATGTCTTGAGGGTGAAATACAAACAGCTGCATACAATTTCCATTGTAGTACCTCTGAAGAGGAGAAGCTGGACTGAGTCACTTGCTGTGCCTGTGAATGCTCTGTTGTGTCTCTTTAATGACTTAGTCCTAAAGGCCAAAATATGTCAATTTTGAGGATTCAGCCCATCAGACAGTACTCTCATCTCTCTAGAGATGAGAGTTTGCAACAAAAATGAGTGTTTGGTTATTGGCATTGCCATCTGCATTCCCTGCCTTATGCCCGTCTGGAATGAAGGGAAGTTCCTAACTTCACCCTTCAGCTTTACTATAAATGTGGTCAGAGGTGGACTTGAGTGTTTGCATTCTACAACTTTGCCAGGTGCTGATTTAATTGTGATAGAAATCATCATAATCTCTCTGATGGGAATGTAAGACAGTTGAGTTTTATGCTGTTGTGTGTGAAGCTGTGCTCTTTCCCCCCCCTCCAGTGAGTTTGGCAGCCAGCGCTATGAAGTCAGCCATGTCCATAAAGTGGAATGTGTTGTCCCGTGGTTAAATGATGCCCTTGTCTTCTTCACAGTTTCACTGCAGCTTTGCCAGCAACTGAAGGACAAGGTAATGGCCTTGAAAAAGCGGTTTTGTTTTTAACTCTGGATTTTGAGAGGACCTCAGATCTGATGTGATGTTATTCTGTTCAGCTTGCCGAATATAAGGCATGAGTCAGTGTTCTGGAGCCAGGGATCTGGCTGGCACTGCCTAGCAAACAGCCATAGGATAAGTATAGTGGTATGGCGGATGTGTGCTGAGCTGGTGACTAGATGGAAAGGAGCAAGCAGACACTTTTGTGTTCTCAATCATGAGGTGGATGAGACAAAACAAGCAACCTAGATTCTAGTAGATCAATGCTCAGTTCTAGCTCTGCAAGTTACCTTGAGCAAGTAACTTCATGCTCCTTGAGTGACAGCAGCAGCAAACCTGCCCTTCAGTAGTGTGGTGCTGAAGTGTGTAATGCTGTGAAGCTAAGTCTTCCCTCACACATTTTGTGCTTCTTTTTTTGTGGTCCAAGGGGTATAGGAACTTACCTGCTTTTGTTCTTGCTTTCCAGATCTCCGTTTTCTCCAGTTACTGGAACTACAAGCCATATTAATTCTCTGTGGAACGTTCTATGCCTTTACAGTACTTCGAGTGTCTCTGTCTGTTCTCTCATGCCAGCTGAGTCCAGGTCACCCTGAGGAGTGCTGTGGTTCACTGCCAGATGCCCTGCACAGGGCAGGGTTAGTGTACCCAGAGACACAGCTTTTGTAGCCTTGTCTGGGACTGCTGCATATGCAGGGCACCAAGTAGTGCTGTGTGGTTGGCAGGAGCTTCCATTGGTCCCTCTTGTGCATTGTGTGGCTGACACTTCCCAAGCCCCTGATGAGTTACACAGGTCTGTTAAAAGGGATAGGTGCTCAGGACCACCCTCACTAACTAGAACTGTGTATTGTGCTGTAACTAACTCCTTGACTGTGAAGTGGTTGGGAAGGGGGGAAAACAGACTAACGTAACACACCTCTTAAAAGGTGGGGTATGTTGCTCCCTGTAGTGAAATATGTTTCTCTTATCTGGTCCAGCTGTCCTTATAACTAACCCTGAGTGACTCCCTCCCCTGCCTGTTCTGCCCATCCCCATGTTACTGATTCCCCATTGGGGATGCTCTTACTTGCTGCTGTTTGAATTCTTTTCCCTCCTCATCCAGCATCAATGTGATAAGTATTTTTTTCTAAGACCTAGTTGGGCCAATTGGTCTTTTCCAGGTTTAGTATCTTGTTTTCACTGCCAGCCTTTGAAGTTGCCCTGGTGTACCTTGTGCAGTCTTTCATCTTGTCATTAAACACAAAGTGAGTACCATGTTGCTACTATGATTTGCTGCCTGTGGGTGCTACAATGTGTAACTCATACCTTTAGCCACTGCTAACTCTGAAATAAAGACCCTCATACCTGCAGTGCTCATGTGTACTGTGGAGGAATGAGTATCTTGAGATTCTATGCTCTCTCACAAGTGACTGACTGTTCTTGGTTATGCATGCTGGGTTGTCTTTTGTTGTACTGGGGAGGACAGTAGGGGAGGCACTACTAGCTGGGCAGCTCTTCAAAGGCTGAGCCTGTTTGCATACCCTCGGCCCAGTGCTGTCTGATACTTGAAGTACCTGAAGTAGTTTTCCAAACATGCCCTGACAGTTATGTTTGGAAGAGGCTGTAGGTGCTCAGACTGGGGTGAGTTGGCTCATAGAATTATTCAGAACATCTCTGGCAGAGTAGGAAGTCTCCAGGTCCCTGTTCAGGATTTTCTCAGGAAGCTGCCACTTAGGCACATGGCTCTGTTGCCCTTGGAAGTCTTCTTATACACCTTTTTGTGAACAGGTGTGTGTAAATGCTCCCAGATTTCACTTGGTTCTGAATAGCCTCAAGGAACAGTGAAAGGGACAGCTGCTCTGACAGGAAGGATGATGGAGAGAGCATGGGCAGCTGGGTTCCTCTCCCACATCTGCTACTCAAGAGCCAGCAGGGGCAGAGACAATGTGATGAAAGAAGTAAAAATTCCCAGGGATGAGATCCCAATCAGTGGCAAAGCTGGGGTTCAAGAGACCTGGTTTTGCTAATGAGGGTTCCATAAGAGAATGGCAAGGAGAGCTGTTCAAAATACATAGCTGGTGGGGTTAACAAAAAGCCCCAGACAAAGCCTTAGTAGTAGCAGGCAGTATATCATGCATGCCAGGCATGCTGCACGCCAGTGCAGCCAAGCTCCTGTAGCCAGGGAAAGTCAAGAAAGCTGGTGTAAGGGGATAGACAGCAGTGCTAGGTGGGGACAACAGAGGCCCTGGCTAATCTAACTGGAGAGGAGCAGGGAGAAGAGGGGGCAACAAGAAACAGGCAGTCTGCACTCACTGCTGCTCTCAGGGCTGGTTCTGGGGCTCGTGTGGCAGAGGGTGCCTCTGATTCATGCAGTAAAACTACCTCAGCTGCTCTGCAGGGACACAGGGCAGAGTCCCCAAGCTTCTAGGGGACCCAGCTCCTGCCACAAAGACCTGCATTGTGCCCAGCCTGGGCAGACCGAACCCTGCTTTGTCTTGTGTTGGGCACGGATGTTGGGTGTTGGGCCCCTCCCCTCCCCTCCCCTCCCCTCCCCTCCCCTCCCCTCCCCTCCCCTCCCCTCCCCTCCCCTCCCCTCCCCTCCCCTCCCCTCCCCTCCCCTCCCCTCCCCTCCCCTCCCCTCCCCTCCCCTCCCCTCCCCTCCCCTCCCCTCCCCTCCCCTCCCCTCCCCTCCCCTCCCCTCCCCTCCCCTCCCCGGAGAAGGTTTTGAAATTTCCCAGCCTTTCTCAGCTTTATGTCTACTTTCTGGGGTCTTTTTGCACTCTAAAGTTTTTTACCTTTTTATATTCCTAATCTTTCTTCCTTCCTGGAGTCCGTCCCTCCTTCCTGGAGTCCTTCCTGGAGTCCTTCCTTCCTCTCCCATTCCCCGAGGTGCCCTCGCCCTCCCAAAATCTCTGCCACTTTACCGCAGTCGTCCACACCTTGGCACCTTTACCTCATGCTTCCCAATTCCCCTGCAACCTCCCACAAGACATTTCCTGGCTCCAAAATTGCTACAAGCAGCACAAGCCTCCCCAAAAGTGCCTCTTGCTATCTCTCTAGTGCTCCACTCCAAGAGCCCTAACCACTCCATCTCCCTCTAATCCAATCCCCACCCCTCCTAAACTTCATACCACCCCCACAGTGCCATCCCCAACCACTCTGCTCCATCCCATCCCATCCCATCCCATCCCATCCCATCCCATCCCATCCCATCCCATCCCATCCCATCCCATCCCATCCCATCCCATCCCATCCCATTCCATCCCATCCCATCCCATCCCACCAGGCCTTGGACACTTCCAGGGATTCAGGGGCAGCCACAGCTTCTGAGGGCCAACCTGTGCCAGGGCCTGACCTCCCTCCCAGAAAACAATTCCATCCCCATGACCCATCTCACCCTGTCCTCGGGCAGCGCCAAGCTGTTCCCTGTGTTCTGTCCCTGCAGGCTCTTGGCACCACTCTCTCTTTGCCAGCAATCGCTGCTCCTCCTTGCTGTGGGGCAGAAGCTGCAAGTTGATTTTCTCCTTGTGGCAATGGCCCGGCTCTGAGCCAGGGGCAGCATCTTTCCCCACAGCTTTGCGGCTGCTGCCTCGCTTCCACTGCAGCCCAGCGGATGGCGCACAGCTCCCTGACCCTTCAGCTCCTCCCGAGGGGCAGCGCTGGGTGCAGCTTCCATCTCTGGCTGGAGGGAGCATGTACAGCACCCGAGGGAACACCTAGGGCTGGGGCCAGGGCATCTCCGGGCTGTAGATCAGCAAAGGCGACCATGCTCCCCAGAGAATGCTCACAGCCCCAAGGCTTCTGAGCTGCAGGAGCCTTTGGACACAGCTCCCAGGGATACCCAGACTGCCATTGTTGGGCTGTCTGTGCAGAGCCAGGGGCTGCACTCCATGATTCTTCTGGGTCTCCCTCCCAGCTCAGCCCCTTCTGCAATTCTCACTCTTGGCCTCAGCCTTTGTGTCCCCATGAGGCATTGCTAAAGCTCATGGGGCCGGGCCAGGAGCAAGGCAGCTCTGTAACGTGACATCAGAGCAGTAGCAGTCCCAGCGTTCCCCTCTGTGACACCACAGCTGTGGCAGCCCCAACCTTCTGTTAGTGGAGAAGCTCCAAGGGAAGCGTCCAGAGCTGCAGCCAGTCAATGGAACTGACCGGCCACTGGCCACCCCAGCCTGGGCTGATGTGGATTCCTCTGCAGAGAGCTCAGGGAAGGTCCTCCTGGCTCCCTCCACGCTGTCACAGGTAAGTGTCACATACAGTTACAGAGCTCTGCCCATAGCTGACAGTGAAAGTTCATTAAAAAAACAAAACATCCAAACAAACAAAACTTTGTCTGCCTTCCTTCCTGGAGGATTGCTGCCAGCAGACACGATTGGATGGTGCCACTGCTGGCAACAGGAAATTGCCAAGTTTTAGCTTGCTTTGCCAGGAAATTGCTGGACTTGTGTTGTGCCAGCACCTGGAAGTTGCCAGATCTTGGCACTGGTGGTGCCACCAAACACCATACCTTAGCACTGACAGTCCTGGCACCAGGCTGGGTCTTGGCTTTCTTTGCCAGAATATCGCTGCATCTGGTCTGTGCTGGAACCAGGATATTTCTTGATAAGGGCACTTTGCCAGCGAACACCAGATCTGGGTGCTGACAGAGCTGATATCAGGAAATTGCCGGGTTTTTGCTTTCTGTGACACTAAGTTTGTTTTGGTTTCTGCAGGCAACTAAAGATTTCCAGATCTGGGCACAGGTGGTGCCAGTAAACACAAGAGCTGTGCAGTGCTGGTGGTGACACAGGCACCGGGAAATTGCTAAACTTTAATTTTCTATGCCAGCAAATTTCTAGCCTTGTGCTGTGCAGGCACCCAAAATTTTCCAGCTGTGCCAGAATAAGGGAATTTCCCTGTGAACTGGTGGTGCCAGAAAACACCTGAATTCAAGCTCCCAAGTGCCAATAAGGACTGGATCTGGACCCCTTCTTCTTTTCCTTTCTTCCTTCCTTCCTGGGGTCCCACTGCCAGCTAACACCAGATTGGGTGGTGCCGGTAGCAGAAAATTGCCAGATTTTGGCATTCTTTGCCAGAAAAGTGATGGACTTTGGCTATGCTTTCTTGGTTTGAAAAGACAGGTGTCTTCTATGGAAGGAAGGAGCCTCCCTTGAATCGGAAAAATGCAAACCTCCTCCCTCCAAATTATCTTAACTTTGAAATTAAGGGGCTCTCAGGCAAAGATATGTAAGAATTACAGTTCTTTATTAGGAAAAAAAATAAAAATTAAAATAAAAAATAAAAATAAAAATGCAGTAATACAAAACAACATTGACACAGTCAGAATATGTCCTGACACCCTGTGGGTCAGGGTGTTGGCAGCAGTCCCATTAAATGGTGGCTGCAGCCCTCCTGCAGTGACAGGTATGGTTCTGTTGAAGCAGTGATCCTGTGGAAGGGTGGAGTTTTCCTCTGAAGGTCCAGTGGTTGTGTAGATGGGCCTGGTCTTCCTCTGGGAATCCAGTGGGAAAAAGCTGTTCAGGTGTTCCAAATCTCAGATTTTAGCCAGGCAGGAATGCTTGGCTCCTCCCTGTGGGCAGAACATCTCACAATTGGATGATGTAATTTTATCAGTCATACAGTGAGACTCACTGGCCTGTTAATAGAATATATTTTTCAGAGAGAGGACTGGTCCTGGAAAAGATAAAGAAAACTGCCCCACCTGGTTTTAACAGGTGGCCCAATTAATAGAAGATAACTACCCCACCTCTGACAGATGGCAATAAAATACACACCCCCAGCCACATCTTGCATTTGTAACTTAAGACATGCAGGCAACAGGAAATGTCCAGATTTGGGCACTGGTGGTGCAAGCAAACACCAGATCTGGGCAGTGCTGGTGCTAGGTCTGGTACTGGGAAGTCGCTGGGTTTATCTTTCTTTGGCAGCAGATTGCTGGACTAGGGCTGTGCCGGCACCAGGAAATGTATGAATCTGGAAAATGGCAGTGCCACGAAAAGATCTGGGCAGTGACAGTGCTGGTACCGGGAAATTGCCAGATGATGGCTTTCTTTGCCAGCAAATTGCTGCACTTGGACTGTGACAGCACTGGGAAATTTCTGGATCTGGGCACTAGCAGTTGCACCATATCAGATCTGGGCGGGGAAAGTGCTGGCCCTGGGAAATTGCAAAATTTTAACTTTCTGTGCCAGTAAATTGCTCCACTTAGGCTATGCAGGTATCTGAAAATCTGTATCCAGACATGGGCTGCGCCAGCAAACACCAGATAAGAGTGCTGCCAGCCCGGTATTTGCCAGGTTTTAGCTTTCTGTGCCATCAAAATGCTGGACTTGGGCTTCTAGCACCTGGAAATTACCAGACTGGGCCCTGGCAGAGCTGGCAAACACTACATCTGGAAAGTGCTAGCACAAGGAAGTTGCAGGGTTTTGGCTTTTTTTGTCAGCAAATTGCTGGACTTGGGTGGTGCAGACACCCAAAAACTTCCAGATCTGGGCTCAGGAGGTGGCAGCAAACACCAGATCTGGGCACTGCCAATATTGGTATCAGGAGATTGCCGGATTTTGGCTTGCTTAGCCAGCAAATTGCTGGACTTAGGCTGTGCAGGCATCCAAAAAATTCTGGATCTGGGCTCTGGTGGTGCCGGAAACAAGACATCTGGGTGGTGGCGGCACCATCTATTTGCCAGGTTTTGGCTCTCTGTGTCAGCAAATTGCTGCACTTGGGTTGTATCGGAAGAGGGAAATTTCTGAATCTGGGCATGGGCAGTGCTAGCAAACACCAGATCTGGGCAGTGCCAGTGTCTGTACTGAGAATTTGCCAGGTTTTAACTTTCTTTGTCAGCAACTTGCTGCACTTGGATTGTGCTAGCACCGGGAAATTTCTGGATCTGGGCACTGATGGTGCTGGCAAATGCCAGATCTGGGCGGGGACAGTGCTGGCACCAGGAAATCAGCAATTTTTAACTTTCTGTGCCAGCAGTTTGCTGCGCTTGGGCTATGTTGGCACAAGGAAATTGCCAGATCTGGGCACTGGAGGTGCCAGACAACACAACATTTTGGTGGTGCTGGCACCAGGTACTTGCCAGGTTTTGGCAGTCTGTGCCAGAAAATTGCTGGACTTAGGTTCTGATGGCATTAGGAAATTTCTGGACCTTGGCAACAATGGTGCCTGCAAACACTAGATCTGGGCAAAGCCATTGCTGGCACCAGGAAATTGCAGGGTTTTGGCTTTCTGTGCAAGCAAATTGCTGGACTGGGGCTGTGCAGACACCAGTAAATAACTAAGGAACGAAGTACCCAGTGCCCCGGACAGGGGCCAGCGGACAGGGCCTTCCTGGTTCCCATGGCAACACTGGAACAGTTGCCAGTTCTAGTTAAGTACCGATATCGAAATGTTAATTAGCTAATTGCTCTGTTTGTTTTCTCTAAACTACTTGGAAGATCACCTACCTCCCTGTCATGGTTTGACGCTGGCACAATGCCAGCGCCCTGTTGCCTTTATAAAGGACAACCAGGGACCTGGTTCAGGTGGCAGCACGGCAGCCTGGCCTCGCCCAGGCTGCTCGAGCTAGTCAACACACACAGACACCAATATGGCAGACGGTTGAAAAGCGTTTATTATCCTATCTCGTGGGTTTAAATAGTTTTGGGGGTTTTTGCTACGTCAGAGGGGGGTTGGGGGTCTCAGGGGTTAGTCGGGTAGTGGAAATCTACCAGGGCAGGTGTGGCTACATTCTTCTGAGGCTCCTGGGGTTAATAGATAAGTGGGGAAGAGAGAGGGGGGGAAGGGTCTATCTTTCCGTGACATCCCGTGGTGGTCTTCCGCTCCGCCTGTCCCTATCTACTACATCTCCCCCCTCCTTATCACATATAAAATGAGGTAGTCGTAGGTATAGGCACTGGAGTGAGGTACAAACTTGCAACTTGTTAAGGAAAGGGTGGTTTAGTAGATCAGGGTAGATTTTTCAAGGCAGGTGCTGAAGGCTTTAGCTACTGACTGTGTTTGCAGTTTTTTGGTTTATAGCATTTGTTGGTGGCCTATGAACAGAATGTTTGCCCTTTCCAGACGGGCCTGAACAAACGAGAGTAGTTTGTTCAGCAGGCATGGTCTTATGGTAATAGCCAAAAGCAGTATTGCCAGTGGACCTACCAGGGCGGAAATTAAAGTGGTGAGCCAAGGTGATTGATTGAACCAGGATTTAAACCAGCTCTGCTGGGTCTCCCTGTCTCTCTTTTTTTGAGCCAGTCTGTCTCGGAGTTCTGCCATGGAGTCTTTAACGACTCCCGTATGATCTGCATAAAAGCAGCATTCCTCCTTCAAAGCTGCACACAATCCCTCCTGTTGCATAAACAAAAGGTTCAGACCTCGCTTATTTTGTAAAACTACTTTTGAAAGCGAAGAGACTGATTTCTCTAGGTAGGAGATGGATTTCTCGATCCTCTGTAGGTCCTTGTCGATGGTCATTTGCAGCTGAGAGAGTCTGTGCTGTTGGGTTGCGATGGCTGAGACACCTGTGGCTGTGCCAGCTGCTCCCAGGCCGAGCAGCATCGCGATAGTTATACCTGTGATGATTTCCCTTTTGTGGAGTCTGTTAGGTTCTTCGAGAAGATGGTATATCTTTTCGTCTGAGTGATGTAGGACCTTAGAAACAATCAGAACTTGGACACAGAAATCGATAGAGTTATTAAACTTGGCAAGGAACATATAAGGATTCGCTCTGGATCACTGGCAAACTCACAGCCCAGATGCAGATGGGGTTATTCACTTGTTGGTTTTTCTGTCAGGCTTGACAACTTTAGTGCAGAAGTTGCCTTTTTGCTTTGCTAAGGTTGCATTGCTAGAACATCTGCCTGTCCTGTGATTTGACTCAGGGTGATTTTTCTGCGGGGAGTGTCTTACTTGCACTGGTGGGGGGTACTGGCTGTGGAGTAACTGAAAGGGGTATCTAAAGCAATGTTTTCGTAGAAAAGGGGGTTTAATATCATAGCAAAACTAATAGGGGTTAGTCAGGTTTGATTTGGTTTCATTTAGGGTTAGTAAGGTAGCTTCTAAACAGGCTGGCTATGTGGAACACGAAGGATGGGGTATTTATTATGGTGACTTTTTTGAGCACCTTGTTACTTAATAGATGTTGCACGACCCACTTAAATAGCTGATGAGGGTAGCGGCTTGGGCCAGCTTGCCTCCCGGCCACAAGCCTCTAACAGCAAAATTGCATGAAAAAAGACACTGTGCATGTTTGGATCTCACCACCGTGGGATTCTCAGGTGTTGTCTGGCAGTTTGGTGGTCTGTCATCTCCTTCTGGAGCAGGGGTGTATGTGTCACGGGGATGGTTCACGAGCGTGTCCTGCAAATAGAACTCACAGCCTCTCATTAGTTTTGTTTTGAGGGTCAGGTTCGGTTGGTAGCAGTGGGTGTGCAGCAGTGGCTCTCACAGTCTCACCACGTGGGGGTCCCGACTGCTACAGAGGCAGCACGTCCCCTACATCCCCGGGGGCTTTCTCCCCACTTTCATGGCCAGGGTTATCTAGGGGTCTCGTATCGGGGCGTCTCTTGCTGACTCTGCGGCGCTGGCGCTGCTCGCGGCGGGAGGAGGCTGGGTTCGCCCGCACGCTCCCCCCCCCGTTCCGTGTTTCCGGGGGCTGGGACCCGCATTCCTTAGCGATTGTGACCGCTTTTCAGTGCGGCTTAGAACTCTATTTGGTTTTGTTTTAAACTGTGCTGGTTCCGTATCTTTTGTTTCGGAGTTCCGGCTGGCCCCCGCCGGCTCGGAGGAGCCGGTAGAGCTGTCGCCAGGCTCCGCGCCGGAAGTGAAATGCCAGCGCACTTCCGGGGCTCCGCGCCGTTTTGTTCGGCCCCGAGCTCGCTCCTCCCCGCGGGGGAGGGGCCGCTCCCGCCCCCCCGGCTCGCCGCGCCTACCGCGGGGGGTGGTTTTTCCCTTATATGGTGGCGGCGCCCGGCGCGGCTGCTGATTGGCTCTGTGCCCCGAGCCGCTCTCCGCCCCTTTCTCCCGCGCACGCGCGCCCCTGAAATCGCGCGGTGTCCGAGTTTTCGCGCTGAGACTACTAGTGCTCCGCCCCCCTCCGCGGCACCCGGTGCCATTTTCAAGGCGGCAGCATGGCCACGCTGCCGGGGATTTTTCCCGAGCTGCGGCTTTCGCGATTTTGGCTTCTCCTGCCAGCTCCCGCCAAAAGCGCTCCGCGCGCGGCTGCGCCTCTGACAGCGGATCTCTGATCGGCGGCGGCGGTGGGACGGATTGGGAAGCCGCAGCTTTTCGGGGTTTTTCTGCGGCGGGGGTTCCCCGGGGGTTTTCCGCGGCGGGGGTGTCTCGGGGGGCTGCCGCGGCGGGGTTTGGCGCCGCTCCGCTCGGTGCGCCGGCGGGGGAGCGGCGCGGGGCCGCGGGTGGGTCCGGGTCCCGGCGGGAGCGGGGCCGCGCCGCTCGGAACGCGCCGCCCCGGGCTCCGGCGGCAGCGGTCCTCTGTGCCGGGCTGGGCTCCGCTCCGCGGCGGGGCCGGGCTGGGCTCTGATCCGGGGAAGGGGTTGTCACGCTGAGCCCCCCCGGGTCTCCGGTCCCGGGTGGACCCTCCTCAGGGACGGTCTGCGCTTTCGCCCCCGTCCCGAGCTCGGCTCTAACTAATAAACACATATGCGCTGCACTCGGCGTCTCCTGTTTTTCTATTGCCTTGCGCGGGGTTTTTTCTACCTTGCCCCGTGCCGTAACGCTCTCGCCACTGCCTGAGGATTTCGATTCCGCGGCTAGCGTGGCTGTACACTGTTCCCATATTCCTGGATGCATGGCATCCACTGAGCATTCGGTTGCTCTAAGCTCCGGCAGCCTTGCTATAGCAAGATAAAAGTCCCTGAGCTAAAACTCAATACTCCATTGCTTCATACTCATGACCCATGCGACGCTGCCCATGACGCTCGCGAGTCCCGGGACGTCTCCCCTCGCCAAGATACGGTTTGACCGTTCTGGCCGCTGCTTCTGTCCAGGTGTATCCCGTCCGCCGGGGGAATTTTTCCTTTTTTTTTCTTCTTTTTTCCCGGGTTTTGGCACCAGTATGTTGCCTTTATAAAGGACAACCAGGGACCTGGTTCAGGTGGCAGCACGGCAGCCTGGCCTCGCCCAGGCTGCTCGGGCTAGTCAACACACGCAGACACCAATATGGCAGACGGTTGAAAAGCGTTTATTATCCTATCTCGTGGGTTTAAATAGTTTTGGGGGTTTTTGCTACGTCAGAGGGGGGTTGGGGGTCTCAGGGGTTAGTCGGGTAGTGGAAATTTACCAGAGCAGGTGTGGCTACATTCTTCTGGGATTTCTGGGGTTAATAGATAAGTGGGGAAGAGAGAGGGGGGGAAGGGTCTATCTTTCCGTGACATCCCGTGGTGGTCTTCCGCTCCGCCTGTCCCTATCTACTACAGCGCCCCCATGAAAATGCAACCTCTAAATTGAATGCTGGGAAATGCGATTGGGAACAGAGCAAAGCAGGCCCAAGCTTAATAACAAGGGGAAAAAACTTTATTAAGCTACTACTACTATACTGCTATAAAAGAAAAAAGAAAGAAAAACACACACAAAATCCAAAATGAAAACCTTTTAAAACATTCCTCCTCCCCACCCCCCTCCAATTTCCAACAAACCACAGTGAGACACAACCTGGACCCCAATCAGGTTCCCACCCTCCACTAAGTCCATCAGGGGAGAGAGGAGTCTCCCTTGCACCATAGACCCCCAGGAAACAGCTGCCACTTCTTGTGGTTCTGTTGCATTTCAGACTAGCAAAAGTTTAGTAGAAGTAGTTCGGCTAAGGCTTAGAATTCTTAGTAGGCCATAGGCTGTGTGTTGTTAGAAACAGTTGTTAGGTAAGGGCAGTACGGAATACTGGAGAGGTAGGAACTTATCTCAGAATACATTCCAAGAGTAGGCTGTGGTAGAACATGTCATTATTCACAAGATGGATAGGTAGATCTTGGGGGAATACATTGTTTTTACCTAACAGAGTGAAGAGAATTTATGATCATAAAAAATGTTCAATTTAAACAAGGATTAATTTGTAAATAAATGATTGTTGGAGTGTAACGTCGACAAATATGTGTTGAATTAAGCAACTGTTGATACAGACTCTATATAAACGCAATGATTTGTTAGCTCGGGGGGCTCTGACTTTGGACATTAGTCCTCAGGTTCCCAGGGCCCTCAATAAAGCACCGCATAAAACAACTTCGGTTGTTTTGTGTTCTCTTTACGGGCAACAGTTCCATGTCACACATGGCACTGCCCAGAGAAAGTCTGCCAGTGTGACCCTCTCCTTTCCATGCACAGTGCTCTCACCACCAATGCATGGATGGACAGACTGCTTTTTAGGATTTTTCCTTTCAAGGATGCTCTGCCAAGAGGGGAAAAAACAACAGTTCAGTTTTTCACTTTTTGGGACCACAATCCCCCCCATTTTCTTCCTCCCCTGGGGCCGAGGGTCCAAGAACAGAGATCTTCTTCTCTTCTTCTTCTCTGAAGACAGGGGGCACCACCACAAACCCCCCTAACTTTTCTTTGTTTGCTCCACTCCTGTTTTTTCTCAGCTGCTGAAGCAGGTCTCTTGGCTCACCAGCATCCTCCTAAAATACAGTCTCTCTTGGAGGATGTTATGGGTAATAAACATAATTTGCGCCATTTCTTGTATGGAATATATAATGTTAAATACTTGTTAGATTATACCTCGTTTATACTAGCCTCCCCCCCCTTCTCCCCTCCGAGACCGGGTGTATGTTGGAAACTAATTTACAAGTAAGAAGATACCGCTCGCCAGGAGATGGGCCATGTCTGGAAAGCTGCGGGAGACCCCAGGCGCTGATCACCGCGTGAACGACCTGAGATGGATATCTTGGAGATCCCTGGACAGATACATGTGAATGCAGCGTTCCCGTAAATTTCATCACGGGATTCAACAACTCCGGACACTGAATTATTAACATATGGACTCTGAATAGAAGAAAGGACTGATTACAAAAATCTTGGCCTCAGGCGGAATTTTCCCTATAAAACTCGCTTGTGCCAGGATGGAGGTGTGTGGGCATGGAGGAAAACCTCTGATGAGGCTGACTCCTTGTTGCACACCCAGGGCCGACCCCGGGCTCGGCTCTGTTCTTTCCTTGTGGCTGGCTAGATAAAATTTGATAATAAAATAAATAATTTATTTTTCATATTAATTTGGCTGGACAAATTTTCATTTATAACAAACTTGGTGACCCCTTACGTGATCTGGTTTGGGGGTATCCTGGGAGTTCCCTATCCTAGATCCAGGCTGTGCCCTGCTGATTTCAGCAGCCGGACAGGACTGCGGAACTCCACAGAACCAACCAGATTCCAAAAGCAGCCAAAAAGCCACATTAAGGAAAGGATATAAACGGGCCCAGAGCTCTCGGAATTCGGAGCTAGATCTCCGAGCCTGCAGCAATTTTTCACTCGTAAAATCGACGTGCACGAAGAATCCACGCGGGAAAAGGAGCCGTGAGTACTGCGTGGTTGGGTGGCGCGTGGGTGGGTGTGTGTTTGAGTGAGACGTGGCATAGCCACGGCACGAGTGAGGACCCCAAAAAACCACAGTTCCACTAGCCTGCGAGGGAGGTGGTCGGCTACAGGGGAAGCGAACGGACTCGGGTATACTCACAACACGCATACGACCTGAAACTCTGGGAGTTTACAGGGATCCACCCATGGACGGGTCGGGGGAGGGAAGGTACGTTCTTGTGGACTCGAGAAATTGGTAACCTCACTGGCTCTGGGCTCAGGGAGCCCAGGAAAACAGGTAAAAGAGAGCTCACTCATTTTCCAGCCGAAAAACCCACAGATCAGTTCGCTGTGTGGTCATTTAGGTTGGCAAGGTTCGGTCGGGAGAAGACTGGTTTAAACACTTAGTAAACTCAGTTCGGGATAGGACTGAAATACATATTTTAGCACGCGGGTAACTGACTTCTCGGAACAACTTGTGGACACTGACTTGGAATACGGTAAGAAAACTTTAAATATGGGACAAGGGAACAGTAAAATACCCCTTAAGTGTGGTAGATAGGGACAGGCGGAGCGGAAGATCACCGGGATGTCACGGAAAGATAGACCCCTTCCCCCCCTCTCTCTTCCCCACTTATCCATTAACCCCAGGAGTCCCAGAAGAATGTAGCCACACCTGTTCTGGTAAAATTCCACTACCCACTATCCTCTGAGACCCCCAACCCCCCTCTGACGTAGCAAAGACCCCTAAACCTATTTAAACCCACGAGATAGGATAATAAACACTTTTCAACCATCTGCCATATTGGTATCTGCGTGTGTTGATTAGCCCGAGTGGCTTGGGCGAGACCAGGCCGCCGTGCTGCCACCTGAACCAGGTCCCTGGTTGTCTTTCATAAAGGCAACATATCTGGTGCCGAAGCCCGGGACAAAAGAAGAACAATTTGCCCGGTGGACGGGTTTCACCTGGACAGAAGCAGCGGCCAGGACGGTCGGACCGTACCCAGGCGTAAGGGGAGACGTCCCCTAGGATCCGCGGGCGTCATGGACGCAATGGCCAGGATCGTGAGTGCTATTTATTCGCAGTGGGGTATTGGGTGTAAGCTCAAGGATTTTCATCTTGCCGTGGCGAGATTGCTTGAGCTAGGGGCAATAGAGCGTCCCGTGGATGTATTACATCCGGAAATATGGGACAAATGCACTGCCGCGCTAGCCGAGGACACAAAATCCTCCGGCAGCGGCAGAAATCCTAAAGCATGGGGCAGAGTAGAAAAAGCCCTACGCAAAGCGATAGAAGAGCAGGAGACATGGACCGCGGCGCGCACGTGTTTATTAGTTACTCCCAAGCTCGGGGTGGGGGCGGGGACGCAGACTGCCCCTGAGAGCGATCTGCCCGGCAGCGGGGACCCAGGAGGGCTCAGCGCGACACCCCCTCCCCCAGATCAGAGCCCACCCCCCCCCCGCAGGAACCCCCCGCGACACCCCCGCCGCCGAAAATCCCCAAAAACCCCCCCCCGCTCATATCCCCCGAGAGACCGCAAATTCCTCCGAGCCGCCGCCGCCGCCCGCCCGCGATCCGATGCCGGAGACGCAAAAGCACGCGGAGCGCTTCTGGCAAGGGCTGCTAAAAGAAGCCCAAGCCGCCGAAACCGTGGCTTGGGAAGACGGCGCGGCCACGCCACCCCCATACTCGTTTGAACATGGCGCCGAGAGCTACGGGGAGGGGCGGGGCTCGGGCAGTCCCGGCGCGAACACCCGGGGGGAGCGCGACCTCAGGTATGCGCGCGCGCGGGAGAAACGGGCGGAGAGCGGCACGGAGCGCGGAGCCAACCAGCAGCTCCGCCCGAAGCTGCCACCATATAAGGGAAAAACCACCCCCCGCGGTAGGCGCGGCGAGCCGGGGGGGCGGGAGCGGCGCCACCCCTACGGGGAGGAGCGAGCTCGGGGCCGAACAAAACGGCACGGAGCCCCAGAAGTACGCTGGCACTCGTTTTCCGGCTCAGAGACCAGCAACAGCTCCAGCAGCTCAGAGGAGCTGACGGAGGCTAGTGATAGCTCCGATTCAGACGGAACGGAACCGGCACGGCTTGAAACAAAGCCGGGTAAAGCTCTAAGCCGCGCCGAAAAACAACTACAATACGAATCAGCCCAGTTTACTGACTGGGGGAAAATAAAGATAGCTTGTGCTGAATGGTCCCCAGCGGCTGCCATACAAGCCTTCCCAGTACGGCTTACCGGTCCGGAAGGGAACCAACAAAGGGTATATACCCCGATAAACCCAAAGGATATACAGGCAATTGTCAAAGCCATTGCGGAAAAAGGGATCAACTCGGCTATAGTTACTACTTTATTCGATGGTCTTTTTAGCAACGATGACTTGCTTCCCTTTGATATCGAACGGATAGGGCGTATGATATTAGACGGAGCGGGAATGATCGTGTTTAGGCAGGAATGGGAGGATAATTGTAGAAAGCAGCTAGCCCAGGCGTCCGGCACGCGGCAGCCCCTGCATAGATCGAGCTTATCCAGACTGATAGGAAAGCATGATGATATGATCACACCACAGCAGCAAGCTGCACAGATGCAGGCTGAGGAGGTCAGAGCGACCACTCGGGCTGCTAGAGAGGCTATTCGCGCCGCCTCCCGAGTCGTGGCCAAGCCAGCACCGTGGTCCACTGTGAGGCAGGCAGAGAGCGAAAGCTTTACACAGTTCGTAGATCGCCTGCAGGCAGCGATAGACTCCTCCACCCTGCCGGCGGAGGCAAGGGGCCCCGTAGTGGCCGACTGCCTGCGCCAACAGTGCAACTCTGTTACTAAGGATATCTTACGCTCCCTGCCAGCCGGGGCTAGCCTGGCGGACATGATCAGACATGTAGTTAGGGAGGAACACCTGACGCCCATTCAGGCGGCCGTCCACACCCTGACCAATGCCATGGCGTGTTTCAAGTGCGGGGAGGCGGGTCACATCGCGGTGAGCTGCCCCCAGCCGGCACGGCGGCCCGCCGCAGCGCCTCTGCCCCAAACACGCCCGCGGGGATCCTGCTGGGGCTGCGGGAGGAAGGGACATCTGGCTAGGGAATGCAGGTCCCGGGCCCAGGGAAACGGAAAGGGGAGGGGGCCCGCGGGCCGCACCCAGCCTCCTCCCGCTGCGAATATGAGGCGGCCCATCCATGCCAACCCCCAATGGGGCGGGGAGCCCTCGTACCCCATTCTCCCACAGGAAGCAGCCAACTTCATACCCCTGCCAGCGAGTATCACGGCACAGCCTGCGGCGCCTTCGTACCCACCGCCACCGCAAGCAGCGCCTGTGCCACAGGGTCAGCAGGGGGCGCCCCAGAACAGGACAACCCCTGGGTGGCCCTGGCCCTAAAAATAGGGAGGGAACCCCCGAAAATCTGGGGGACATGCCGCCTTTATGACAGTCAGGACCCCCATGTAATAGGGCTTCAGTTTTGGGCAGACACAGGAGCAGACTGCACAATCCTACCCCAAGCCCTGTGGCCCCGACACTGGCCGTACAAGGAAGTCCCCCCAGTGAACGGGGTGGGAGGGCTGTCCCGAGCTTGGAAAAGCACCCAATTGGTAGCTATAACGCTGCATACAAAGAAAGGACCAGAACAAACAGTAGCAATCCACCCCTATATCTTGCAAAACTCCCCACCCCTGATAGGAAGGGACGTTCTCGCCATGCTAGGAGTCAGGATTACAAATTTATGATGAGGGCCACTGCTGTGCACCCACTGCTGCCAATCAAACTGACTTGGAAATCACCAGACCCCGTATGGGTTGAGCAGTGGCCCCTGTCAAAGCCTCGAATGACAGCCTTGCTAGAACTGGTCGACCGCGAGCTACAAAAGGGCCACATCGAACCCTCCACCAGCCCGTGGAACACCCCTGTGTTTGTAATCCCCAAGAGATCAGGAGAAGGCTACCGCCTCGTCCACGACCTGAGGGAAGTAAACAAGACAATTCAGCCCATGGGTCCAGTTCAGACACTACTGCCCGCAAACTCAGCCATCCCCAAAGGGCAGCCGTGCGCAGTGCTGGACATCAAAGACTGTTTCTTTTCAATACCCCTGCATGCCGAGGACAAAGAACGGTTCGCCTTCTCCATCGTGTTCCCGAACGGCGAGCGACCTAACCTCCGCTTCCAATGGAAGGTGCTACCTCAAGGCCTTGTGGACAGCCCGACCATATGCCAGATCACCGTGGACAGGGCACTGATGCCAGTCCGACACTCCCACCCTACTGCGACCATCATTCAGTACATGGACGACATCCTCGTCGCCGCACCATCGGCAGGCCAAGTGGATCACCTAGTGTCCACGATCACGGAAACCCTCCAGGCCAACGGCTTCGAGATCGCGAACACGAAGAAAAAGGAGGGCAAGATCAGGTGGTGTCCACTCAGGTCGATCAAACCTGACCTTAAGAATGAAACTAATGGAAAACTGTGAGTTTTCGTTCGCAGGACACGCTCATGGACCGTCCCCGCGACACACACACACCTGCTCCAGAGAGAGATAACGGACCACCAAGCCACCAGACAGAGCCTGAGCGTCCCACGGCGGTGAGACCCAGACTCACACAGTGTCTCTGTGCAATCCTACTGATGGGGTTTGTGGCCGGGGGGCAAGCCGACCCAGGCCACTACCCTCACCAGCCGTTCAGATGGGTCATGCAACATCTCTCAAGCGACAAGGTGTTCAAAGAGGTCACCACCGCAAACGCTCCATCCTTCGTATTCCACATAGCCGATCTGTTTCCAGGGCAACCGAAAATACGGCCCTCAAGCCCACACATCATACTCATGTACATATCCTATTGGTGCCCAGCGTCCAACCCAGGGAAAAGGTACTGTGACTACCCGGGATGGGGACATTGTGGGTATTGGGGTTGCGAAACCATTGTTACGGATGCCAGACCATGGGCAGACGGGTGGCAACCACAGGAGCCCGACAAATTCTTACAGTTCACCTGGGCACCCTTTGGCTGCGGAGACCACACTGCACAGCCTAGACAACGGGCACGCGTAAGTTATAACATGACTGTCCTACAGCCAGATCACCCTAGTTGGGCCATGGGTAGAACATGGACAGTGGTCCTCAAAGGACCGAGGAGGTGGGTGAATGTGAGAATTATCAGGCTCCAGCCGCCAACGCCTCGACCAGTGGGACCCAACAAAATTATCAGGAATGTGCTGAGAGGGAAAAACACAACCCACCTCAAAACCCTGACCCCAAAAGCCACTGACACCCCGACCAGCCTTGCAGATACCCCCCAGATAGGCCGCATGGCTGAGTCAGACCCAAACCCAATCTTTCGTATGCTAGAAGCTACCTTTTTAACCCTAAACGAAACCAAACCGAACCTAACTAACTCCTGTTGGCTTTGCTATGATATCAAACCCCCTTTTTATGAAGGCATTGCTTTGGACACCCCCTTCGGTTACTCCTCGGCCAGCGCCCCCCACCAGTGCAGATGGGACACTCCCCGCAGAGGAATCACCCTGAGTCAAATCACAGGACAGGGCAGATGTTTTGGGAATGCAACCTTAGCGAAGCAGAAAGGCAACTTCTGCACTAAAGTTGTCAAACCTAACAGAAAAACTAGCAAGTGGGTGATCCCATCTGCGTCTGGGATGTGGGTTTGCCAAAGGTCCGGAGTGAGTCCTTGTGTGTTCCTTGACAAATTCAATGACTCTACTGATTTCTGTGTCCAAGTTCTGATTGTCCCCAGGGTCTTGTACCACTCAGACGAAGAAATATACCATCTTCTCGAAGAACCTAACAGACTCCACAAAAGGGAAATCATCACAGGTATAACTACTATCGCAATGCTGCTCGGCCTGGGAGCAGCTGGCACCGCCACGGGCGTCTCAGCCATCGCAACCCAGCAACACGGACTCTCCCAGCTGCAAATGACCATCGACGAAGACCTGCAGAGGATCGAGAAATCCATCTCCTATCTAGAAAAATCAGTCTCTTCGCTTTCAGAAGTAGTTTTACAAAATAGGCGGGGACTTGACCTTTTGTTTATGCAGCAGGGGGGATTGTGTGCGGCGTTGAAGGAGGAATGCTGCTTTTATGCAGATCATACGGGAGTCGTTAAAGACTCCATGGCAGAACTCCGAGACAGACTGGCTCAGAGAAAGAGAGACAGGGAGACCCAGCAGAGCTGGTTTGAATCCTGGTTCAATCAATCACCTTGGCTCACCACTTTAATTTCTGCCCTGGTAGGTCCACTGGCAATACTGCTTTTGGCTATTACCATAGGACCATGCCTGCTGAACAAACTAGTCTCGTTTGTTCAAGCCCGTCTGGAAAGAGCAAACATTCTGTTCATAGGCCACCAACAAATGCTGTAAACCAAAAAACTGCAAACACAGTCAGTAGCTAAAGCCTTCAGCACCTGCCTTGAAAAATCTACCCTGATCTACTAAACCACCCTTTCCTTAACAAGTTACAAGTCTGTACCTCACTCCAGTGCCTCTACCTACAACTACCTCATTTTGTATGTGATAAGGAGGGGGGAGATGTGGTAGATAGGGACAGGCGGAGCGGAAGATCACCGGGATGTCACGGAAAGATAGACCCCTTCCCCCCTCTCTCTTCCCCACTTATCCATTAACCCCAGGAGTCCCAGAAGAATGTAGCCACACCTGTTCTGGTAAAATTCCACTACCCACTATCCTCTGAGACCCCCAACCCCCCTCTGACGTAGCAAAGACCCCTAAACCTATTTAAACCCACGAGATAGGATAATAAACGCTTTTCAACCGTCTGCCATATTGGTATCTGCGTGTGTTGATTAGCCCGAGTGGCTTGGGCGAGACCAGGCCGCCGTGCTGCCACCTGAACCAGGTCCCTGGTTGTCTTTCATAAAGGCAACACTTAAGTTAATATTTAAAAAGGCTGCGCAGCTCCGTGCAGCTGCAGGCAGCGTGCCTCTGCAGTTTTTAAAACTCGCGAGGCAGCGGCAGACGCGGCAGTGCCGGCTTGGAGGGAGTGGGGGACTCTGCCTGCCCCTGCCCTTCGCAGCGGTGCGCGGCGGCTTCGGTTTCCCCGCGGCGGGAGGGGGAAGCGGAGGGGGCTCCGACCTACCCCGATAGCGGTGGGGGCAGCAGTGGCTCCTGGTGGCGGCGGGGAGCGCGGGCAGCGGGGGGAGCACGGCTCGGGCTTTCCTGCCACACACGGGCAGCGGGGGAGCACGGCTCGGGCTTTCCTGCCACACACGGGCAGCGGGGGAGCATGGCTCGGGCTTTCCTGACACGCGTGGGCAGCACTGGTCACCGCTCGGTCATGTGGCATGTGGAAACTCGTTCCTGCAGGCAGCAGTTTTAAAAACAGCACAAGCTGCTGCTACTACTCTGCAGGGCTGAAATCTAAGTGCTTTTCGCTTCTCAACCACGGTTTTTGGAAATCGGCAGTGAATTTGTTTTGTTTCTGGTCAATATAAAGTTGTGCTGTGCATTTTACGCTTAAAATGAGAGTGGGACAATGAAGAGCTAGATTATGCCAGGCTATAGGAATATGCCAGCGCGCGGCTGTTCCTTATTAAGACAACTGGCTACAAGGTAAGTACGGGGCAGCTGCCACCCCCATACAAGTTCCTCCATCACAAGCACAAGTCTCGGCAGCCCCCCTCCCTCCCCCCCTCCAGATCGGTCTGCATCACCCCTAATGCAGGAATATCAGCTGCAGACACACCGAGACATTCTCAACCTCCCCCCCCCCCCCCCCCCCGCCATCTCACACAACACGGGGACAAACACACATACGCTCCTCACTGAGAAAAAAAGGGGGAAAAAAAACCCAACAAATCTCCTTTCGCCAGTAGAACTCAGTGTAAGATGAGGAGAGAAAACACAGAAGGTAGCGATAATGAAAGGAACAAACCTGATCTATTTAAAAGAGTCCCGGCCTTCCCATACAGGGAAGGTAAAACCACCCAAACAGCATGAAAACCAGAGCTACCTCAAAAGGCCCCAGGGAAAGCCGGCACACACCCAAAAGAAAAACAAACAGGTAAGTGCCCCTGAATGTTTTTACTGTAAAAAGAAAGGACACCTCAAGAGGGATTGTAAGAAACAAATAAAGGATGAAAAGGTCTTTCAAGAAGAATAGAGGTGTCAGGGGCTTTATAACTTGGGGTCACGGACATTGAGAGAGCCCTTGATAAAATTAAAAGTTGGACCCCAAAAACAGGAGCTGGTATTTTTAGTTGATTCTGGAGCAGAAAGAACCACAGTTCAAAGACTGCCCCCTGGATGTGTCAAAGGTAAGGATTTCATGACTGTCATTGGGGCTAACGGGGAGCTCTTTCAAGTCCCCCGTCCTAAGGAATGTAGAAATAGAATCTGATAATAAAATCTGTGTTGGGGATGTTTTATTAGTAGAAGAAACAGAATACAATTTATTGGGAAGGGATTTAATGGTGATATTAGGAATAAGTATAATTGCAAAGGACTCACAACTCATGGTAAGTTTATACAACCTAACTACTGAGGATGAAAAGAAAATTGATCCCAGGGTTTGGCACATTCCGGGGGAAGCTGGAAAATTAGACATAGAACCAATTCACATTGAAATTGAGAGACTAGAAGACCCCATAAGGATAAAACAGTATCCCATCCCCCTAGAGGGAAGGAAGGGATTGAAACCAATAATTGAGGATTTAATAAAAAGAGGCACTTTAGAGCCCTGCATGTCAAGACATAATACACCTATATTGGCAGTTCAAAAATCAGATGGTAATTATCGGCTGGTACAAGACCTAAGAGCAGTAAATCAGAGAACAAAAACCCTGTTTCCCACGGTCTCTAATCCATATACTTTGCTGAATAATGTGTCCCCAGATGACAAGTGGTATAGAGTGATCGACCTAAAGGATGCCTTCTGGACTTGTCCCCTAGTTGAGGGAAGCCGTGATTATTTTGCCTTCCAATGGGAGGACCCGGACACACATAGAAAGCAACAACTAAGATGGACTTCTCTTCCTCAAGGGTTTGTAGACTCACCAAATCTCTTTGGTCAGGCGCTGGAAAAGGTGTTTAGCGAATTTGTGCCAGTCCAGGGAACCAAACTATTGCAATATGTAGATGACTTATTAGTAGCTGGCTCTAAGGAGGACGAAGTAAGGACTGGAACTATAGCTCTGTTAAACTTCCTGGGAGGACGAGGGTTGAAAGTTTCATAGTCTAAATTACAATTCACTGAACCTGAAGTGAAATACTTGGGGCATTGGCTGACAAAGGGGAAAAAGAAACTAGACCCAGACCGGGTGGCAGGGATAATTGCATTGCCCCCTCCCCAGACAAAAAGAGAAGTCAGGCAGTTGCTGGGACTTTTGGGCTTTTGCAGACAATGGATCGAAGGGTACAGTGAAAAGGTAAGGTTTTTATATGACAAATTTACTATGGACAGACTTAAGTGGACTAAAAAGGATGAAAAGAGCTACAGAGGATTAAAAGAAACCCTCATGGCAGCTCCAGTATTAAGTCTCTCTGACCTAAAAAAAAGGCCCTTCCAGCTCTTTGTAGATGTGAGCAACCACACTGCCCACAGAGTTCTGACCCAGGACTGGGCAGGGGCCAAAAAACCAGTTGGATATCTATCCAAACTCCTGGACCCTGTCAGCAGGGGATGGCCCACCTGCTTACAAGCAATTGTGGCAGTGGCAATATTAGTAGAAGAAGCCAAAAAGGTAACATTTGGGGCTTCATTAACCATTTAATCCCCTCACAATGTGAGAAGCATCTTGCAGCAGAAAGCTGACAAGTGGCTGACAGCTGCCAGGCTCCTGAAATATGAAGCTATTTTAATCCATTCCCAGGACCTGGAGCTAAAAACTACCCCAGCACAAAATCCTGCCCGGTTTCTGTTTGGGGCAGTCCAAGGGGATCCTCCCCATGACTGTGCTGAAATGGTAGAATTACAGACCAAAATACGACCCGATTTAGAAGAAGAAGAACTCGAGGAAGGGGAAAAATGGTTTGTGGATGCGTCTGCCAGGGTGATAGACGGGAAAAGAAGTCGGGATATGCAGTCATAGATGGGAGGACGGGAGGGGTGGTAGAATCTGGGCCCCTGAGTGCAGGGTGGTCAGCTCAGGCCTGTGAGCTGTATGCAGTATACAGGGCTTTGCTGGGTCTTGAAGGGAAAAAGGGGACAATTTTCACTGATTCCAAATATGCATTTGGGGTGGTGCACACCTTTGGGAAAATCTGGGAAGAAAGAGGTCTGCTAAACACACGAGGAAAGGGATTGATTCATGAAGAAATAATTAAACAAATCCTAAAAGCCATTAGAGGGCCAGAAGCTATTGCTATAGTCCATGTAAAAGGACACCAAACAGGAAGGCAATTCAGGACTCGGGGAACAATTTAGCAGACAAAGAGGCAAAAAGCTCTGCTTTGCTAAAGGTAAGTGCCCCAGAGGTTGAAAAAGGGGACGCTCAAGAATTCCCCACCACCACCACTCTGAAACAGAGATAGAGGCTTATCGGAAGATCGGGGTACAGTTAGAAGGAGGTAAGTGGAAGTTACCAGATGGGAGGGAATTGTTGTCAAAGGAATACACTAGGAAGATTTTAAAAAGATTACACCAACAAACACACTCGGGGGCCCGAGCTCTGGCAGAGTAATTCCTGAGATTCTTCGGCTGCAAAGGTATATATGAATTGGCTAAACAAGAGGTGCAAGGGGGCATGACTTGCAAAAAGCATAAATTGTGCAAACTCCCAAGGGTTAACGGGGAGTCGTCCAGCAGCTTACCGGCCTTTTGAAAGGATCCAGGTAGATTTCACTGATCTACCCAAGGTCGGGAGACACAAATTCTTATTAGTCATAGTGGCCCACTGGGTAGAAGCTTTCCCAAGCTCCCGGGCTACAGCCCAAACAGTATTAGAAGAAATTATACCGCGCTATGGGTTAGTAAGCTACATTGATTCGGACCAGGGCACACATTTCACATCAAAGATCATCAAGCTATTGGCAGATGCTTTAGGCATATGAATCAAACACTGAAGGCCCAATTAACAAAATTAATGTTAGAAACAAAAATGTCATAGATAAAATGCCTCCTGTTAGCCTTATTAAATATAAGAACTATGCCTCATTCCGATGGGACTTTCACCTTTTGAAATGTTATATGGGATGCCTAATACCCATGGTATACCTGTAGGGCATCCAAAGAGGATGATTTGTTTAGAGGATAAACAAATACAACCATGTCTAGTAGAATTAAATAAGAATCTCGAAGAATTGCGAAAGCAGGGGGTAATTATCCAAAACAGCCCTCTTGGCTTCTCGATACATAAAATACAACCTGGAGACAGGGTGCTTGTGAAAACCTGGTGGGAAGCCCCATTAACGCCTCAATGGGAGGGACCTTTTCTTGTTCTTTTAACTACAGATACTGCTATACGAACTGCAGAAAAGGGGTGGACACACGCATCAAGGGAAAAAAAAAAAATCGATCTCCAGGACCAGGCACCAGAGTGGAAAATTACCTCCCCCTCGGAGATTTGAAGATAACCCTAAAGCGGCCAAGTAAATAACTGAGCACATCTATCAAGCGTTCTATGCCAGAGTGTAACTATTATCCTCTCCTACATTTCCCTTGCAGATACTGTCATAAAGTTTGAACTGTTCATTATTGAATTAAACGAAGTGGGTTGTTTGGGAAGTGTGTTGAGCAGGAGGAAGACCTGACTGGCCGTTTTCTGGTAAATAGCCACAAGGCTAAGATTGTTCTAATTAGATTCAATAATCTAAGTTTTAGGTTTTTTTCTTCTTTTCCTCTCATATCAGAAGGAATTAAGGGGGAAATTACAAACAAAAGCTAAAATTGTTATTGTTGAGTGTCATAGGTCGAACAATGTACCTCACAGTGCAGACTACACCAGTGAGGCATTTTAAACAAAGGTATGCGGCTCGGCCTTAGTATGAAACCACAGACAAAGATTCCTGCTGCCAAGAAGATGGCTCACCCCGCCGCTGGACGCACCCCAGTGGGCGCTGGGAACGGCAGAGGGATCCTAGCAGTGGGATTAGTCTGGGCGAGCCTGAGCCTAGCCTCATGCCTCAGTAACCTCCCCAATCCTGGGAAGGGATAACCTGGTGGCAGATACCCAGAGGAATCACCTCCTACCTCATGGAACTGCAGCAGGGGTAAGCCTAATAAACGTTGTCTTGACACTAACACTCAACAGGGGGTGTGCAAATTCAAAGAGAAATCGAAAACATACCTTGAAATCGGACAGTCAGCTCATAAACTACATCGAAGGAGCACAAGGGAAGTTTCAATTCCAGTTTGTAACAAACCCAATTGTATGGGTTGGGGGAAAGCAGGAATCTGTCTTTGTTGCTTATTTCCAAGCTAAACCAGTATGTTATGATCCGAATAAAATTAGTATATGTGTCATGGGGGGGAAAAACCTACTGGGTGGGAAATAACCTAAAGTATGAAAACAGGGTACCTCTAGAAACTGAGCCAATCATCCTAGACCTCTTAGGGGACCAGGACGACAGGGTTTGTCTACAGTATGATAAGATGTTCTGTTTTACCAAGGACAGAAGAGATGGATCCAGAAAGTAAGATGAAACAGGTAATGCAAGAGGTAAAAAGACAGAAGCTGCCCTAGGAAAAACAAATCAGGTACCAAAAATAATGACACTAGGAGAAGAAATTCCTCACAGCAGGGCGGCTGAGGCCCTAGCAAAATTTGAAAGACGAATAAAGGGTAAAGAACAAAACTATAAAATTTACTAGGAAATTCCAGATGTAATAAATGAAAGGGAATAAAAATAAAGAAATCTTGGGATTCAGTAGAGGTAGAAATGAGGGCGCAAATTAATGGGTTAATATAGAAGGTGGGGGATTTTTATGGGTAATAAACATAATTTGCGCCATTCCTTGTATGGAATATATAATGTTAAATACTTGTTAGATTATACCTCGTTTGTACTAGCCTCCCCCCCCTTCTCCCCTCCGAGACCGGGTGTATGTTGGAAACTAATTTACAAGTAAGAAGATACCGCTCGCCAGGAGATGGGCCATGTCTGGAAAGCTGCGGGAGACCCCAGGCGCTGATCACCGCGTGAACGACCTGAGATGGATATCTTGGAGATCCCTGGACAGATACATGTGAATGCAGCGTTCCCGTAAATTTCATCACGGGATTCAACAACTCCGGACACTGAATTATTAACATATGGACTCTGAATAGAAGAAAGGACTGATTACAAAAATCTTGGCCTCAGGCGGAATTTTCCCTATAAAACTCGCTTGTGCCAGGATGGAGGTGTGTGGGCATGGAGGAAAACCTCTGATGAGGCTGACTCCTTGTTGCACACCCAGGGCCGACCCCGGGCTCGGCTCTGTTCTTTCCTTGTGGCTGGCTAGATAAAATTTGATAATAAAATAAATAATTTATTTTTCATATTAATTTGGCTGGACAAATTTTCATTTATAACAAAGGAGAAAATCCGTTCAGTCTACAGCTAACAAGAAAAAGTCCAGCCAAAAGCCACTCCATTATGTTCAGCCCCACCAATCTTCTTTCTCTAACATCCCAGGGTCCAGTCTGTCTCTCTTCCTCTTTTTTAAGCTGAGGAGAAGCAAAATTTCACAAAGCTTTCATTTCTCCAGGAAGGGTGAGAGAGAGAGAGAGAGAGAGAGAGAGAGACAGTCTGGAGGGGGAATGCAGACATCCCAGATTTCTCCACCCTTCCATCTGCAGGGGGCCAGTCTGATTCCAGCCCCTCCACCCTTCGGCCTACCTCAAGCTGGGCCACATGGGTCCCCTCCCCGCCACCCAGCCATGGGCCAGGCAGGGGAGAGTCCTGCACTGCACCCTGACCAGAACCAAAGAGAGAGAGTTCTCCTGGGAATTCTGCTTTTAACCCCTCTGTGTTCTCAGAGGCATGTCCAGCCTCAATTGGTCACTCCAGGTGTCAATATCCAAATGGAGCTCTTCCTTCAGAGAAGATTCTTTTTCCGTGTCAAACCATGACACCCCCCCACTCACACGGCCATTCTAGGACTGAGATGCAAATAGGGAAACTCATGTTTCGGGGGATATGGGCACCCCTAAGAACTAAACACAGTTGAGGGGCCTGGACAGGTACAATACGCTGGCTGAGGAAGAGGAAAACACATCCCCCAACTGATGTTTGACCTGTCACCATAACCTATGGAGGACAAGACTAGAGTGGGCTGTGGAAAGCAGGAAAAAAGAAGCAAGAATTTCCTGGTGTTACCACGAGAAAAGGAGAGGGGACAGCTGTTGTTGGGACTTCAGCCACAGACTTTGCACCTTCCTCACCCTTCAGCTACCTGGAAACAGCTACAACAGCGGGGGTGAGCTCTGTGTTGGGTCCCCTGCCCAGCTGATCTTTTTAATAAAGAGCTAAACATTAATAAAGCCATAAGCCATGTTCATTTCAATAACTACATGTGGGCACTGCCAGTGGCAGCAGTGGCTGTGCCGGTGCCTGTACCAAGAAATTTCCAGGTTTTGGCTTCAGTGCCAGCAAATTGCTGGATGTAGGCTGTCCTGGAGCAGGGAAATTTCTGAATCTGGGTCCTGGCATCAGGAAATTGCTGGATTTTAGCTTGCTTTGCCAGCAAATTGATGCACTTAGGTTGTCCCAGAACAGGGAAATTGCCAGATGTGGGTACTGGCAATGCCAGCCCACACCAGATCTGGGCAGGGAAGGTGCTGGTAGCAGGAAATTCCAAGATATTGTCTTTCTTTGTCAGCAACTTGATGCACTCAGGCTCTGCTGGCACAGGGAAGTTTCTGCATCTGGGCCCTGGAATTTCCAGCAAACACCAGATCTGGACAGTGCTGGTTCTGGCACCAGGAAATTGCCAGGCACTGGCTTTTGTTGCCAGCAAATTGCTGGACCTGGGCTGTGCCAGCACCAGAAAATAGCCTGATCTGGGCAGTGGTGGTACCAGTAAACACCTGATTTGAGTGCTGCTGGCACCAGGAATTTGCTGAGTTTTGGCTTTCTTTGCCAGAAACTTACTGCACTCAAGCGGTACCAGCACCAGGAAATTTCCAGATCTGGGCACTGATGGTACCAGCAAACACCAGATCTGGGCGGTGCCGGTATTGGCATCAGGGAATTGCCAGATTTTATTTTTCTGTGTCAGCAAATTGCTGGACTTGGGCTGCACTAGCACTGGGAAATTCTGGATCTGGGCACTGGCAGTGACAGCAACCACCAGAGCTCAGGTTCCAGGTGTAGGTAAGAACTGGATTTTGACCTCTTCCCCTTTTCTTCCTCCCTTCCTTCCTTCCTGTTGTCCTGCAGCCAGATAACACCAGATTGGGTGGTGCTGGAACAGGGAAATTTCCAGATATCGGCACTGGTGGTTCTACAAACACCAGATCTGGGCAGGGACAATGCTGGTACAGGGAAATTTTAACTTTCTGTGCCAGAAAATTGTTGCACTTAGGCTGTGCCCGCACTGAGAAATTGCCAGATGTAGGTACTGGCAGTGCTGGCAAACACCAGATCTGGGTGGTGGTAACACCGGTATTTGACAGGTTTTGGCTTTCCTTGCTGGAGAACTGCTGGACTCGGGCTGTACCAGCATTGTGAAGTTTCTGAATCTGGGCCCGGGAATTGCCAGCAAATGCCAGATCTGGGTGGTGCTAGTGCTGGTGGTGGTGCCAGGCACTGACTTTCTTTGCCAGCAAATTGCTGGACTTCCACTGTGCTAGCATTGGGAGATATTTGGATCTGGGCACTGGTTGTGCCAGCAAACACCTGATCTGGGTGCTACTGGCACCAGGTATTTGCCGGGTTTTGGTTTTCTGTGTAGACAAATTGCTGCACTTAGGCTGGCCCGGAAAAGGGAAATTTCTTGATTGTGGCACTGGCAGTGCCAGCGCACACCATATGTGGGTGAGAAGGTGCCGGAGCCAGGAAATTGCCAAATTTCAACTTTCTGTGCCAGCAAATTGCTGGACTGATGCTGTGCAAGGGTCAGAAAAATTCCGGATCTGGGCATTGGTGGTGCTGGCAAATACAACATCTGGGTGGTCCTGGCAACAGGTATTTGCCAGATTTTGACTTCCTGTGCCAGCAAATTGCTGGACTTGGGCTGTGCCAGCACCCAGAATTTTCTGAATCTGGGCTTTGGTGGTGCCAGCAAACACCAGATCTGGGTGGTGCCGGTGCTGGCACCAGGAAATTGCCAGATGTGGGCTTTCTGAACCCGCAAATTACTGAATTTGGGCTGCGCCGGCACTGGGAAATCACCAGATTTGGGCACCGGCAGTGACAGTAAACATCAGATCTGGGCAGTGTTGGTGCCTGAACCAAGAAATTGCTGGGTTTTGGCTTTCTTTGCCAGTAAATTGCTGTGCTGTACCAGCACCGGGGAATTTCCAGATCTGGGCACAGAGGGTGCCAGCAAACACCAGATCTGGGCAGTGCTGGTGCCAGCAGTGGAAAATTGCTAGATATTTGCTTTCTTTGCCAGCAATTTCCAAGTTTCCTTGTGACATTCCTTACCCAGGTAATTCTAAGCCTAGTGGAAGATGGGGATAAGTGAGGTATATTTAAAAAAATATGTTTCCAGGATACTGTCTCTTGTGAAATCTCCTTCAACAGGCAACTCAGCTGGCACAGCCCCTGCCTTTTTTCTTTCCCAGGGAAAAGAAGCGATGTTTGCGCTCAGGGTCCTGGGGAACTGAGCAGGCAGCAAAAAAACTGAGACTGCAAAAAATCAGAACATCGAAGGATAAGTCCCAGACAGGAGCTGACCCACCTCATACTTGTGCTGCCCTGAGAGTCCCAGGGGAGCCCTACAAACTGACATCAGGAACCTGGACTGGTGAGTTTTCTTTCCCAGGGAAAAGAGCTGATGTTTGCGCTCCGAATCCTCTGGACCTTAGCTGGCAGCTGACTGCAAAAAATCGGAACATCGAAGGATAAGTCCCATACAGAAGCTGCCCCTACCTCATACTTGTGCTGCCCTGAGAGTCCCAGGGGAGCGCTACAAACTGACATCAGGACCTGGACTGGTGAGTTTTCTTTCCCAGGAAAAACAGCCGAGGTTTGTGCTCAGGGTCCTGTGGCCCTGAGAGGGCAGCTGACTGCAAAAAATCGGAATATCGAAGGATAAGTCCCAGACAGGAGCTGCCCCCACCTCATACTTGTGCTGCCCTGACAGTCCCAGGGGAGCCCTACAAACTGACATCAGGAACCTGGACTGGTGAGTTTTCTTTCCCAGGACAAACAGCCGATGTTTGCGCTCAGGGTCCTGTGGCCCTGAGCTGGCAGCTGACTGCAAAAATTCTGAACATTGAAGGATAAGTCCGGGACAGGAGCTGCCCCCACCTCATACTTGTGCTGCCCTGACAGTCCGAGCGGAGCCCTACAAACTGACATAAGGAACATGGACTGGTGAGTTTTCTTCCCCAGGTAAAACAGCCGATGTTTTTGCTCAGGGCCCTGTGGGTCTGAGCCGGCAGCTTACTGCAAAAAATCCGAATATCAAAGGATAAGTCGCAGACCGGAGCTGTCTTCACCTCATACTTGTGCTGCCCTGACAGTCCCAGAGGAGCCCTACAAACTGACATCAGGAACCTGGACTGGTGAGTTTTTTTTCCCAGGACA
Organism: Taeniopygia guttata; assembly: GCF_048771995.1. NCBI lineage: Eukaryota > Metazoa > Chordata > Aves > Passeriformes > Estrildidae > Taeniopygia > Taeniopygia guttata. Next base: position 16,360,296 of record NC_133039.1, read on the forward strand.
AACAGCCGATGTTTGCGCTCCGGGTCCTGGGGACCTGAGCGGGCAGCTGACTGCAAAAAATCGGAACATTGAAGGATAAGTCCCAGACAGGAGCTGCCCCCACCTCATACTTGTGCTGCCCTGAGAGTCCCAGGGGAGCGCTAAAAACTGACATCAGGACCTGGACTGGTGAGTTTTCTTTCCCAGGGAAAAGAGCCGATGTTTGCGCTCAGGGTCCTGGGGACCTGAGTGGGCAGCTGACTGCAAAAGATCGGAACATCGATGGATAAGTCCCAGACAGGAGCTGCCCCCACCTCATACTTGTGCTGCCCTGACAGTCCCAGGGGAGCCCTACAAACTGACATCAGGAACCTGGACTGGTGAGTTTTCTTTCCCAGGACAAACAGCCGAGGTTTGTGCTCAGGTTCCTGTGGCCCTGAGAGGGCAGCTGACGGCAAAAAATCGGAACATCGAAGGATAAGTCCCAGACAGGAGCTGCCCCCACCTCATACTTGTGCTGCCCTGAGAGTCCCAGGGGAGCCCTACAAACTGACATCAGGAACCTGGACTGGTGAGTTTTCTTTCCCAGGGAAAAGAGCCGATGTTTGCGCTCAGGGTCCTGGGGACCTGAGTGGGCAGCTGACTGCAAAAGATCGGAACATCGATGGATAAGTCCCAGACAGGAGCTGCCCCCACCTCATACTTGTGCTGCCCTGAGAGTCCCAGGGGAGCGCTACAAACTGACATCAGGACCTGGACTGGTGAGTTTTCTTTCCCAGGACAAACAGCCGAGGTTTGTGCTCAGGTTCCTGTGGCCCTGAGCGGGCGGCTGATTGAAAAAATCCAAACATCGATGGATGGGCCCCATACAGAAGCTTCCTCCACCTCATACTTGTGCTGCCCTGACAGTCCCAGGGGAGCCCTACAAACTGACATCAGGAACCTGGACTGGTGAGTTTTCTTCCCCAGGTAAAACAGCCGATGTTTCTGCTCAGGGTCCTGTGGCCCTGAGCCAGCTGCTGATTGCAAAAAATCCGAACATCGAGGGATAGGTCTCAGACCGGAGCGTCCCCCACCTCATACTTGTGCTGCCCTGACAGTCCCAGGGGAGCCCTACAAACTGACATCAGGAACCTGGACTGGTGAGTTTTCTTTCCCAGGGGAAACAGCCAATGTTTCTGCATAGGGTCTTTTGGCCCTGAGCAGGCATCTGATTGCAAAAAATCCGAACATCGAAGGATAAGTCCCAGACCGGAGCTGCCCCCACCTCATACTTGTGCTGCCCTGACAGTCCCAGAGGAGCCCTACAAACTGACATAAGGAACCTGGACTGGCGAGATTTTTTTCCCAGGGAAAACAACCAATGTTTTTGCCCAGGGCCCTGTGCCCCTTACCAGGGAGCTGACTGCAAAAAATCCAAACATCGATGGATGGGCCCCATACAGTAGCTGCGCCCACCTCATACTTGTGCTGCCCTGACAGTCCCAGAGGAGCCCTACAAACTGACATCAGGAACCTGGACTGGCGAGTTTTCTTTCCCAGGGAAAACAGCCGATGTTTATGCTCTGGGTCCTGTAACCCTGAGCAGGCAGCTGATTGCAAAAAATCCAAACATCGAAGGATGGGCCCCATACAGAAGCTGCCTCCACCTCATACTTGTGCTGCCCTGACAGTCCCAGATAAGCCCTACAAAGTGACATCAGGAACCTGGACTGGTGAGTTTTCTTTCCCAGGGAAAACAGCCGATGTTTCTGCTCAGGGCCCTGTGGCTCTGAGCAGGCAGCTGATTGCAAAAAATCCGAACATCGAGGGATAGGTCTCAGACCGGAGCGTCCCCCACCTCATACTTGTGCTGCCCTGACAGTCCCAGAGGAGCCCTACAAACTGACATCAGGAACCTGGACTGGTGAGTTTTCTTTCCCAGGGAAAAGAGCCAATGTTTGCGCTCAGGGTCCTGGGGACCTGAGCAGGGAGCTGATTGCAAAAAATCCGAACATCGAAGGATGGGACCCATACAGAAGCTGCCTCCACCTCATATTTGTGCTGCCCTGACAGTCCCCGAGGAGCCCTACAAACTGACAGCCCTTTCAGTTCACCTCTGGGATGCTTCTCGCAGGTGCTCCAGGACGACTTTCCTGCGTTTTGACTTGGTCCTGATGCAGGCGAATCTGGAGAATTCTTGTCCGTACCCTGAATTTACGAGTTGCAGAGATCTCGATGGCAGCTACAGAAAACATGGCTGTGCTGAATTGCTCGGGAAGCAAGGACATAGACAGCGCCTTGTGTTTGGGAGTGAGCAGCTGCTGTTTTTTTGCAGTTGACTTCGCTGTGCACTGAATGTCAGGTGGAGCTGTGCACTCTTCTACAACGCGCAGGGCAGCAGAAAACAGAGAGCACAGATGTCTGACAGAAGTTTGAAGCTTGCCTAGGAAAGAGTAGTGTTTTTGGAGGGTTCAGCAAATATATGTTTCTGGGCAAGGGCGGGATGCGTGCACTGTGCTGGCAAGCTCTCTCCCGTCGAGACACGCGGGAAAAGCTTTTCGCTATGATGCACTCCGCTAGAGACGCAGTCTTCGGCTCTCCCCAGCTGTACGCAGGGAAGCGGCGGTTGCCGGCGTCCTTCTGCCGAAGCCGCGCTTTACAGCCTACAAGTGCGGTTCACGTCAGCGGTGCACCTAGTAGCCGCTTCTTCGCCTCCGGCAGCCGGGGAGAGCGGTTGGCTTCTGAGAGGCGAAGAACGAAACCGGCTTGTGTGCGCTGCCTTGGCACTGCTAGAAGACGGTGGCTGCAGCTGCCAGCCCTTTCAGGTCACCTCTGGCATGCTTCTGGCAGGTGCTCCAGGACGACTTTCCTGGGTTTTGACTTGGTCCTGATGCAGACGAAACTGGACAATTCTTGTTCGTGCCCTGAGCTACCGAGATGCAGAGAAGAAGGGCTTGCGTTGAGTTGCTCGGGTAGCAAGGACATAGACAGCGCCTTGTGTTTGGGAGTGAGCAGCTGCTGGTTTTTTGCAGTCGACTTCGCTGTGCACTGAATGTCAGGGGGAGCTGTGCACTCTTCTACAACGCGCAGGGCAGCAGAAAACAGAGAACACAGATGTCTGACAGCAGTTTGAAGCTTGCCTAGGAAAGAGTAGTGTTTTTGGAAGGTTCAGCAAATATATGTTTCTGGGCAAGGGCGGGATGCGTGCACTGTGCTGGCAAGCTCTCTCCCGTCGAGACACGCTGGAAAAGCTTTTCGCTATGATGCAGTCCGCTAGAGACGCAGACTTCGGCTCTCCCCAGCTGTACGCAGGGAAGCGGCGGTTGCCGGCGTGTTTCTGCCGAAGCCGCGCTTTGCAGCCTACAAGTGCGGTTCACGTCAGCGGTGCACCTAGTAGCCGCTTCTTCGCCTCCGGCAGCCGAGGAGTGCGGTTGGCTTCTGAGAGGCGAAGAACGAAACCGGCTTGTGTGCGCAGCCTTGGCACTGCTAGAAGACGGTGGCTGCAGCTGCCAGCCCTTTCAGTTCACTTCTGGGATGCTTCTGGCAGGTGCTCCAGGACGACTTTCCTGGGTTTTGACTTGGTCCTGATGCAGACGAATCTGGAAAATTCTTGTTCGTGCCCTGAGCTTCCTAGATGCAGAGAAGAAGGGCTGCGTTGAGTTGCTCGGGTAGCAAGGATATAGACAGCGCCTTGCGTTTGGGAGTGAGCAGCTGCTGGTTTTTTGCAGTTGACTTCGCTGTGCACAGAATGTCAGGGGGAGCTGTGTACTCTTCTACAACGCGCAGGGCAGCAGAAAACAGAGAGCACGCACGTCTGACAGCAGTTTGAAGCTTGCGTAGGAAAGAGCAGTGTTTTTGGAGTGTTCAGCAAATATATGTTTCTGGGCAAGGGCGGGATGCGTGCACTGTGCTGGCAAGCTTTCTCCCTGCGAGACACGCTGGAAAAGCTTTTCGCTATGATGCAGTCCGCTAGAGACGCAGACTTCGGCTCTCCGCAGCTGTCCGCAGGGAAGCGGCGGTTGCCGGCTTCTTTCTGCCGAAACCGCGCTTTGCAGCCTACAAGTGCGGTTCACGTCAGCGGTGCACCTAGTAGCCGCTTCTTCGCCTCCGGCAGACGGGGAGTGCGGTTGGCTTCTGAGAGGCGAAGAACGAAACCGGCTTGTGTGCGCAGCCTTGGTACTGTTAGAGGACGGTGGCTGCAGCTGCCAGCCCTTTCAGGTCACCTCTGGCATGCTTCTGGCAGGTGCTCCAGGACGACTTTCCTGGGTTTCGACTTGGTCCTGATGCAGACGAATCTGGAGAATTCTTGTTCGTACCCTGAGTTTACGAGTTGCAGAGATATCGATGGCAGCTACAGAAAAGAAGGGCTGTGCTGAGTTGCAGGGAAGCAAGGACATTAACAGCGCTTAGTGTTTGGGAGTGAGCAGCTGCTGGTTTTTTGCAATTGACTTCGCTGTGCACTGAATGTCAGGTGGAGCTGTGCACTCTTTTACAACTAGCAGGGCAGCAGAAAACAGAGAGCACGCACGTCTGACAGCAGTTTGAAGCTTGCCTAGGAAAGAGCAGTGTTTTTGGAGTGTTCAGCAAATATATGTTTCTGGGCAAGGGCGGGATGCGTGCACTGTGCTGGCAAGCTTTCTCCCTGCGAGACACGCTGGAAAAGCTTTTCGCCATGATGCAGTCCGCTAGAGACGCAGTCTTCGGCTCTCCGCAGCTGTCCGCAGGGAAGCGGCGGTTGCCGGCTTCTTTCTGCCGAAACCGCGCTTTGCAGCCTACAAGTGCGGTTCACGTCAGCGGTGCACCTAGTAGCCGCTTCTTCGCCTCCAGCAGCCGGGGTGTGCGGTTGGCTTCTGAGAGGCGAAGAACGAAACCGGCTTGTGTGCGCTGCCTTGGCACTGCTAGAGGACGGTGGCTGCAGCTGCCAGCCCTTTCAGGTCACCTCTGGCATGCTTCTGGCAGGTGCTCCAGGACGACTTTCCTGGGTTTTGACTTGGTCCTGATGCAGACGAATCTGGAGAATTCTTGTTCGTGCCCTGAGCTCCTGAGATGCAGAGAAGAAGGGCTGCGCTGAGTTGCTCGGGAAGCAAGGACATAGACAGCGTCTTGCGTTTGGGAGTGAGCAGCTGCTGGTTTTTTGCAATTGACTTCGCTGTGCACTGAATGCCAGGGTGAGCTGTGCACACTTCTACAACCAGCAGGGCAGCAGAAAACAGAGAGCACAGATGTCTTAGAGCAGTTTGAAGCTTGCCTAGGAAAGAGCAGTGTTTTCGGAGTGTTCAGCAGATCCATGTTTCTGGGCGAGGGCGGGATGCGTGCTCTGTCCTGGCAAGCTCTCTCCCGGCGAGACACGCTGGAAAAGCTTTTCGCTATGATGCAGTCCGCTAGAGACGCAGACAACGGCTCTCGGCAGCTGTCCGCAGGGAAGCGGCGGTTGCCGGCGTCTTTCTGCCGAAGCCGCGCTTTGCAGCCTACAAGTGCGGTTCACGCCAGCGGTGCACCTAGTAGCCGCTTTCTTCGCCTCCGGCAGCCGGAGAGAGCGGTTGGCTTCTGAGAGGCGAAGAACGAAACCGGCTTGTGTGCGCAGCCTTGGCACTGCTAGAAGACGGTGGCTGCAGCTGCCAGCCCTTTCAATTCACCGCTGGCATGCTTCTGGCAGGTGCTCCAGGACGACTTTCCTGGGTTTTGACTTGGTCCTGATGCAGACGAATCTGGAAAATTCTTGTTCGTGCCCTGAGCTTCCGAGATGCAGAGAAGAAGGGCTGCGTTGAGTTGCTCGGGTAGCAAGGATATAGACAGCGCCTTGCGTTTGGGAGTGAGCAGCTGCTGGTTTTTTGCAGTTGACTTCGCTGTGCACTGAATGTCAGGTGGAGCTGTGCACTCTTCTACAACGAGCAGGGCAGCAGAAAACAGAGAGCACAGATGTCTTAGAGCAGTTTGAAGCTTGCCTAGGAAAGAGCAGTGTTTTCGGAGTGTTCAGCAGATCCATGTTTCTGGGCAAGGGCGGGATGCGTGCACTGTGCCGGCAAGCTTTCTCCCTGCGAGACACGCTGGAAAAGCTTTTCGCCATGATGCAATCCGCTAGAGACGCAGACTCGGGCTCTTCGCAGCTGTCCGCAGGGAAGCGGCGGTTGCCGGCGTGTTTCTGCCGAAGCCGCGCTTTGCAGCCTACAAGTGCGGTTCACGTCAGCGGCGCACCTAGCAGCCGCTTCTTCGCCTCCGGCAGCCGGGGAGTGCGGTTGGCTTCTGAGAGGCGAAGAACGAAACCGGCTTGTGTGCGCAGCCTTGGCACTGCTAGAGGACGGTGGTTGCAGCTGCCAGCCCTTTCAGTTCACCTCTGGGATGCTTCTGGCAGTTGTTCCCGGACGACTTTCCTGCGTTTTGACTTGGTCCTGATGCAGAGGAATCTGGTGAATTCTTGTTCGTACCCTGAGCTTCCGAGTTGCGGAGCACTCGATGGCAGCTGCAGAAAAGAAGGGCTGTGCTGAGTTGCAGGGAAGCAAGGACATAGACAGCTCCTTGTGTTTGGGAGTGAGCAGCTGCTGTTTTTTTGCAGTTGACTTTCTGTGCACTGAATGTCAGGTGGAGCTGTGCACTCTTTTACAACGCGCAGGGCAGCAGAAAACAGAGAGCACGGACGTCTTACAGCAGTTTGAAGCTTGCCTAGGAAAGAGCAGTGTTTTTGGAGTGTTCCGAAAATATAAGTTTCTGGGCAAGGGCGGGATGCGTGCAGTGTGCTGGCAAGCTCTCTCCCTGCGAGACACGCTGGAAAAGCTTTTCGCTATGATGCAGTCCGCTAGAGACGCAGTCTTCGGCTCTCCCCAGCTGTACGCAGGGAAGCGGCGGTTGCCGGCGTCTTTCTGCCGAAGCCGCGCTTTGCAGCCTACAAGTGCGGTTCACGTCAGCGGTGCACCTAGTAGCCGCTTCTTCGCCTCCGGCAGCCGTGGAGTGCGGTTGGCTTCTGAGAGGCGAAGAACGAAACCGGCTTGTGTGCGCAGCCTTGGCACTGCTAGAAGACGGTGGCTGCAGCTGCCAGCCCTTTCAATTCACCGCTGGCATGCTTCTGGCAGGTGCTCCAGGACGACTTTCCTGGGTTTTGACTTGGTCCTGATGCAGACGAATCTGGAAAATTCTTGTTCGTGCCCTGAGCTTCCGAGATGCAGAGAAGAAGGGCTGCGTTGAGTTGCTCGGGTAGCAAGGACATAGACAGCGCCTTGCGTTTGGGAGTGAGCAGCTGCTGGTTTTTTGCAATTGACTTCGCTGTGCACTGAATGCCAGGGTGAGCTGTGCACACTTTTACAACCAGCAGGGCAGCAGAAAACAGAGAGCACGCACGTCTGACAGCAGTTTGAAGCTTGCGTAGGAAAGAGCAGTGTTTTTGGAGTGTTCAGCAAATATATGTTTCTGGGCGAGGGCGGGATGCGTGCTCTGTCCTGGCAAGCTCTCTCCCGGCGAGACACGCTGGAAAAGCTTTTCGCTATGATGCAGTCCGCATGAGACGCAGACAACGGCTCTCGGCAGCTGTCCGCAGGGAAGCGGCGGTTGCCGGCTTCTTTCTGCCGAAACCGCGCTTTGCAGCCTACAAGTGCGGTTCACGTCAGCGGTGCACCTAGTAGCCGCTTCTTCGCCTCCAGCAGCCGGGGAGTGCGGTTGGCTTCTGAGAGGCGAAGAACGAAACCGGCTTGTGTGCGCAGCCTTGGCACTGCTAGAGGACGGTGGCTGCAGCTGCCAGCCCTTTCAGGTCACCTCTGGCATGCTTCTGGCAGGTGCTCCAGGACGACTTTCCTGGGTTTTGACTTGGTCCTGATGCAGACGAATCTGGAGAATTCTTGTTCGTGCCCTGAGCTCCTGAGATGCAGAGAAGAAGGGCTGCGCTGAGTTGCTCGGGAAGCAAGGACATAGACAGCGCCTTGTGTTTGGGAGTGAGCAGCTGCTGGTTTTTTGCAGTTGACTTCGCTGTGCACTGAATGTCAGGGGGAGCTGTGCACTCTTTTACAACGAGCAGGGCAGCAGAAAACAGAGAGCACGGACGTCTTACAGCAGTTTGAAGCTTGCCTAGGAAAGAGCAGTGTTTTTGGAGTGTTCAGAAAATACAAGTTTCTGGGCAAGGGCGGGATGCGTGCAGTGTGCTGGCAAGCTCTCTCCCTGCGAGACACGCTGGAAAAGCTTTTCGCTATGATGCAGTCCGCTAGAGACGCAGTCTTCGGCTCTCCCCAGCTGTACGCAGGGAAGCGGCGGTTGCCGGCGTCCTTCTGCCGAAGCCGCGCTTTGCAGCCTACAAGTGCGGTTCACGTCAGCGGTGCACCTAGTAGCCGCTTCTTCACCTCCGGCAGCCGGGGAGTGCGGTTGGCTTCTGAGAGGCGAAGAACGAAACCGGCTTGTGTGCGCAGCCTTGGCACTGCTAGAAGACGGTGGCTGCAGCTGCCAGCCCTTTCAATTCACCGCTGGCATGCTTCTGGCAGGTGCTCCAGGACGACTTTCCTGGGTTTTGACTTGGTCCTGATGCAGACGAATCTGGAAAATTCTTGTTCGTGCCCTGAGCTTCCGAGATGCAGAGAAGAAGGGCTGCGTTGAGTTGCTCGGGTAGCAAGGATATAGACAGCGCCTTGCGTTTGGGAGTGAGCAGCTGCTGGTTTTTTGCAGTTGACTTCGCTGTGCACTGAATGTCAGGTGGAGCTGTGCACTCTTCTACAACGAGCAGGGCAGCAGAAAACAGAGAGCACAGATGTCTTAGAGCAGTTTGAAGCTTGCCTAGGAAAGAGCAGTGTTTTCGGAGTGTTCAGCAGATCCATGTTTCTGGGCAAGGGCGGGATGCGTGCACTGTGCCGGCAAGCTTTCTCCCTGCGAGACACGCTGGAAAAGCTTTTCGCCATGATGCAATCCGCTAGAGACGCAGACTCGGGCTCTTCGCAGCTGTCCGCAGGGAAGCGGCGGTTGCCGGCGTGTTTCTGCCGAAGCCGCGCTTTGCAGCCTACAAGTGCGGTTCACGTCAGCGGCGCACCTAGCAGCCGCTTCTTCGCCTCCGGCAGCCGGGGAGTGCGGTTGGCTTCTGAGAGGCGAAGAACAAAACCGGCTTGTGTGCGCAGCCTTGGCACTGCTAGAGGACGGTGGTTGCAGCTGCCAGCCCTTTCAGTTCACCTCTGGGATGCTTCTGGCAGTTGTTCCCGGACGACTTTCCTGCGTTTTGACTTGGTCCTGATGCAGAGGAATCTGGTGAATTCTTGTTCGTACCCTGAGCTTCCGAGTTGCGGAGCACTCGATGGCAGCTGCAGAAAAGAAGGGCTGTGCTGAGTTGCAGGGAAGCAAGGACATAGACAGCTCCTTGTGTTTGGGAGTGAGCAGCTGCTGTTTTTTTGCAGTTGACTTTCTGTGCACTGAATGTCAGGTGGAGCTGTGCACTCTTTTACAACGCGCAGGGCAGCAGAAAACAGAGAGCACGGACGTCTTACAGCAGTTTGAAGCTTGCCTAGGAAAGAGCAGTGTTTTTGGAGTGTTCCGAAAATATAAGTTTCTGGGCAAGGGCGGGATGCGTGCAGTGTGCTGGCAAGCTCTCTCCCTGCGAGACACGCTGGAAAAGCTTTTCGCTATGATGCAGTCCGCTAGAGACGCAGTCTTCGGCTCTCCCCAGCTGTACGCAGGGAAGCGGCGGTTGCCGGCGTCCTTCTGCCGAAGCCGCGCTTTGCAGCCTACAAGTGCGGTTCACGTCAGCGGTGCACCTAGTAGCCGCTTCTTCGCCTCCGGCAGCCGGGGAGTGCGGTTGGCTTCTGAGAGGCGAAGAACGAAACCGGCTTGTGTGCGCAGCCTTGGCACTGCTAGAAGACGGTGGCTGCAGCTGCCAGCCCTTTCAATTCACCGCTGGCATGCTTCTGGCAGGTGCTCCAGGACGACTTTCCTGGGTTTTGACTTGGTCCTGATGCAGACGAATCTGGAAAATTCTTGTTCGTGCCCTGAGCTTCCGAGATGCAGAGAAGAAGGGCTGCGTTGAGTTGCTCGGGTAGCAAGGACATAGACAGCGCCTTGCGTTTGGGAGTGAGCAGCTGCTGGTTTTTTGCAATTGACTTCGCTGTGCACTGAATGCCAGGGTGAGCTGTGCACACTTTTACAACCAGCAGGGCAGCAGAAAACAGAGAGCACGCACGTCTGACAGCAGTTTGAAGCTTGCATAGGAAAGAGCAGTGTTTTTGGAGTGTTCAGCAAATATATGTTTCTGGGCAAGGGCGGGATGCGTGCACTGTGCTGGCAAGCTTTCTCCCTGCGAGACACGCTGGAAAAGCTTTTCGCCATGATGCAGTCCGCTAGAGACGCAGTCTTCGGCTCTCCGCAGCTGTCCGCAGGGAAGCGGCGGTTGCCGGCTTCTTTCTGCCGAAACCGCGCTTTGCAGCCTACAAGTGCGGTTCACGTCAGCGGTGCACCTAGTAGCCGCTTCTTCGCCTCCAGCAGCCGGGGAGTGCGGTTGGCTTCTGAGAGGCGAAGAACGAAACCGGCTTGTGTGCGCTGCCTTGGCACTGCTAGAGGACGGTGGCTGCAGCTGCCAGCCCTTTCAGGTCACCTCTGGCATGCTTCTGGCAGGTGCTCCAGGACGACTTTCCTGGGTTTTGACTTGGTCCTGATGCAGACGAATCTGGAGAATTCTTGTTCGTGCCCTGAGCTCCTGAGATGCAGAGAAGAAGGGCTGCGCTGAGTTGCTCGGGAAGCAAGGACATAGACAGCGTCTTGTGTTTGGGAGTGAGCAGCTGCTGGTTTTTTGCAGTTGACTTCGCTGTGCACTGAATGTCAGGTGGAGCTGTGCACTCTTCTACAACGAGCAGGGCAGCAGAAAACAGAGAGCACAGATGTCTTAGAGCAGTTTGAAGCTTGCCTAGGAAAGAGCAGTGTTTTCGGAGTGTTCAGCAGATCCATGTTTCTGGGCAAGGGCGGGATGCGTGCACTGTGCCGGCAAGCTTTCTCCCTGCGAGACACGCTGGAAAAGCTTTCCGCCATGATGCAATCCGCTAGAGACGCAGACTCGGGCTCTTCGCAGCTGTCCGCAGGGAAGCGGCGGTTGCCGGCGTGTTTCTGCCGAAGCCGCGCTTTGCAGCCTACAAGTGCGGTTCACGTCAGCGGCGCACCTAGCAGCCGCTTCTTCGCCTCCGGCAGCCGGGGAGTGCGGTTGGCTTCTGAGAGGCGAAGAACAAAACCGGCTTGTGTGCGCAGCCTTGGCACTGCTAGAGGACGGTGGTTGCAGCTGCCAGCCCTTTCAGTTCACCTCTGGGATGCTTCTGGCAGTTGTTCCCGGACGACTTTCCTGCGTTTTGACTTGGTCCTGATGCAGAGGAATCTGGTGAATTCTTGTTCGTACCCTGAGCTTCCGAGTTGCGGAGCACTCGATGGCAGCTGCAGAAAAGAAGGGCTGTGCTGAGTTGCAGGGAAGCAAGGACATAGACAGCTCCTTGTGTTTGGGAGTGAGCAGCTGCTGTTTTTTTGCAGTTGACTTCGCTGTGCACTGAATGTCAGGTGGAGCTGTGCACTCTTCTACAACGCGCAGGGCAGCAGAAAACAGAGAACACAGATGTCTGACAGCACTTTGAAGCTTGCCTAGGAAAGATTAGTGTTTTTGGAAGGTTCAGCAAATATATGTTTCTGGGCAAGGGCGGGATGCGTGCACTGTGCTGGCAAGCTTTCTCCCTGCGAGACACGCTGGAAAAGCTTTTCGCTATGATGCAGTCCGCTAGAGACGCAGACTTCGGCTCTCCGCAGCTGTCCGCAGGGAAGCGGCGGTTGCCGGCTTCTTTCTGCCGAAACCGCGCTTTGCAGCCTACAAGTGCGGTTCACGTCAGCGGTGCACCTAGTAGCCGCTTCTTCGCCTCCGGCAGACGGGGAGTGCGGTTGGCTTCTGAGAGGCGAAGAACGAAACCGGCTTGTGTGCGCAGCCTTGGTACTGTTAGAGGACGGTGGCTGCAGCTGCCAGCCCTTTCAGGTCACCTCTGGCATGCTTCTGGCAGGTGCTCCAGGACGACTTTCCTGGGTTTCGACTTGGTCCTGATGCAGACGAATCTGGAGAATTCTTGTTCGTACCCTGAGTTTACGAGTTGCAGAGATATCGATGGCAGCTACAGAAAAGAAGGGCTGTGCTGAGTTGCAGGGAAGCAAGGACATTAACAGCGCTTAGTGTTTGGGAGTGAGCAGCTGCTGGTTTTTTGCAATTGACTTCGCTGTGCACTGAATGTCAGGTGGAGCTGTGCACTCTTTTACAACTAGCAGGGCAGCAGAAAACAGAGAGCACGCACGTCTGACAGCAGTTTGAAGCTTGCCTAGGAAAGAGCAGTGTTTTTGGAGTGTTCAGCAAATATATGTTTCTGGGCAAGGGCGGGATGCGTGCACTGTGCTGGCAAGCTTTCTCCCTGCGAGACACGCTGGAAAAGCTTTTCGCCATGATGCAGTCCGCTAGAGACGCAGTCTTCGGCTCTCCGCAGCTGTCCGCAGGGAAGCGGCGGTTGCCGGCTTCTTTCTGCCGAAACCGCGCTTTGCAGCCTACAAGTGCGGTTCACGTCAGCGGTGCACCTAGTAGCCGCTTCTTCGCCTCCAGCAGCCGGGGTGTGCGGTTGGCTTCTGAGAGGCGAAGAACGAAACCGGCTTGTGTGCGCTGCCTTGGCACTGCTAGAGGACGGTGGCTGCAGCTGCCAGCCCTTTCAGGTCACCTCTGGCATGCTTCTGGCAGGTGCTCCAGGACGACTTTCCTGGGTTTTGACTTGGTCCTGATGCAGACGAATCTGGAGAATTCTTGTTCGTGCCCTGAGCTCCTGAGATGCAGAGAAGAAGGGCTGCGCTGAGTTGCTCGGGAAGCAAGGACATAGACAGCGTCTTGCGTTTGGGAGTGAGCAGCTGCTGGTTTTTTGCAATTGACTTCGCTGTGCACTGAATGCCAGGGTGAGCTGTGCACACTTCTACAACCAGCAGGGCAGCAGAAAACAGAGAGCACAGATGTCTTAGAGCAGTTTGAAGCTTGCCTAGGAAAGAGCAGTGTTTTCGGAGTGTTCAGCAGATCCATGTTTCTGGGCGAGGGCGGGATGCGTGCTCTGTCCTGGCAAGCTCTCTCCCGGCGAGACACGCTGGAAAAGCTTTTCGCTATGATGCAGTCCGCTAGAGACGCAGACAACGGCTCTCGGCAGCTGTCCGCAGGGAAGCGGCGGTTGCCGGCGTCTTTCTGCCGAAGCCGCGCTTTGCAGCCTACAAGTGCGGTTCACGCCAGCGGTGCACCTAGTAGCCGCTTTCTTCGCCTCCGGCAGCCGGAGAGAGCGGTTGGCTTCTGAGAGGCGAAGAACGAAACCGGCTTGTGTGCGCAGCCTTGGCACTGCTAGAAGACGGTGGCTGCAGCTGCCAGCCCTTTCAATTCACCGCTGGCATGCTTCTGGCAGGTGCTCCAGGACGACTTTCCTGGGTTTTGACTTGGTCCTGATGCAGACGAATCTGGAAAATTCTTGTTCGTGCCCTGAGCTTCCGAGATGCAGAGAAGAAGGGCTGCGTTGAGTTGCTCGGGTAGCAAGGATATAGACAGCGCCTTGCGTTTGGGAGTGAGCAGCTGCTGGTTTTTTGCAGTTGACTTCGCTGTGCACTGAATGTCAGGTGGAGCTGTGCACTCTTCTACAACGAGCAGGGCAGCAGAAAACAGAGAGCACAGATGTCTTAGAGCAGTTTGAAGCTTGCCTAGGAAAGAGCAGTGTTTTCGGAGTGTTCAGCAGATCCATGTTTCTGGGCAAGGGCGGGATGCGTGCACTGTGCCGGCAAGCTTTCTCCCTGCGAGACACGCTGGAAAAGCTTTTCGCCATGATGCAATCCGCTAGAGACGCAGACTCGGGCTCTTCGCAGCTGTCCGCAGGGAAGCGGCGGTTGCCGGCGTGTTTCTGCCGAAGCCGCGCTTTGCAGCCTACAAGTGCGGTTCACGTCAGCGGCGCACCTAGCAGCCGCTTCTTCGCCTCCGGCAGCCGGGGAGTGCGGTTGGCTTCTGAGAGGCGAAGAACGAAACCGGCTTGTGTGCGCAGCCTTGGCACTGCTAGAGGACGGTGGTTGCAGCTGCCAGCCCTTTCAGTTCACCTCTGGGATGCTTCTGGCAGTTGTTCCCGGACGACTTTCCTGCGTTTTGACTTGGTCCTGATGCAGAGGAATCTGGTGAATTCTTGTTCGTACCCTGAGCTTCCGAGTTGCGGAGCACTCGATGGCAGCTGCAGAAAAGAAGGGCTGTGCTGAGTTGCAGGGAAGCAAGGACATAGACAGCTCCTTGTGTTTGGGAGTGAGCAGCTGCTGTTTTTTTGCAGTTGACTTTCTGTGCACTGAATGTCAGGTGGAGCTGTGCACTCTTTTACAACGCGCAGGGCAGCAGAAAACAGAGAGCACGGACGTCTTACAGCAGTTTGAAGCTTGCCTAGGAAAGAGCAGTGTTTTTGGAGTGTTCCGAAAATATAAGTTTCTGGGCAAGGGCGGGATGCGTGCAGTGTGCTGGCAAGCTCTCTCCCTGCGAGACACGCTGGAAAAGCTTTTCGCTATGATGCAGTCCGCTAGAGACGCAGTCTTCGGCTCTCCCCAGCTGTACGCAGGGAAGCGGCGGTTGCCGGCGTCTTTCTGCCGAAGCCGCGCTTTGCAGCCTACAAGTGCGGTTCACGTCAGCGGTGCACCTAGTAGCCGCTTCTTCGCCTCCGGCAGCCGTGGAGTGCGGTTGGCTTCTGAGAGGCGAAGAACGAAACCGGCTTGTGTGCGCAGCCTTGGCACTGCTAGAAGACGGTGGCTGCAGCTGCCAGCCCTTTCAATTCACCGCTGGCATGCTTCTGGCAGGTGCTCCAGGACGACTTTCCTGGGTTTTGACTTGGTCCTGATGCAGACGAATCTGGAAAATTCTTGTTCGTGCCCTGAGCTTCCGAGATGCAGAGAAGAAGGGCTGCGTTGAGTTGCTCGGGTAGCAAGGACATAGACAGCGCCTTGCGTTTGGGAGTGAGCAGCTGCTGGTTTTTTGCAATTGACTTCGCTGTGCACTGAATGCCAGGGTGAGCTGTGCACACTTTTACAACCAGCAGGGCAGCAGAAAACAGAGAGCACGCACGTCTGACAGCAGTTTGAAGCTTGCGTAGGAAAGAGCAGTGTTTTTGGAGTGTTCAGCAAATATATGTTTCTGGGCGAGGGCGGGATGCGTGCTCTGTCCTGGCAAGCTCTCTCCCGGCGAGACACGCTGGAAAAGCTTTTCGCTATGATGCAGTCCGCATGAGACGCAGACAACGGCTCTCGGCAGCTGTCCGCAGGGAAGCGGCGGTTGCCGGCTTCTTTCTGCCGAAACCGCGCTTTGCAGCCTACAAGTGCGGTTCACGTCAGCGGTGCACCTAGTAGCCGCTTCTTCGCCTCCAGCAGCCGGGGAGTGCGGTTGGCTTCTGAGAGGCGAAGAACGAAACCGGCTTGTGTGCGCAGCCTTGGCACTGCTAGAGGACGGTGGCTGCAGCTGCCAGCCCTTTCAGGTCACCTCTGGCATGCTTCTGGCAGGTGCTCCAGGACGACTTTCCTGGGTTTTGACTTGGTCCTGATGCAGACGAATCTGGAGAATTCTTGTTCGTGCCCTGAGCTCCTGAGATGCAGAGAAGAAGGGCTGCGCTGAGTTGCTCGGGAAGCAAGGACATAGACAGCGCCTTGTGTTTGGGAGTGAGCAGCTGCTGGTTTTTTGCAGTTGACTTCGCTGTGCACTGAATGTCAGGGGGAGCTGTGCACTCTTTTACAACGAGCAGGGCAGCAGAAAACAGAGAGCACGGACGTCTTACAGCAGTTTGAAGCTTGCCTAGGAAAGAGCAGTGTTTTTGGAGTGTTCAGAAAATACAAGTTTCTGGGCAAGGGCGGGATGCGTGCAGTGTGCTGGCAAGCTCTCTCCCTGCGAGACACGCTGGAAAAGCTTTTCGCTATGATGCAGTCCGCTAGAGACGCAGTCTTCGGCTCTCCCCAGCTGTACGCAGGGAAGCGGCGGTTGCCGGCGTCCTTCTGCCGAAGCCGCGCTTTGCAGCCTACAAGTGCGGTTCACGTCAGCGGTGCACCTAGTAGCCGCTTCTTCACCTCCGGCAGCCGGGGAGTGCGGTTGGCTTCTGAGAGGCGAAGAACGAAACCGGCTTGTGTGCGCAGCCTTGGCACTGCTAGAAGACGGTGGCTGCAGCTGCCAGCCCTTTCAATTCACCGCTGGCATGCTTCTGGCAGGTGCTCCAGGACGACTTTCCTGGGTTTTGACTTGGTCCTGATGCAGACGAATCTGGAAAATTCTTGTTCGTGCCCTGAGCTTCCGAGATGCAGAGAAGAAGGGCTGCGTTGAGTTGCTCGGGTAGCAAGGATATAGACAGCGCCTTGCGTTTGGGAGTGAGCAGCTGCTGGTTTTTTGCAGTTGACTTCGCTGTGCACTGAATGTCAGGTGGAGCTGTGCACTCTTCTACAACGAGCAGGGCAGCAGAAAACAGAGAGCACAGATGTCTTAGAGCAGTTTGAAGCTTGCCTAGGAAAGAGCAGTGTTTTCGGAGTGTTCAGCAGATCCATGTTTCTGGGCAAGGGCGGGATGCGTGCACTGTGCCGGCAAGCTTTCTCCCTGCGAGACACGCTGGAAAAGCTTTTCGCCATGATGCAATCCGCTAGAGACGCAGACTCGGGCTCTTCGCAGCTGTCCGCAGGGAAGCGGCGGTTGCCGGCGTGTTTCTGCCGAAGCCGCGCTTTGCAGCCTACAAGTGCGGTTCACGTCAGCGGCGCACCTAGCAGCCGCTTCTTCGCCTCCGGCAGCCGGGGAGTGCGGTTGGCTTCTGAGAGGCGAAGAACAAAACCGGCTTGTGTGCGCAGCCTTGGCACTGCTAGAGGACGGTGGTTGCAGCTGCCAGCCCTTTCAGTTCACCTCTGGGATGCTTCTGGCAGTTGTTCCCGGACGACTTTCCTGCGTTTTGACTTGGTCCTGATGCAGAGGAATCTGGTGAATTCTTGTTCGTACCCTGAGCTTCCGAGTTGCGGAGCACTCGATGGCAGCTGCAGAAAAGAAGGGCTGTGCTGAGTTGCAGGGAAGCAAGGACATAGACAGCTCCTTGTGTTTGGGAGTGAGCAGCTGCTGTTTTTTTGCAGTTGACTTTCTGTGCACTGAATGTCAGGTGGAGCTGTGCACTCTTTTACAACGCGCAGGGCAGCAGAAAACAGAGAGCACGGACGTCTTACAGCAGTTTGAAGCTTGCCTAGGAAAGAGCAGTGTTTTTGGAGTGTTCCGAAAATATAAGTTTCTGGGCAAGGGCGGGATGCGTGCAGTGTGCTGGCAAGCTCTCTCCCTGCGAGACACGCTGGAAAAGCTTTTCGCTATGATGCAGTCCGCTAGAGACGCAGTCTTCGGCTCTCCCCAGCTGTACGCAGGGAAGCGGCGGTTGCCGGCGTCCTTCTGCCGAAGCCGCGCTTTGCAGCCTACAAGTGCGGTTCACGTCAGCGGTGCACCTAGTAGCCGCTTCTTCGCCTCCGGCAGCCGGGGAGTGCGGTTGGCTTCTGAGAGGCGAAGAACGAAACCGGCTTGTGTGCGCAGCCTTGGCACTGCTAGAAGACGGTGGCTGCAGCTGCCAGCCCTTTCAATTCACCGCTGGCATGCTTCTGGCAGGTGCTCCAGGACGACTTTCCTGGGTTTTGACTTGGTCCTGATGCAGACGAATCTGGAAAATTCTTGTTCGTGCCCTGAGCTTCCGAGATGCAGAGAAGAAGGGCTGCGTTGAGTTGCTCGGGTAGCAAGGACATAGACAGCGCCTTGCGTTTGGGAGTGAGCAGCTGCTGGTTTTTTGCAATTGACTTCGCTGTGCACTGAATGCCAGGGTGAGCTGTGCACACTTTTACAACCAGCAGGGCAGCAGAAAACAGAGAGCACGCACGTCTGACAGCAGTTTGAAGCTTGCATAGGAAAGAGCAGTGTTTTTGGAGTGTTCAGCAAATATATGTTTCTGGGCAAGGGCGGGATGCGTGCACTGTGCTGGCAAGCTTTCTCCCTGCGAGACACGCTGGAAAAGCTTTTCGCCATGATGCAGTCCGCTAGAGACGCAGTCTTCGGCTCTCCGCAGCTGTCCGCAGGGAAGCGGCGGTTGCCGGCTTCTTTCTGCCGAAACCGCGCTTTGCAGCCTACAAGTGCGGTTCACGTCAGCGGTGCACCTAGTAGCCGCTTCTTCGCCTCCAGCAGCCGGGGAGTGCGGTTGGCTTCTGAGAGGCGAAGAACGAAACCGGCTTGTGTGCGCTGCCTTGGCACTGCTAGAGGACGGTGGCTGCAGCTGCCAGCCCTTTCAGGTCACCTCTGGCATGCTTCTGGCAGGTGCTCCAGGACGACTTTCCTGGGTTTTGACTTGGTCCTGATGCAGACGAATCTGGAGAATTCTTGTTCGTGCCCTGAGCTCCTGAGATGCAGAGAAGAAGGGCTGCGCTGAGTTGCTCGGGAAGCAAGGACATAGACAGCGTCTTGTGTTTGGGAGTGAGCAGCTGCTGGTTTTTTGCAGTTGACTTCGCTGTGCACTGAATGTCAGGTGGAGCTGTGCACTCTTCTACAACGAGCAGGGCAGCAGAAAACAGAGAGCACAGATGTCTTAGAGCAGTTTGAAGCTTGCCTAGGAAAGAGCAGTGTTTTCGGAGTGTTCAGCAGATCCATGTTTCTGGGCAAGGGCGGGATGCGTGCACTGTGCCGGCAAGCTTTCTCCCTGCGAGACACGCTGGAAAAGCTTTCCGCCATGATGCAATCCGCTAGAGACGCAGACTCGGGCTCTTCGCAGCTGTCCGCAGGGAAGCGGCGGTTGCCGGCGTGTTTCTGCCGAAGCCGCGCTTTGCAGCCTACAAGTGCGGTTCACGTCAGCGGCGCACCTAGCAGCCGCTTCTTCGCCTCCGGCAGCCGGGGAGTGCGGTTGGCTTCTGAGAGGCGAAGAACAAAACCGGCTTGTGTGCGCAGCCTTGGCACTGCTAGAGGACGGTGGTTGCAGCTGCCAGCCCTTTCAGTTCACCTCTGGGATGCTTCTGGCAGTTGTTCCCGGACGACTTTCCTGCGTTTTGACTTGGTCCTGATGCAGAGGAATCTGGTGAATTCTTGTTCGTACCCTGAGCTTCCGAGTTGCGGAGCACTCGATGGCAGCTGCAGAAAAGAAGGGCTGTGCTGAGTTGCAGGGAAGCAAGGACATAGACAGCTCCTTGTGTTTGGGAGTGAGCAGCTGCTGTTTTTTTGCAGTTGACTTCGCTGTGCACTGAATGTCAGGTGGAGCTGTGCACTCTTCTACAACGCGCAGGGCAGCAGAAAACAGAGAACACAGATGTCTGACAGCACTTTGAAGCTTGCCTAGGAAAGATTAGTGTTTTTGGAAGGTTCAGCAAATATATGTTTCTGGGCAAGGGCGGGATGCGTGCACTGTGCTGGCAAGCTCTCTCCCGGCGAGACACGCTGGAAAAGCTTTTCGCTATGATGCAGTCCGCTAGAGACGCAGACAACGGCTCTCGGCAGCTGTCCGCAGGGAAGCGGCGGTTGCCGGCGTCTTTCTGCCGAAGCCGCGCTTTGCAGCCTACAAGTGAGGTTCACGCCAGCGGTGCACCTAGTAGCCGCTTTCTTCGCCTCCGGCAGCCGGAGAGAGCGGTTGGCTTCTGAGAGGCGAAGAACGAAACCGGCTTGTGTGCGCAGCCTTGGCACTGCTAGAGGACGGTGAGTGCAGCTGCCAGCCCTTTCAGGTCACCTCTGGCATGCTTCTGGCAGGTGCTCCAGGACGACTTTCCTGGGTTTCGACTTGGTCCTGATGCAGACGAACCTGGAGAATTCTTGTTCGTACCCTGAGTTTACGAGTTGCAGAGATATCGATGGCAGCTACAGAAAAGAAAGGCTGTGCTGAGTCGCTCAGGAAGCAAGGACATTAACAGCACTTAGTGTTTGGGAGTGTGCAGCTGCTGGTTTTCTGCGATTGACTTCGCTGTGCACTGAATGTCAGGTGGAGCTGTGCACTCTTTTACAACGAGCAGGGCAGCAGAAAACAGAAAGCACGGACGTCTTACAGCAGTTTGAAGCTTGCCTAGGAAAGAGCAGTGTTTTTGGAGTATTCAGAAAATACAAGTTTCTGGGCAAGGGCGGGATGCGTGCACTGTGCTGGCAAGCTTTCTCCCTGCGAGACACGCTGGAAAAGCTTTTCGCCATGATGCAGTCCGCTAGAGACGCAGACTTCGGCTCTCCGCAGCTGTCCGCAGGGAAGCGGCGGTTGCCGGCTTCTTTCTGCCGAAACTGCGCTTTGCAGCCTACAAGTGCGGTTCACGTCAGCGGTGCACCTAGTAGCCGCTTCTTCGCCTCCGGCAGCCGGGGAGTGCGGTTGGCTTCTGAGAGGCGAAGAACGAAACCGGCTTGTGTGCGCAGCCTTGGCACTGCTAGAGGACGGTGGCTGCAGCTGCCAGCCCTTTCAGGTCACCTCTGGCATGCTTCTGGCAGGTGCTCCAGGACGACTTTCCTGGGTTTTGACTTGGTCCTGATGCAGACGAATCTGGAGAATTCTTGTTCGTGCCCTGAGCTCCTGAGATGCAGAGAAGAAGGGCTGCGCTGAGTTGCTCGGGAAGCAAGGACATAGACAGCGTCTTGTGTTTGGGAGTGAGCAGCTGCTGTTTTTTTGCAGTTGACTTCGCTGTGCACTGAATGTCAGGTGGAGCTGTGCACTCTTCTACAACTAGCAGGGCAGCAGAAAACAGAGAGCACGCACGTTTGACAGCAGTTTGAAGCTTGCCTAGGAAAGAGCAGTGTTTTCGGAGTGTTCAGCAGATCCATGTTTCTGGGCGAGGGCGGGATGCGTGCTCTGTCATGGCAAGCTCTCTCCCGGCGAGACACGCTGGAAAAGCTTTTCGCTATGATGCAGTCCGCTAGAGACGCAGACTCCGGCTCTCCGCAGCTGTCCGCAGGGAAGCGGCGGTTGCCGGCGTCTTTCTGCCGAAGCCGCGCTTTGCAGCCTACAAGTGCGGTTCACGCCAGCGTTGCACCTAGTAGCCGCTTCTTCGCCTCCGGCAGACGGGGAGAGCGGTTGGCTTCTGAGAGGCGAAGAACGAAACCGGCTTGTGTGCACAGCCTTGGCACTGCTAGAGGACGGTGAGTGCAGCTGCCAGCCCTTTCAGGTCACCTCTGGCATGCTTCTGGCAGGTGCTCCAGGACGACTTTCCTGGGTTTTGACTTGGTCCTGATGCAGACGAATCTGGAGAATTCTTGTTCGTTCCCTGAGCTCCCGAGATACAGAGAACTCGATGGCAGCTGCAGAAAAGAAGGGCTGTGCTGAGTTGGAGGGAAGCAAGGACATAGACAGCGCCTTGTGTTTGGGAGTGAGCAGCTGCTGTTTTTTTGCAGTTGCCTTCGCTGTGCACTGAATTTCAGGTGGAGCTGGGCACTCTTCTACAACGCGCAGGGCAGCAGAAAACAGAGAACACAGATGTCTGACAGCAGTTTGAAGCTTGCCTAGGAAAGAGTAGTGTTTTAGGAAGGTTCAGCAAATATATGTTTCTGGGCAAGGGCGGGATGCGTGCACTGTGCTGGCAAGCTCTCTCCCGTCGAGACACGCTGGAAAAGCTTTTCGCTATGATGCAGTCCGCTAGAGACGCAGACTTCGGCTCTCCCCAGCTGTACGCAGGGAAGCGGCGGTTGCCGGCGTGTTTCTGCCGAAACCGCGCTTTGCAGCCTACAAGTGCGGTTCACGTCAGCGGTGCACCTAGTAGCCGCTTCTTCGCCTCCGGCAGCCGAGGAGTGCGGTTGGCTTCTGAGAGGCGAAGAACGAAACCGGCTTGTGTGCGCAGCCTTGGCACTGCTAGAAGACGGTGGCTGCAGCTGCCAGCCCTTTCAGTTCACTTCTGGGATGCTTCTGGCAGGTGCTCCAGGACGACTTTCCTGGGTTTTGACTTGGTCCTGATGCAGACGAATCTGGAAAATTCTTGTTCGTGCCCTGAGCTTCCTAGATGCAGAGAAGAAGGGCTGCGTTGAGTTGCTCGGGTAGCAAGTATATAGACAGCGCCTTGCGTTTGGGAGTGAGCAGCTGCTGGTTTTTTGCAGTTGACTTCGCTGTGCACTGAATGTCAGGTGGAGCTGTGCACTCTTCTACAACGAGCAGGGCAGCAGAAAACAGAGAGCACAGATGTCTTAGAGCAGTTTGAAGCTTGCCTAGGAAAGAGCAGTGTTTTCGGAGTGTTCAGCAGATCCATGTTTCTGGGCAAGGGCGGGATGCGTGCACTGTGCCGGCAAGCTTTCTCCCTGCGAGACACGCTGGAAAAGCTTTTCGCCATGATGCAATCCGCTAGAGACGCAGACTCGGGCTCTTCGCAGCTGTCCGCAGGGAAGCGGCGGTTGCCGGCGTGTTTCTGCCGAAGCCGCGCTTTGCAGCCTACAAGTGCGGTTCACGTCAGCGGTGCACCTAGTAGCCGCTTCTTCGCCTCTGGCAACCGTGGAGTGCGGTTGGCTTCTGAGAGGCGAAGAACGAAACCGGCTTGTGTGCGCAGCCTTGGCACTGCTAGAAGACGGTGGCTGCAGCTGCCAGCCCTTTCAATTCACCGCTGGCATGCTTCTGGCAGGTGCTCCAGGACGACTTTCCTGGGTTTTGACTTGGTCCTGATGCAGACGAATCTGGAAAATTCTTGTTCGTGCCCTGAGCTTCCGAGATGCAGAGAAGAAGGGCTGCGTTGAGTTGCTCGGGTAGCAAGGACATAGACAGCGCCTTGCGTTTGGGAGTGAGCAGCTGCTGGTTTTTTGCAATTGACTTCGCTGTGCACTGAATTCCAGGGTGAGCTGTGCACACTTTTACAACCAGCAGGGCAGCAGAAAACAGAGAGCACGCACGTCTGACAGCAGTTTGAAGCTTGCGTAGGAAAGAGCAGTGTTTTTGGAGTGTTCAGCAAATATATGTTTCTGGGCAAGGGCGGGATGCGTGCACTGTGCTGGCAAGCTTTCTCCCTGCGAGACACGCTGGAAAAGCTTTTCGCCATGATGCAGTCCGCTAGAGACGCAGTCTTCGGCTCTCCGCAGCTGTCCGCAGGGAAGCGGCGGTTGCCGGCTTCTTTCTGCCGAAACCGCGCTTTGCAGCCTACAAGTGCGGTTCACGTCAGCGGTGCACCTAGTAGCCGCTTCTTCGCCTCCAGCAGCCGGGGAGTGCGGTTGGCTTCTGAGAGGCGAAGAACGAAACCGGCTTGTGTGCGCTGCCTTGGCACTGCTAGAGGACGGTGGCTGCAGCTGCCAGCCCTTTCAGGTCACCTCTGGCATGCTTCTGGCAGGTGCTCCAGGACGACTTTCCTGGGTTTTGACTTGGTCCTGATGCAGACGAATCTGGAGAATTCTTGTTCGTGCCCTGAGCTCCTGAGATGCAGAGAAGAAGGGCTGCGCTGAGTTGCTCGGGAAGCAAGGACATAGACAGCGTCTTGTGTTTGGGAGTGAGCAGCTGCTGGTTTTTTGCAGTTGACTTCGCTGTGCACTGAATGTCAGGTGGAGCTGTGCACTCTTCTACAACGAGCAGGGCAGCAGAAAACAGAGAGCACAGATGTCTTAGAGCAGTTTGAAGCTTGCCTAGGAAAGAGCAGTGTTTTCGGAGTGTTCAGCAGATCCATGTTTCTGGGCAAGGGCGGGATGCGTGCACTGTGCCGGCAAGCTTTCTCCCTGCGAGACACGCTGGAAAAGCTTTTCGCCATGATGCAATCCGCTAGAGACGCAGACTCGGGCTCTTCGCAGCTGTCCGCAGGGAAGCGGCGGTTGCCGGCGTGTTTCTGCCGAAGCCGCGCTTTGCAGCCTACAAGTGCGGTTCACGCCAGCGGTGCACCTAGTAGCCGCTTTCTTCGCCTCCGGCAGCCGGGGAGTGCGGTTGGCTTCTGAGAGGCGAAGAACGAAACCGGCTTGTGTGCGCAGCCTTGGCACTGCTAGAAGACGGTGGCTGCAGCAGCCAGCCCTTTCAATTCACCGCTGGCATGCTTCTGGCAGGTGCTCCAGGACGACTTTCCTGGGTTTTGACTTGGTCCTGATGCAGACGAATCTGGAAAATTCTTGTTCGTGCCCTGAGCTTCCGAGATGCAGAGAAGAAGGGCTGCGTTGAGTTGCTCGGGTAGCAAGGACATAGACAGCGCCTTGCGTTTGGGAGTGAGCAGCTGCTGGTTTTTTGCAATTGACTTCGCTGTGCACTGAATGCAATGGTGAGCTGTGCACACTTCTACAACCAGCAGGGCAGCAGAAAACAGAGAGCACGCACGTCTGACAGCAGTTTGAAGCTTGCGTAGGAAAGAGCAGTGTTTTTGGAGTGTTCAGCAAATATATGTTTCTGGGCAAGGGCGGGATGCGTGCACTGTGCTGGCAAGCTTTCTCCCTGCGAGACACGCTGGAAAAGCTTTTCGCCATGATGCAGTCCGCTAGAGACGCAGACTTCGGCTCTCCGCAGCTGTCCGCAGGGAAGCGGCGGTTGCCGGCTTCTTTCTGCCGAAACTGCGCTTTGCAGCCTACAAGTGCGGTTCACGTCAGCGGTGCACCTAGTAGCCGCTTCTTCGCCTCCGGCAGCCGGGGAGTGCGGTTGGCTTCTGAGAGGCGAAGAACGAAACCGGCTTGTGTGCGCAGCCTTTGCACGTCTAGAGGACGGTGGCTGCAGCTGCCAGCCCTTTCAGGTCACCTCTGGCATGCTTCTGGCAGGTGCTCCAGGACGACTTTCCTGGGTTTTGACTTGGTCCTGATGCAGACGAATCTGGAGAATTCTTGTTCGTGCCCTGAGCTCCTGAGATGCAGAGAAGAAGGGCTGCGCTGAGTTGCTCGGGAAGCAAGGACATAGACAGCGTCTTGTGTTTGGGAGTGAGCAGCTGCTGTTTTTTTGCAGTTGACTTCGCTGTGCACTGAATGTCAGGTGGAGCTGTGCACTCTTCTACAACTAGCAGGGCAGCAGAAAACAGAGAGCACGCACGTTTGACAGCAGTTTGAAGCTTGCCTAGGAAAGAGCAGTGTTTTCGGAGTGTTCAGCAGATCCATGTTTCTGGGCGAGGGCGGGATGCGTGCTCTGTCATGGCAAGCTCTCTCCCGGCGAGACACGCTGGAAAAGCTTTTCGCTATGATGCAGTCCGCTAGAGACGCAGACTCCGGCTCTCCGCAGCTGTCCGCAGGGAAGCGGCGGTTGCCGGCGTCTTTCTGCCGAAGCCGCGCTTTGCAGCCTACAAGTGCGGTTCACGCCAGCGTTGCACCTAGTAGCCGCTTCTTCGCCTCCGGCAGACGGGGAGAGCGGTTGGCTTCTGAGAGGCGAAGAACGAAACCGGCTTGTGTGCACAGCCTTGGCACTGCTAGAGGACGGTGAGTGCAGCTGCCAGCCCTTTCAGGTCACCTCTGGCATGCTTCTGGCAGGTGCTCCAGGACGACTTTCCTGGGTTTTGACTTGGTCCTGATGCAGACGAATCTGGAGAATTCTTGTTCGTTCCCTGAGCTCCCGAGATACAGAGAACTCGATGGCAGCTGCAGAAAAGAAGGGCTGTGCTGAGTTGGAGGGAAGCAAGGACATAGACAGCGCCTTGTGTTTGGGAGTGAGCAGCTGCTGTTTTTTTGCAGTTGCCTTCGCTGTGCACTGAATTTCAGGTGGAGCTGGGCACTCTTCTACAACGCGCAGGGCAGCAGAAAACAGAGAACACAGATGTCTGACAGCAGTTTGAAGCTTGCCTAGGAAAGAGTAGTGTTTTAGGAAGGTTCAGCAAATATATGTTTCTGGGCAAGGGCGGGATGCGTGCACTGTGCTGGCAAGCTCTCTCCCGTCGAGACACGCTGGAAAAGCTTTTCGCTATGATGCAGTCCGCTAGAGACGCAGACTTCGGCTCTCCCCAGCTGTACGCAGGGAAGCGGCGGTTGCCGGCGTGTTTCTGCCGAAACCGCGCTTTGCAGCCTACAAGTGCGGTTCACGTCAGCGGTGCACCTAGTAGCCGCTTCTTCGCCTCCGGCAGCCGAGGAGTGCGGTTGGCTTCTGAGAGGCGAAGAACGAAACCGGCTTGTGTGCGCAGCCTTGGCACTGCTAGAAGACGGTGGCTGCAGCTGCCAGCCCTTTCAGTTCACTTCTGGGATGCTTCTGGCAGGTGCTCCAGGACGACTTTCCTGGGTTTTGACTTGGTCCTGATGCAGACGAATCTGGAAAATTCTTGTTCGTGCCCTGAGCTTCCTAGATGCAGAGAAGAAGGGCTGCGTTGAGTTGCTCGGGTAGCAAGTATATAGACAGCGCCTTGCGTTTGGGAGTGAGCAGCTGCTGGTTTTTTGCAGTTGACTTCGCTGTGCACTGAATGTCAGGTGGAGCTGTGCACTCTTCTACAACGAGCAGGGCAGCAGAAAACAGAGAGCACAGATGTCTTAGAGCAGTTTGAAGCTTGCCTAGGAAAGAGCAGTGTTTTCGGAGTGTTCAGCAGATCCATGTTTCTGGGCAAGGGCGGGATGCGTGCACTGTGCCGGCAAGCTTTCTCCCTGCGAGACACGCTGGAAAAGCTTTTCGCCATGATGCAATCCGCTAGAGACGCAGACTCGGGCTCTTCGCAGCTGTCCGCAGGGAAGCGGCGGTTGCCGGCGTGTTTCTGCCGAAGCCGCGCTTTGCAGCCTACAAGTGCGGTTCACGTCAGCGGTGCACCTAGTAGCCGCTTCTTCGCCTCTGGCAACCGTGGAGTGCGGTTGGCTTCTGAGAGGCGAAGAACGAAACCGGCTTGTGTGCGCAGCCTTGGCACTGCTAGAAGACGGTGGCTGCAGCTGCCAGCCCTTTCAATTCACCGCTGGCATGCTTCTGGCAGGTGCTCCAGGACGACTTTCCTGGGTTTTGACTTGGTCCTGATGCAGACGAATCTGGAAAATTCTTGTTCGTGCCCTGAGCTTCCGAGATGCAGAGAAGAAGGGCTGCGTTGAGTTGCTCGGGTAGCAAGGACATAGACAGCGCCTTGCGTTTGGGAGTGAGCAGCTGCTGGTTTTTTGCAATTGACTTCGCTGTGCACTGAATTCCAGGGTGAGCTGTGCACACTTTTACAACCAGCAGGGCAGCAGAAAACAGAGAGCACGCACGTCTGACAGCAGTTTGAAGCTTGCGTAGGAAAGAGCAGTGTTTTTGGAGTGTTCAGCAAATATATGTTTCTGGGCAAGGGCGGGATGCGTGCACTGTGCTGGCAAGCTTTCTCCCTGCGAGACACGCTGGAAAAGCTTTTCGCCATGATGCAGTCCGCTAGAGACGCAGTCTTCGGCTCTCCGCAGCTGTCCGCAGGGAAGCGGCGGTTGCCGGCTTCTTTCTGCCGAAACCGCGCTTTGCAGCCTACAAGTGCGGTTCACGTCAGCGGTGCACCTAGTAGCCGCTTCTTCGCCTCCAGCAGCCGGGGAGTGCGGTTGGCTTCTGAGAGGCGAAGAACGAAACCGGCTTGTGTGCGCTGCCTTGGCACTGCTAGAGGACGGTGGCTGCAGCTGCCAGCCCTTTCAGGTCACCTCTGGCATGCTTCTGGCAGGTGCTCCAGGACGACTTTCCTGGGTTTTGACTTGGTCCTGATGCAGACGAATCTGGAGAATTCTTGTTCGTGTCCTGAGCTCCTGAGATGCAGAGAAGAAGGGCTGCGCTGAGTTGCTCGGGAAGCAAGGACATAGACAGCGTCTTGTGTTTGGGAGTGAGCAGCTGCTGGTTTTTTGCAGTTGACTTCGCTGTGCACTGAATGTCAGGTGGAGCTGTGCACTCTTCTACAACGAGCAGGGCAGCAGAAAACAGAGAGCACAGATGTCTTAGAGCAGTTTGAAGCTTGCCTAGGAAAGAGCAGTGTTTTCGGAGTGTTCAGCAGATCCATGTTTCTGGGCAAGGGCGGGATGCGTGCACTGTGCCGGCAAGCTTTCTCCCTGCGAGACACGCTGGAAAAGCTTTTCGCCATGATGCAATCCGCTAGAGACGCAGACTCGGGCTCTTCGCAGCTGTCCGCAGGGAAGCGGCGGTTGCCGGCGTGTTTCTGCCGAAGCCCCGCTTTGCAGCCTACAAGTGCGGTTCACGCCAGCGGTGCACCTAGTAGCCGCTTTCTTCGCCTCCGGCAGCCGGGGAGTGCGGTTGGCTTCTGAGAGGCGAAGAACGAAACCGGCTTGTGTGCGCAGCCTTGGCACTGCTAGAAGACGGTGGCTGCAGCAGCCAGCCCTTTCAATTCACCGCTGGCATGCTTCTGGCAGGTGCTCCAGGACGACTTTCCTGGGTTTTGACTTGGTCCTGATGCAGACGAATCTGGAAAATTCTTGTTCGTGCCCTGAGCTTCCGAGATGCAGAGAAGAAGGGCTGCGTTGAGTTGCTCGGGTAGCAAGGACATAGACAGCGCCTTGCGTTTGGGAGTGAGCAGCTGCTGGTTTTTTGCAATTGACTTCGCTGTGCACTGAATGCAATGGTGAGCTGTGCACACTTCTACAACCAGCAGGGCAGCAGAAAACAGAGAGCACGCACGTCTGACAGCAGTTTGAAGCTTGCGTAGGAAAGAGCAGTGTTTTTGGAGTGTTCAGCAAATATATGTTTCTGGGCAAGGGCGGGATGCGTGCACTGTGCTGGCAAGCTTTCTCCCTGCGAGACACGCTGGAAAAGCTTTTCGCCATGATGCAGTCCGCTAGAGACGCAGACTTCGGCTCTCCGCAGCTGTCCGCAGGGAAGCGGCGGTTGCCGGCTTCTTTCTGCCGAAACTGCGCTTTGCAGCCTACAAGTGCGGTTCACGTCAGCGGTGCACCTAGTAGCCGCTTCTTCGCCTCCGGCAGCCGGGGAGTGCGGTTGGCTTCTGAGAGGCGAAGAACGAAACCGGCTTGTGTGCGCAGCCTTGGCACTGCTAGAGGACGGTGGCTGCAGCTGCCAGCCCTTTCAGGTCACCTCTGGCATGCTTCTGGCAGGTGCTCCAGGACGACTTTCCTGGGTTTTGACTTGGTCCTGATGCAGACGAATCTGGAGAATTCTTGTTCGTGCCCTGAGCTCCTGAGATGCAGAGAAGAAGGGCTGCGCTGAGTTGCTCGGGAAGCAAGGACATAGACAGCGTCTTGTGTTTGGGAGTGAGCAGCTGCTGTTTTTTTGCAGTTGACTTCGCTGTGCACTGAATGTCAGGTGGAGCTGTGCACTCTTCTACAACTAGCAGGGCAGCAGAAAACAGAGAGCACGCACGTTTGACAGCAGTTTGAAGCTTGCCTAGGAAAGAGCAGTGTTTTCGGAGTGTTCAGCAGATCCATGTTTCTGGGCGAGGGCGGGATGCGTGCTCTGTCATGGCAAGCTCTCTCCCGGCGAGACACGCTGGAAAAGCTTTTCGCTCTGATGCAGTCCGCTAGAGACGCAGACTCCGGCTCTCCGCAGCTGTCCGCAGGGAAGCGGCGGTTGCCGGCGTCTTTCTGCCGAAGCCGCGCTTTGCAGCCTACAAGTGCGGTTCACGCCAGCGTTGCACCTAGTAGCCGCTTCTTCGCCTCCGGCAGACGGGGAGAGCGGTTGGCTTCTGAGAGGCGAAGAACGAAACCGGCTTGTGTGCACAGCCTTGGCACTGCTAGAGGACGGTGAGTGCAGCTGCCAGCCCTTTCAGGTCACCTCTGGCATGCTTCTGGCAGGTGCTCCAGGACGACTTTCCTGGGTTTTGACTTGGTCCTGATGCAGACGAATCTGGAGAATTCTTGTTCGTTCCCTGAGCTCCCGAGATACAGAGAACTCGATGGCAGCTGCAGAAAAGAAGGGCTGTGCTGAGTTGGAGGGAAGCAAGGACATAGACAGCGCCTTGTGTTTGGGAGTGAGCAGCTGCTGTTTTTTTGCAGTTGCCTTCGCTGTGCACTGAATTTCAGGTGGAGCTGGGCACTCTTCTACAACGCGCAGGGCAGCAGAAAACAGAGAACACAGATGTCTGACAGCAGTTTGAAGCTTGCCTAGGAAAGAGTAGTGTTTTAGGAAGGTTCAGCAAATATATGTTTCTGGGCAAGGGCGGGATGCGTGCACTGTGCTGGCAAGCTCTCTCCCGTCGAGACACGCTGGAAAAGCTTTTCGCTATGATGCAGTCCGCTAGAGACGCAGACTTCGGCTCTCCCCAGCTGTACGCAGGGAAGCGGCGGTTGCCGGCGTGTTTCTGCCGAAACCGCGCTTTGCAGCCTACAAGTGCGGTTCACGTCAGCGGTGCACCTAGTAGCCGCTTCTTCGCCTCCGGCAGCCGAGGAGTGCGGTTGGCTTCTGAGAGGCGAAGAACGAAACCGGCTTGTGTGCGCAGCCTTGGCACTGCTAGAAGACGGTGGCTGCAGCTGCCAGCCCTTTCAATTCACCGCTGGCATGCTTCTGGCAGGTGCTCCAGGACGACTTTCCTGGGTTTTGACTTGGTCCTGATGCAGACGAATCTGGAAAATTCTTGTTCGTGCCCTGAGCTTCCGAGATGCAGAGAAGAAGGGCTGCGTTGAGTTGCTCGGGTAGCAAGGACATAGACAGCGCCTTGCGTTTGGGAGTGAGCAGCTGCTGGTTTTTTGCAATTGACTTCGCTGTGCACTGAATTCCAGGGTGAGCTGTGCACACTTTTACAACCAGCAGGGCAGCAGAAAACAGAGAGCACGCACGTCTGACAGCAGTTTGAAGCTTGCCTAGGAAAGAGCAGTGTTTTTGGAGTGTTCAGCAAATATATGTTTCTGGGCAAGGGCGGGATGCGTGCACTGTGCTGGCAAGCTTTCTCCCTGCGAGACACGCTGGAAAAGCTTTTCGCCATGATGCAGTCCGCTAGAGACGCAGTCTTCGGCTCTCCGCAGCTGTCCGCAGGGAAGCGGCGGTTGCCGGCTTCTTTCTGCCGAAACCGCGCTTTGCAGCCTACAAGTGCGGTTCACGTCAGCGGTGCACCTAGTAGCCGCTTCTTCGCCTCCAGCAGCCGGGGAGTGCGGTTGGCTTCTGAGAGGCGAAGAACGAAACCGGCTTGTGTGCGCTGCCTTGGCACTGCTAGAGGACGGTGGCTGCAGCTGCCAGCCCTTTCAGGTCACCTCTGGCATGCTTCTGGCAGGTGCTCCAGGACGACTTTCCTGGGTTTTGACTTGGTCCTGATGCAGACGAATCTGGAGAATTCTTGTTCGTGCCCTGAGCTCCTGAGCTGCAGAGAAGAAGGGCTGCGCTGAGTTGCTCGGGAAGCAAGGACATAGACAGCGTCTTGTGTTTGGGAGTGAGCAGCTGCTGGTTTTTTGCAGTTGACTTCGCTGTGCACTGAATGTCAGGTGGAGCTGTGCACTCTTCTACAACGAGCAGGGCAGCAGAAAACAGAGAGCACAGATGTCTTAGAGCAGTTTGAAGCTTGCCTAGGAAAGAGCAGTGTTTTCGGAGTGTTCAGCAGATCCATGTTTCTGGGCAAGGGCGGGATGCGTGCACTGTGCCGGCAAGCTTTCTCCCTGCGAGACACGCTGGAAAAGCTTTTCGCCATGATGCAATCCGCTAGAGACGCAGACTCGGGCTCTTCGCAGCTGTCCGCAGGGAAGCGGCGGTTGCCGGCGTGTTTCTGCCGAAGCCGCGCTTTGCAGCCTACAAGTGCGGTTCACGTCAGCGGCGCACCTAGCAGCCGCTTCTTCGCCTCCGGCAGCCGGGGAGTGCGGTTGGCTTCTGAGAGGCGAAGAACAAAACCGGCTTGTGTGCGCAGCCTTGGCACTGCTAGAGGACGGTGGTTGCAGCTGCCAGCCCTTTCAGTTCACCTCTGGGATGCTTCTGGCAGTTGTTCCCGGACGACTTTCCTGCGTTTTGACTTGGTCCTGATGCAGAGGAATCTGGTGAATTCTTGTTCGTACCCTGAGCTTCCGAGTTGCGGAGCACTCGATGGCAGCTGCAGAAAAGAAGGGCTGTGCTTAGTTGCAGGGAAGCAAGGACATAGACAGCTCCTTGTGTTTGGGAGTGAGCAGCTGCTGTTTTTTTGCAGTTGACTTCGCTGTGCACTGAATGTCAGGTGGAGCTGTGCACTCTTCTACAACGCGCAGGGCAGCAGAAAACAGAGAACACAGATGTCTGACAGCACTTTGAAGCTTGCCTAGGAAAGATTAGTGTTTTTGGAAGGTTCAGCAAATATATGTTTCTGGGCAAGGGCGGGATGCGTGCACTGTGCTGGCAAGCTCTCTCCCGGCGAGACACGCTGGAAAAGCTTTTCGCTATGATGCAGTCCGCTAGAGACGCAGACAACGGCTCTCGGCAGCTGTCCGCAGGGAAGCGGCGGTTGCCGGCGTCTTTCTGCCGAAGCCGCGCTTTGCAGCCTACAAGTGCGGTTCACGCCAGCGGTGCACCTAGTAGCCGCTTTCTTCGCCTCCGGCAGCCGGAGAGAGCGGTTGGCTTCTGAGAGGCGAAGAACGAAACCGGCTTGTGTGCGCAGCCTTGGCACTGCTAGAGGACGGTGAGTGCAGCTGCCAGCCCTTTCAGGTCACCTCTGGCATGCTTCTGGCAGGTGCTCCAGGACGACTTTTCTGGGTTTCGACTTGGTCCTGATGCAGACGAATCTGGAGAATTCTTGTTCGTACCCTGAGCTCCCGAGATACAGAGAACTCGATGGCAGCTGCAGAAAAGAAGGGCTGTGCTGAGTCGCTCAGGAAGCAAGGACATTAACAGCACTTAGTGTTTGGGAGTGAGCAGCTGCTGGTTTTTTGCAATTGACTTCGCTGTGCACTGAATGTCAGGTGGAGCTGTGCACTCTTTTACAACGAGCAGGGCAGCAGAAAACAGAAAGCACGGACGTCTTACAGCAGTTTGAAGCTTGCCTAGGAAAGAGCAGTGTTTTTGGAGTATTCAGAAAATACAAGTTTCTGGGCAAGGGCGGGATGCGTGCAGTGTGCTGGCAAGCTCTCTCCCTGCGAGACACGCTGGAAAAGCTTTTCGCTATGATGCAGTCCGCGAGAGACGCAGACTTCGGCTCTCCCCAGCTGTACGCAGGGAAGCGGCGGTTGCCGGCGTCCTTCTGCCGAAGCCGCGCTTTGCAGCCTACAAGTGCGGTTCACGTCAGCGGTGCACCTAGTAGCCGCTTCTTCGCCTCCGGCAGCCGGGGAGTGCGGTTGGATTCTGAGAGGCGAAGAACGAAACCGGCTTGTGTGCGCAGCCTTGGCACTGCTAGAGGACGGTGGTTGCAGCTGCCAGCCCTTTCAATTCACCGCTGGCATGCTTCTGGCAGGTGCTCCAGGACGACTTTCCTGGGTTTTGACTTGGTCCTGATGCAGACGAATCTGGAGAATTCTTGTTCGTGCCCTGAGCTCCTGAGATGCAGAGAAGAAGGGCTGCGCTGAGTTGCTCGGGAAGCAAGGACATAGACAGCGTCTTGTGTTTGGGAGTGAGCAGCTGCTGTTTTTTTGCAGTTGACTTCGCTGTGCACTGAATGTCAGGTGGAGCTGTGCACTCTTCTACAACTAGCAGGGCAGCAGAAAACAGAGAGCACGCACGTTTGACAGCAGTTTGAAGCTTGCCTAGGAAAGAGCAGTGTTTTCGGAGTGTTCAGCAGATCCATGTTTCTGGGCAAGGGCGGGATGCGTGCACTGTGCTGGCAAGCTCTCTCCCGGCGAGACACGCTGGAAAACCTTTTCGCTATGATGCAGTCTGCTAGAGACGCAGACTCCGGCTCTCCGCAGCTGTCCGCAGGGAAGCGGCGGTTGCCGGCGTCTTTCTGCCGAAGCCGCGCTTTGCAGCCTACAAGTGCGGTTCACGCCAGCGTTGCACCTAGTAGCCGCTTCTTCGCCTCCGGCAGACGGGGAGAGCGGTTGGCTTCTGAGAGGCGAAGAACGAAACCGGCTTGTGTGCACAGCCTTGGCACTGCTAGAGGACGGTGAGTGCAGCTGCCAGCCCTTTCAGGTCACCTCTGGCATGCTTCTGGCAGGTGCTCCAGGACGACTTTCCTGGGTTTTGACTTGGTCCTGATGCAGACGAATCTGGAGAATTCTTGTTCGTTCCCTGAGCTCCCGAGATACAGAGAACTCGATGGCAGCTGCAGAAAAGAAGGGCTGTGCTGAGTTGGAGGGAAGCAAGGACATAGACAGCGCCTTGTGTTTGGGAGTGAGCAGCTGCTGTTTTTTTGCAGTTGCCTTCGCTGTGCACTGAATTTCAGGTGGAGCTGGGCACTCTTCTACAACGCGCAGGGCAGCAGAAAACAGAGAACACAGATGTCTGACAGCAGTTTGAAGCTTGCCTAGGAAAGAGTAGTGTTTTAGGAAGGTTCAGCAAATATATGTTTCTGGGCAAGGGCGGGATGCGTGCACTGTGCTGGCAAGCTCTCTCCCGTCGAGACACGCTGGAAAAGCTTTTCGCTATGATGCAGTCCGCTAGAGACGCAGACTTCGGCTCTCCCCAGCTGTACGCAGGGAAGCGGCGGTTGCCGGCGTGTTTCTGCCGAAACCGCGCTTTGCAGCCTACAAGTGCGGTTCACGTCAGCGGTGCACCTAGTAGCCGCTTCTTCGCCTCCGGCAGCCGAGGAGTGCGGTTGGCTTCTGAGAGGCGAAGAACGAAACCGGCTTGTGTGCGCAGCCTTGGCACTGCTAGAAGACGGTGGCTGCAGCTGCCAGCCCTTTCAGTTCACTTCTGGGATGCTTCTGGCAGGTGCTCCAGGACGACTTTCCTGGGTTTTGACTTGGTCCTGATGCAGACGAATCTGGAAAATTCTTGTTCGTGCCCTGAGCTTCCTAGATGCAGAGAAGAAGGGCTGCGTTGAGTTGCTCGGGTAGCAAGTATATAGACAGCGCCTTGCGTTTGGGAGTGAGCAGCTGCTGGTTTTTTGCAGTTGACTTCGCTGTGCACTGAATGTCAGGTGGAGCTGTGCACTCTTCTACAACGAGCAGGGCAGCAGAAAACAGAGAGCACAGATGTCTTAGAGCAGTTTGAAGCTTGCCTAGGAAAGAGCAGTGTTTTCGGAGTGTTCAGCAGATCCATGTTTCTGGGCAAGGGCGGGATGCGTGCACTGTGCCGGCAAGCTTTCTCCCTGCGAGACACGCTGGAAAAGCTTTTCGCCATGATGCAATCCGCTAGAGACGCAGACTCGGGCTCTTCGCAGCTGTCCGCAGGGAAGCGGCGGTTGCCGGCGTGTTTCTGCCGAAGCCGCGCTTTGCAGCCTACAAGTGCGGTTCACGTCAGCGGTGCACCTAGTAGCCGCTTCTTCGCCTCTGGCAACCGTGGAGTGCGGTTGGCTTCTGAGAGGCGAAGAACGAAACCGGCTTGTGTGCGCAGCCTTGGCACTGCTAGAAGACGGTGGCTGCAGCTGCCAGCCCTTTCAATTCACCGCTGGCATGCTTCTGGCAGGTGCTCCAGGACGACTTTCCTGGGTTTTGACTTGGTCCTGATGCAGACGAATCTGGAAAATTCTTGTTCGTGCCCTGAGCTTCCGAGATGCAGAGAAGAAGGGCTGCGTTGAGTTGCTCGGGTAGCAAGGACATAGACAGCGCCTTGCGTTTGGGAGTGAGCAGCTGCTGGTTTTTTGCAATTGACTTCGCTGTGCACTGAATTCCAGGGTGAGCTGTGCACACTTTTACAACCAGCAGGGCAGCAGAAAACAGAGAGCACGCACGTCTGACAGCAGTTTGAAGCTTGCGTAGGAAAGAGCAGTGTTTTTTGGAGTGTTCAGCAAATATATGTTTCTGGGCAAGGGCGGGATGCGTGCACTGTGCTGGCAAGCTTTCTCCCTGCGAGACACGCTGGAAAAGCTTTTCGCCATGATGCAGTCCGCTAGAGACGCAGTCTTCGGCTCTCCGCAGCTGTCCGCAGGGAAGCGGCGGTTGCCGGCTTCTTTCTGCCGAAACCGCGCTTTGCAGCCTACAAGTGCGGTTCACGTCAGCGGTGCACCTAGTAGCCGCTTCTTCGCCTCCAGCAGCCGGGGAGTGCGGTTGGCTTCTGAGAGGCGAAGAACGAAACCGGCTTGTGTGCGCTGCCTTGGCACTGCTAGAGGACGGTGGCTGCAGCTGCCAGCCCTTTCAGGTCACCTCTGGCATGCTTCTGGCAGGTGCTCCAGGACGACTTTCCTGGGTTTTGACTTGGTCCTGATGCAGACGAATCTGGAGAATTCTTGTTCGTGTCCTGAGCTCCTGAGATGCAGAGAAGAAGGGCTGCGCTGAGTTGCTCGGGAAGCAAGGACATAGACAGCGTCTTGTGTTTGGGAGTGAGCAGCTGCTGGTTTTTTGCAGTTGACTTCGCTGTGCACTGAATGTCAGGTGGAGCTGTGCACTCTTCTACAACGAGCAGGGCAGCAGAAAACAGAGAGCACAGATGTCTTAGAGCAGTTTGAAGCTTGCCTAGGAAAGAGCAGTGTTTTCGGAGTGTTCAGCAGATCCATGTTTCTGGGCAAGGGCGGGATGCGTGCACTGTGCCGGCAAGCTTTCTCCCTGCGAGACACGCTGGAAAAGCTTTTCGCCATGATGCAATCCGCTAGAGACGCAGACTCGGGCTCTTCGCAGCTGTCCGCAGGGAAGCGGCGGTTGCCGGCGTGTTTCTGCCGAAGCCCCGCTTTGCAGCCTACAAGTGCGGTTCACGCCAGCGGTGCACCTAGTAGCCGCTTTCTTCGCCTCCGGCAGCCGGGGAGTGCGGTTGGCTTCTGAGAGGCGAAGAACGAAACCGGCTTGTGTGCGCAGCCTTGGCACTGCTAGAAGACGGTGGCTGCAGCAGCCAGCCCTTTCAATTCACCGCTGGCATGCTTCTGGCAGGTGCTCCAGGACGACTTTCCTGGGTTTTGACTTGGTCCTGATGCAGACGAATCTGGAAAATTCTTGTTCGTGCCCTGAGCTTCCGAGATGCAGAGAAGAAGGGCTGCGTTGAGTTGCTCGGGTAGCAAGGACATAGACAGCGCCTTGCGTTTGGGAGTGAGCAGCTGCTGGTTTTTTGCAATTGACTTCGCTGTGCACTGAATGCAATGGTGAGCTGTGCACACTTCTACAACCAGCAGGGCAGCAGAAAACAGAGAGCACGCACGTCTGACAGCAGTTTGAAGCTTGCGTAGGAAAGAGCAGTGTTTTTGGAGTGTTCAGCAAATATATGTTTCTGGGCAAGGGCGGGATGCGTGCACTGTGCTGGCAAGCTTTCTCCCTGCGAGACACGCTGGAAAAGCTTTTCGCCATGATGCAGTCCGCTAGAGACGCAGACTTCGGCTCTCCGCAGCTGTCCGCAGGGAAGCGGCGGTTGCCGGCTTCTTTCTGCCGAAACTGCGCTTTGCAGCCTACAAGTGCGGTTCACGTCAGCGGTGCACCTAGTAGCCGCTTCTTCGCCTCCGGCAGCCGGGGAGTGCGGTTGGCTTCTGAGAGGCGAAGAACGAAACCGGCTTGTGTGCGCAGCCTTGGCACTGCTAGAGGACGGTGGCTGCAGCTGCCAGCCCTTTCAGGTCACCTCTGGCATGCTTCTGGCAGGTGCTCCAGGACGACTTTCCTGGGTTTTGACTTGGTCCTGATGCAGACGAATCTGGAGAATTCTTGTTCGTGCCCTGAGCTCCTGAGATGCAGAGAAGAAGGGCTGCGCTGAGTTGCTCGGGAAGCAAGGACATAGACAGCGTCTTGTGTTTGGGAGTGAGCAGCTGCTGTTTTTTTGCAGTTGACTTCGCTGTGCACTGAATGTCAGGTGGAGCTGTGCACTCTTCTACAACTAGCAGGGCAGCAGAAAACAGAGAGC
Organism: Taeniopygia guttata; assembly: GCF_048771995.1. NCBI lineage: Eukaryota > Metazoa > Chordata > Aves > Passeriformes > Estrildidae > Taeniopygia > Taeniopygia guttata. The sequence continues at coordinate 16,397,777 of NC_133039.1, forward strand.
ACGCACGTTTGACAGCAGTTTGAAGCTTGCCTAGGAAAGAGCAGTGTTTTCGGAGTGTTCAGCAGATCCATGTTTCTGGGCGAGGGCGGGATGCGTGCTCTGTCATGGCAAGCTCTCTCCCGGCGAGACACGCTGGAAAAGCTTTTCGCTCTGATGCAGTCCGCTAGAGACGCAGACTCCGGCTCTCCGCAGCTGTCCGCAGGGAAGCGGCGGTTGCCGGCGTCTTTCTGCCGAAGCCGCGCTTTGCAGCCTACAAGTGCGGTTCACGCCAGCGTTGCACCTAGTAGCCGCTTCTTCGCCTCCGGCAGACGGGGAGAGCGGTTGGCTTCTGAGAGGCGAAGAACGAAACCGGCTTGTGTGCACAGCCTTGGCACTGCTAGAGGACGGTGAGTGCAGCTGCCAGCCCTTTCAGGTCACCTCTGGCATGCTTCTGGCAGGTGCTCCAGGACGACTTTCCTGGGTTTTGACTTGGTCCTGATGCAGACGAATCTGGAGAATTCTTGTTCGTTCCCTGAGCTCCCGAGATACAGAGAACTCGATGGCAGCTGCAGAAAAGAAGGGCTGTGCTGAGTTGGAGGGAAGCAAGGACATAGACAGCGCCTTGTGTTTGGGAGTGAGCAGCTGCTGTTTTTTTTGCAGTTGCCTTCGCTGTGCACTGAATTTCAGGTGGAGCTGGGCACTCTTCTACAACGCGCAGGGCAGCAGAAAACAGAGAACACAGATGTCTGACAGCAGTTTGAAGCTTGCCTAGGAAAGAGTAGTGTTTTAGGAAGGTTCAGCAAATATATGTTTCTGGGCAAGGGCGGGATGCGTGCACTGTGCTGGCAAGCTCTCTCCCGTCGAGACACGCTGGAAAAGCTTTTCGCTATGATGCAGTCCGCTAGAGACGCAGACTTCGGCTCTCCCCAGCTGTACGCAGGGAAGCGGCGGTTGCCGGCGTGTTTCTGCCGAAACCGCGCTTTGCAGCCTACAAGTGCGGTTCACGTCAGCGGTGCACCTAGTAGCCGCTTCTTCGCCTCCGGCAGCCGAGGAGTGCGGTTGGCTTCTGAGAGGCGAAGAACGAAACCGGCTTGTGTGCGCAGCCTTGGCACTGCTAGAAGACGGTGGCTGCAGCTGCCAGCCCTTTCAATTCACCGCTGGCATGCTTCTGGCAGGTGCTCCAGGACGACTTTCCTGGGTTTTGACTTGGTCCTGATGCAGACGAATCTGGAAAATTCTTGTTCGTGCCCTGAGCTTCCGAGATGCAGAGAAGAAGGGCTGCGTTGAGTTGCTCGGGTAGCAAGGACATAGACAGCGCCTTGCGTTTGGGAGTGAGCAGCTGCTGGTTTTTTGCAATTGACTTCGCTGTGCACTGAATTCCAGGGTGAGCTGTGCACACTTTTACAACCAGCAGGGCAGCAGAAAACAGAGAGCACGCACGTCTGACAGCAGTTTGAAGCTTGCCTAGGAAAGAGCAGTGTTTTTGGAGTGTTCAGCAAATATATGTTTCTGGGCAAGGGCGGGATGCGTGCACTGTGCTGGCAAGCTTTCTCCCTGCGAGACACGCTGGAAAAGCTTTTCGCCATGATGCAGTCCGCTAGAGACGCAGTCTTCGGCTCTCCGCAGCTGTCCGCAGGGAAGCGGCGGTTGCCGGCTTCTTTCTGCCGAAACCGCGCTTTGCAGCCTACAAGTGCGGTTCACGTCAGCGGTGCACCTAGTAGCCGCTTCTTCGCCTCCAGCAGCCGGGGAGTGCGGTTGGCTTCTGAGAGGCGAAGAACGAAACCGGCTTGTGTGCGCTGCCTTGGCACTGCTAGAGGACGGTGGCTGCAGCTGCCAGCCCTTTCAGGTCACCTCTGGCATGCTTCTGGCAGGTGCTCCAGGACGACTTTCCTGGGTTTTGACTTGGTCCTGATGCAGACGAATCTGGAGAATTCTTGTTCGTGCCCTGAGCTCCTGAGCTGCAGAGAAGAAGGGCTGCGCTGAGTTGCTCGGGAAGCAAGGACATAGACAGCGTCTTGTGTTTGGGAGTGAGCAGCTGCTGGTTTTTTGCAGTTGACTTCGCTGTGCACTGAATGTCAGGTGGAGCTGTGCACTCTTCTACAACGAGCAGGGCAGCAGAAAACAGAGAGCACAGATGTCTTAGAGCAGTTTGAAGCTTGCCTAGGAAAGAGCAGTGTTTTCGGAGTGTTCAGCAGATCCATGTTTCTGGGCAAGGGCGGGATGCGTGCACTGTGCCGGCAAGCTT